>NW_024080655.1:3498245-3888602 GCF_003009895.1 Hyaena hyaena | reverse complement strand
CATCAACTGACAAACGGGTCAAGAAGATGTGGTTTATCTATACCATGGAATACTACATGGCAATGAGAAAGAATGAAATCTGGCCATGTGTAGCAATGTGATGGAACTAGAGGGTGTTATGCTGAGTGAAATAAGTCAGGCAGAGAAGGACAGATACCGTATGTTTGCACGTATAGGGGGATTAGGAAGAACTTAATGGAGGACCATGGGGGAGGAGAAGGGGAAAAATAGTTGGGGAGAGGGAGGGAGGCAAACCATGAGAGACTCTTGAATGCTGAGAACAAACTGAGGGCTGATGGGGGTGGGGGGGGAGGGGAAGGGAGGTGATGGGCATGGAGGAGGCCACTTGTGGGGATGAGCACTGGATGTTATATGGAAACAAACTTGACAATAAACTATTTTAAAAAATAACTAAACTTAAAAACATTAATAAAAGTGGACATGGAAGGTACAAGCTGGGTGATGCCACTGGATTTCCAGAGTCATATACCAGGTCTAACATATGTCACTTTGCCACCCCTAAGGTTCAGAAGAAGTCCTTTGATTCTGTAAATAGACACAAATGTTCAAAGGAAGGCGCAGCTGACATTTACTGGATATCTGCCATGTGCCAGGCGCTGTGCTGCTAAGTGCCTTCGTGCTCATTCTCACAGTCCCTGATGGGAAGATAGTGTTATGTTCTTCGTAGTTGAAGAAGCAGGTTGAACGCGATTGGCTTGTTCAGGAACACGTGGCTAGTAAGGAGTACACCTGGGAATTGAAACTCTTCCCAAAGACTGTTCTTTTTTTCTTTTTCCTTCCCTTCCCTTCCCTTTTTTTCCCTTCCCTTCCCTTCCCTTCCCTTCTCTTCCCTTCCCTTCCCTTCCCTTCCCTTCCCTTCCCGTCCCGTCCCGTCCCGTCCCGTCCCGTCCCGTCCCGTCCCTTCCCTTCCCTTCCCTCTCCTTTCTCTTTTCCTTTCTCTTTTCTTTTCTCTTTTCTTTTCTTTTTTCTCTTCTTTTCTTTTCGAGAGAAAGCATGTGCAAGTGGGAGAGGCACAGAGAAAGAGAGAGAGAGAGAGAGAGAGAATCCCAAGCAGTCTCCAGGTGAACACAGGGTTCAATCCCATGACCCTGGCTGGGATCATGACCTGAGCCAAAATCAAGAGTTAGATGCTCAACTGACTGAGCCTCCCAGGTGTCCCCCAGAAACTGTTCTTTCTATGATATATCACTGCCTTATGCAATCCTAGACCTTAGAACATCTTATTTGGTTTCTCATATGATGTCAAGTAGAAATATGACCTAAGTCAGTACATTTCAGGTAAAAGGGCACATTGGATTGCTGAAGGCGTTTCATTTTATCTAAAACCGTTTCTGCCATCAGAGGATTCTTACCTATTTTGAGCCCAATCCGTTTCCCTGCGACTTTCACACAGCTACTGGTCATGGTTCTAACTTTAGAGGCCAAGGAGAACAAGTGCCCTTTCTGAGACCCCTCCTGATAGCCTAATGTGTCAGTCAAGGCCTAGGTAGGAAACAGAACCACACAGTAACCTGAACAGGAAAAGTTTAATATAAAGAATTATTAACTAGTAGCAGGTGACTGGTGACTAAGAAGTAAAAACTGTGAAGACAACAGGGACCCCTTCCCCAGGTGACTGTGACATTCACACCCGGTTGGCGAGCATGTGACCATAGCCCACCACATAGAGAAGTGTGCGGGGGTGCACAGGCCCAGTCTGTAGTGATAAGGAACCCACCGCTCCCTTTGGTACCTGCAGAATTCAATAGGAAGCTACCCAGGGTATGTTCTTGAACTTGCTAAGAAACTGTTGAGAGCTTCAGTGAGCTTCCCTGGAACCACCCATGGGGGGCCCTGAGCTGAGTTGCTCTCGGGGGGTCTCTGCGGAACCTGTCGGGAAGCTGCCCCTTGGAGGTGCCACCTACACTTGCTGGGGAGAAGTGCCGCTGCCTATCTGCCTTCTGGCCAAGAACCAAAGGAGCAAAAGTTAAAGAGACACACCGAGACCCAGAAGAAAGGCCCCCTTCCCTCCCAAGTGTCCCTCCAGCAGCCTCTACGGACAAAGCCTAACATCAAGCCAGTTGGCAAAAGGGAAATGTGTACGGGATCTAGTTCTAGTATGAGAAACAGGGTGATGAAGGGTGACATTGGGGCTAGGGGCAATACACAGACAGCTGGCACAGTTGGTTTCTTTAAACATTCCCTAGAAATCCTGGATTCACGTGCCTGCACTGTCCTTGTCACTCTGCCCAAACTGTTTTCCAGTTTGTTGGAACTTTCCCCATGTTATGATACCCAAATCTAAACACAAAAGCTTGCAAAGTGTGGTCCAGGGACCCCTGGACCTCCAGGAGAGTCTTGCAGGGGGTCTGGGAGGCTGAATTTGTCTTCATAATAATAGTAAGTCACCTAAGTCACCTCCCTTTCCCATGCTTAATTCTTTCAGTAAGTGACAGAGGGGTTTTGCAGAGGCTGTGTAACATGGGATAACATCCCTCTAATGGCTAGTGGAATGTGTGCTTGTGTGTTCTTGTGTTTTAAATTTCCCCAGTTTTAATCTCTCAAATAAATAAAGTGTGTGTGTGTGTGTGTGTGTGTGTGTGTAACCCCATATAAAGAAAGCTGCTTTGGGGTTCTCAACGATATATCTATTTTTTTATAATATAACTTATTGTCAAGTTAGCTAACATATAGTATATACGGTGTGCTCTGGGCTTCAGGAGTGGATTCCCCTGATACATCGCTTACATACAACACCCAGTGCTCATCCCAACATGTGCCCTCCTCAGTGCCCGTCACCCATTTCCACCCTCCCCCGACCCCCACCCCAGGATTCTCAACAATTTTTAAGAGGCTGTAGGAATCCTGACACCAAAAAATTTGAGAACCGGTGGTCTAGTAGGTAGGGCTATAACCTCTTGTATTTTAGATGTTACGAGTCACGTTTTATAAGGATTTCGACAGTAGATTTATGCCAAGGTTTTATGTATCTGGAAGAGGGAGTGGGATGCAAACAAAAATAAGGATAACTGCTGGAGAAAACATTGAACTTCATTGTTTTGTCCCAGATCTAGACAAGCATGAGGCGTTCAAGCTGCAATAGATGGTCCACATTCTATTTGGTTTTTGATGCGAAACAGACTTAGATTCAGTCACAGGCCTTCTCATTTATTAGCTCTGTAACTCCTGCCAAATCACTTAATCTCAGCGAGCCTTGCAACTACTGCTACTACTTTGTAAATAATTTCTGCTCCATGGGGTTGTCAGGAGGATTGGATGATGTTGCATCTACAAAGTGTGTGGCATATACTAGTTGCTTAATAAAGGTGCCCCCCTCCGATCCCTGCTTTTTCTTAGAAGGAAATGAGGAGTTGCCTGACACCCTGTAGGTGATGCAGGACTCAGGTCTTCAGTCTCTCCAGTCCTATGCCCATCCACATATTCCACAGGCATTTATTCTGTGCTTCTGCACCAAGAATGAAACCGTAATTAGCTACTATTATGGATTAAAAGGCAGTGGCCCATAGGATCGTTTCTTTAGAGTTTAGTTCAGTCTTTTCCCAAACATGCTTCTTTTGGAGTTGACCACTTTTTAGGCTCTGTGCTTATTTAAGGTCGAATGCCTTCCTTAATTACAGGACCTTCACTTGCACAGGCTTCTTCCAGGCCGCCGGTAGCGTCCCAACAACGTGTGACATGGATACCCTATAAAATATACCTCAGTGAGGCCCTCACCGTACTTCTCTTTAGCATGGTGACTTGGGAGTGGCCACAGGCATCTGGAGCTTCAAGACCCACGCAGGCTAGATCTTTCCACAATTACGCGATGGAGTCTGTGGAAGCAGTGTGATACCTAGCTTTCCTGTTGTCGTTTGACAAACGTTGTGTGAAGAACAGACTACCCTCTGTAAAGAACCCCCAGGTCTGTGGACAAGAGTGCTCTTCCAAAGACATACTAATTTCATGCTGTGCTAAATGCACCATTTTAAAATAAGGAACCCGTGGTTCAATTGCTTCAGTCATTTCAGAGCAGACTGGGAAAAAACGTAAGGCCAGTCATGGATTGGTGTTTCTTCAGTATACTAGAAAATCCCACATAATTGGATCTAGAAATTTGATATTTACTCTGTAAATTGGTCATGATGAGAAAGCAAACCTAGTGAATCAGAGCGAAGGGGCGGTTGAGGGGATGAAGTGCTAAGTTAAGAAGCCTACATCGTTCAGTGAGACTGTTTTGAGGGGTGGATTTTAGCAGCACTGATCTCTGTTTGCGGCTGCACCGCGGAGGCTGGCACATCAGGGCCAACACCTGGAGTGCGTGCTTGTATCTGCTGGCAGAGCAGAGGCACGCTTTGAGCTGGGGTGTACCGGAGATATTTGAGGGAGCTGGAGGACTTCCGGTATTCAACCCTGGGCCCGAGAATGAGACAGAGCGGCCTCGATGCCTCCTCGTGTTGTTGTGATCTGGGGCAAGTCTCTGCTTTTCTGTCTCTCAGTTGTGAGTGGAAGCCGTTTGTGCATTCTGGTTAAGAGAGCACTGAGGATGAGGGGGGTGCGGGCCTGGAGAGGACAGAGCACTTACATATTGTCTAACGGGGCATCTATCAGTGCTCCCCCTTGGACAACTGTACGTGTGGATTGAATGGGAGCTGTGGAAGTTCCGTGGCATTTGTGATGCGGTGCTTTTTCCACTGTCTTCCTCACAGAGGTTAGAAGAGTAATACGTGCCTTGTTTTCTTTCCCCCCAGACTCTCTCTGGCCCAAAATCCGGGTTCCACTAAAAGTTGTGAGGACTGCTGAAAACAAATTGAGTAACCGTTTCTTCCCTTACGACGAAATCGAGACGGAGGCTGTCCTGGCTATCGATGACGATATCATCATGCTGACCTCCGATGAGCTGCAGTTCGGTTATGAGGTAAGGAGGTTTCAGATGGTCTGTCTACACGGCGAATATTTCTTTCCTAACATTGCTTATTTTTCCTAACGAAGAGTATTAGATTTCATGCTCTAAAGTCATAGTTTCTATACCCTAGGAGAGAGTATGTAAGAGCGTGGGTTATGAAGCTGTTCTTCCAGACTCTGGGGAAACCCTATTTTAGAATGACAGCTTTGCCCTCCACTAGTTTTGGGAACTCCCAGGGAGAGTCCCAGGAGATATTTTCAAAAGAGCATCTATAGCATTTAACAAGCACTTAATTGATGTCTCCTTGAATAGCACTTCCCCTGACTCAGCAGCTGGGCGCGGCAACAATAAAAACGCCAGTGAGCCAAGACACTGGGACACTGACAAACAGAAAGCAGACCCTGTTGATGGCTTTCTCTCTGAGGTTTAAGTGCAGGGGTTGGCTGCCTGTCTTTAGGGAGAAGCATGCTCTATCACCGTCCATTCAGTGCAGCTGATGGATTAGGCTGGGTTCAAGGGTTAAGTATGGAGACCAGTAAAGGTCTCCCCAGGGGAAAGTGCCGGAGCCGAGGCCTGGTGAAAAGCAATCGAAATTGATGAGCTCTGTCAGGGAGGATGTGCGTGAGACGCAGGACGGCGGCAGGCAGAGGCCTGCCGTGCGGGGGTGTGACGGCCACATCGGGCTGAAGCGAAACAGAGTGTATGTCAGTTAGCCACGGCGATGCAGGGCAAGTGGTGCACTCTGTCCCCTCTGCCCGTCCTGCCTGTCCTGCCCATTAGAGTTGACTCGGGGTTTGCTGAAGTTGAGGTTCTATTATATGAAGCCATGTTTGGTACTCAGATTCTATTAAATGAATATATATTACGTAATCTATATTTATTATAGAAGTTTATTTTTCTAACCCTGAAGCTAAAAGTGGAATTGAAGAGGAAGAAATAAGAATCTGCCTAACCGTCACCACCACCAAAAATTAAAAGCTCAAGTTTTGTGTGTGTGTGTGTGTGTTTTTTTTTTAAAGTATATGTAGCTCCATTTGAGTGTAAAAGAAATTGTGAACTAGGCTGGTGTGCGACACACTCAGTATAGTTATTGGCCAGTGAAAGGTGTGAGACTGGCTAATAAAACATCATCTTTTTGGGTTTATTCTCATTCACAGAGATGCCTTTTACATGATCACATCTAGGATATTAGATGATTTTTAACACACTCTCATTCCCATTTTTTTAAAAAAACAAATTACCTACTTGTTTCTCTAGCCAACTCATGGCAAAAAAGACCAGGTTTTTTTTCCCAATGTTTTCTCTCTTTGTTGCATATAGTGGCTTCAGACTATATTCCTGTGGGTTTTTTGTGGTAAAGGGAGGTGGATAAAAAGGAACATTTAGAATGATATAGCCAAGATGGACAGAATGTTTCCTCTTCAATATTTTCAGCTGGGCTAAATGAAGTCTAGTGAAGAAAGGTAGACTTGGGGCACCTGGGCGACTCAGTCGGTTGAGCGCCCTACTCTTGATTTTGGCTCAGGTCGTGATCTCACGGTCGCGGAGTGGAGCGTGCTTTAGAGTCTCTCTTTCCCTTTCCCCATCCCACACTCATGTTCTCTCTCTAAAAAAAGAAAGAAAGGTAGACTAAATGTATTCCTTTTGATCTGGAGTTGAAACCTTAAGATCTCATGTATATTGAAGCCTGGGATTTCTTTCAACCTTGAGTTTGTTTCAAGCCTCTTCTGCTCTTTCCTATGATGACCTGTGTTGGATTCCACATCACCTTGAAGGAAATACCTGCCTATCGGAGGAGTGGCAGGCAGGAAAACGCCTCCTCTACATTAATCTGAATCTTCTCTAGATGCCGTAGAAGGTGAACTTTCATAACTACCCTCTGTATTCCAGTGAATGATCTGGGTGTTCTTACATTACTTATGATCTTTTCCCAAACCTGTAAGACAGTTACTGCTTTTCTCATTCTTTACTAAGACTAAGAAAGTTAGATAACTCGTCTACAGTCACACAGCTAATGAGTGGAAGAGTTGGAATTTAAGTTTGTCTACACTATGCTATCTTCCAGGGTTTTTACCCTGTTAGAGACTGTGGGTTCACGAAAGTAGTACAAAGAGCCATGAACATATCACTGTCTCTCCCAGAGTTATCTTGATGCTAAGGCAAACAAACAGGTTTCTCAGGCACCCCTACCATTGGTGCTTTAGGGTGACTTTGTAAAAGTTGTTTCTCTCATCGTAATTAATATAATGGGCAAAGTTAGGATAGCTCTGGGCCCGAATTCCTGATCTTTCACTGACCAGTTAATGACCATGGACAAGTTACTTAATCTCTCTGGATGTTATTTCCTATCTAAAGTGGTAGTATGAGTATCTGCTTCCTTAGGTTACTGTGTACATAGAAAATTCCGTAGTGTCTACCACATGGAAGGAAGATGCTTAGGGACTGCTCCCGCTGTGTGGTGGGCAGCACACTCCGCACTTACACGATACCATGTTGGCGGCTCCTGCAGTTCTTCCTATCATCCCACTCATGATGCGCTGTGGTTCATGGAAAAGGTTGTTGTTTCCATTCTTCTGGGGACATTTCTGCTCTAGAGAGGGTACCTACTTTTGTGTTGAGTCAAAATACAGAAGATGATGGGGCTCCTGAATCCTGTTTTTTATGCCAAAGCCCAGGATTACTTCATGAAGGAATTGGGAGCAAGCCTGACTGATTAAATGAATAAATAAATCCGTTAACAAAAATTTGTGTCCTAGGGGAGTTACATTGGAACCCAGAGCTACTTTCTTGTGCTTAGCGCAGTGCGTTTGGATTATATCTATCTTGTTAATTGCTACTCATCCTTCAGCACTCAGCTCAATTGTTGCTATCTCAGAGAAGCTTTCAGGGAGGTTAGGTTCAGAGCGCTCTACTTCTTTGTAAACAAATAATTAATTGTGAAGTATATTGTTTAATGTCTGCTTTTCTTCTAGAATGTAGGCCCCACAAGGGCAGGAACTATGGCTGTCTTGTTCATTGATATTTCTCTCTGTCTGACCCAGTTTGTTCCATTCACTGGTTACTCAGTAGTATTTGATGAATAAACAAACCTTTATCACCAGCATGCAGGGGAGAGTTATGGAACAAGGTACTGTGGACTGCGTGTCTTTCCACCGTGATCCACAGTCTGGACCCAGCTATTTTGGAAAACAGTTTGGAGTTTCAAATACTAAGCATACGCTTACCATGTGACCACTCCCCCCCGCCCCCATTCTTCATATAGAGATTTACCCTAGATAAATAGGAGCACATGTAGAAACAAATACTTGTACACCAGTATTCATAGCAGTTTTTATTTGTAATAGCTGTAAACTGAAAGAAAAACATGGAACGTCGATCTAATTTGAATGAATAATCATGGTTTATCCATTCGATAGAATACCACTTAGTAATAAATGTGAATGAGCTATGGAGACATACAATACCATGGATGTATTTAATAATAATTATGCTGACGGAATGCAGCAAGATGAAAAAGAACATATATTATGATTACATTGACATAGAATTCTAGAAAATGCAAACTAATTTGTAGTGATTGAAAGATCAGTGGTTGCCACACTTAGGAGTGGGGAGAGTCAAGCTGTGAAGGGTGAGAGGCAGAATAACAAAGGGGCAAACAAGTTTTTAGGGGTTATGGGTATGTTCATCATCTTAACTGGGATGATGATTTCACTGGTGTTTATAGATGTATACTTACCAAATTACACATATCAAGTTCTGCACTTCAAATAGATTTGGTTTATTGTATGTCAAATCTTATTTCCAAAAAGCTGTAGAAAATTATATTCATGCAAAACATAAAAAAATGCTTGAAAAATTGAAGTTAATGTGTGCCAGACATGTTCAATGAAAACTACAAAATGTTCTTGAGAGAAATTGAAGTACAACTGCATATATGGAAAAATGTACCATATGTATACATCCAAAGGTGTAAGTTCTCCCCAAATTGTTCTGTGGATTCAAAGCAACCCCAGTCAAAATCCCAAAAAGCTTTTTTCATTTTTCTCTCTTTTTTTTTTAATTGAAATTGACAAGGTTGTTCTAAAATTGAAATGGAAATATAGTAGACCAGAAACAGCCAAATCAATTTTGGGAAGCAGAACAAAGTTTCAGGACTACCTCATTTTAAGAATTATTATAAAGCTACAGTAATAAAGACACTGTGGTATTGTTGGCAACTTAGACATCTACATCAATGAAACATAATAAATGAGTCCAGAAGTAGAGCACACATGTACATCAGTTAATTTTCGACAAAGGACCCAATAGACTCTGTTCAATAGAGATAGGAGAGTCTTTTCACTAAATGGTCCTAGAATAATGTGATATCCTTATGTCAAAGAAAAAAAAAACATGACCCTCATCTCACGCTGTATATAAAAATTTAACTATTGGCCATCTGGATGTCCTCTTTGGAGAAGTGTCTGTTCATATCTTCTGCCCATTTCTTCACTGTATTATTTGTTTTTTGGGTGTGGAGTTTGATGAGTTCCTTATAGATTTTGGATACTAGCCCTTTATCTGATGTGTCATTTGCAACTATCTTTTCCCATTCTGTTGGTTGCCTATTAGTTTTATGGACTGTTTCCTTTGCCCTGCAGAAGCTTTTTATCTTGTAAGGTCCCAGTAGTTCATTTTTGCTCTTGATTCCCTTGCCTTTGGGGATGTGTCAAGTAAGAAATTGCTGCAGTTGAGGTCAAGGAGGTATCTTCCTGCTTTCTCTTCTAGAGTTTTGATGGTTTCCTGTCTCACATTCAGGTCCTTTATCCATTTTGAGTTTGTTTTGGTATATGGTGTGAGAAAATGATCTAGTTTCATTCTTCTGCATGTTGCTGTCCAGTTCTCCCAGCACCATCTGTTAAAGAGGCTGTTTTTTTTCTATTGGATACTCTTTCCCGCTTTGTCAAAGATTAGTTGACCATACATTTGTGGGTTCAGTTCTGAGTTCTCTATTGTATTCCATTGGTCTATGTGTCTGTTTTTGTGCCAATACCATACTGTCTTGATGATGACAGTTTTGTAGTAGAGGCTAAAGTCTGGGATGGTGATGCCTCCCATTTTGGTTTTCTTCTTCAATATTACTTTGGCTATTCGGGGTCTTTTGTGGTTCCATTCAAATTTTAGGATAGTTTGTTCTAGTTTTGAGAAGAATGCTGGTGCAGTTTTGATTGGGATTGTATTGAAATGTGTAGATTGCTTAGGGTAGTAATGACATTTTAACTATATTTATTCTTCCAATCCATGAGCATGGAATGTTTTTCCATTTCTTTGTGTCATCTTCAATTTCCTTCATAAGTTTTCTATAGTTTTCATCATACAGATCTCCTATATCTTTGGTTAGGCTTATTCCTAGGTATTTTATGGTTTTTTGTGCAACTGCAAATGGGATCAGTTTCTTGATTTCTCTTTCTGTTGCTTCATTGTTGGGGTATAAAAATGCAACCAATTTCTGTCCATTGATTTTATACCCTGCAACTTTGCTGAATTCATGGATCAGTTCTAGTAGGCTTCTGGTGGAGTCTGTCGGGTTTTCTATGTAGAGTATCATGTCGTCTGCGAAAAGTGAAAGTTTGACTTCTTCTTTGCCAATTCTGATGCCTTTTATTTCCTTTTGTTGTCTGATGGCTGATGCTAGGACTTCCAGCACTATGCTAAACAACAGTGGTTGAGAGTGGACATTCCTGTCATGTTCCTGATCTCAGGGGGAAAGCTCTCAGTTTTTCCCTGTTGAGGATGATGTTAGCTGAGGGCTTCTCATAGATGACTTTTATGATGTTTAAGTAAGTTCCTTCTATCCCGACTTTCTGGAGGGTCTTTATTAAGAAGGGATGCTGTATTTTGTCAAATGCTTTTTCTGCATCTATCGACAGGATCATACGGTTTTTATCTTTTCTTTTGTTAATGTGATGTATCACATTGATTGATTTGTGAATATTGTATCAGCCCAGTAACGCTGGAATGAATCCCACTTGGTCATGGTGGGTATTTCTTTATATGTGCTGTTGAATTCGATTTGCAAGTATCTTGTTGAGGGTTTTTGCATCCGTATTCATCAAGGATATTGGCCTGTAGTTCTCTTTTTTTGCTGGGTCTCTGTCTGGCGTGGGAATCAAAGTGATGCTGGCTTCGTAAAATGAGTCTGCAAGTTTTCCTTTGATTTCTATTTTTTGGAATAGCTTGAGAAGAATGGGTATTAATTCTGTTTTAAATGTCTGGTAGAATTCTCCAGGGAAGCCATCTGGCCCAGGGCTCTTATTTGTTGGGAGATTTTTGACAACTGATTTGATTTCCTCACCAACAGACACATGAAACAATGCTCAGCATCCCTCATCATAAGGGAATGCAAATCAAAACCACACTGAGATACCACCTCATTCTTGTCAGAGTGGCTAAAATGACCAAATCAGAGGACTCTGGATGCTGGCGAGGATGTAGAGAAATGGGCACCCTCCTACATAGTTGGTGGGAATGTAAACTGGTGCAACCCCTCTGGAAAACAGTGTGGAGGTTTCTCAAAAAATTAACAATAGAACTCCCCTATGACCCAGCTGTAGCACTGCTAGGAATTTACCCAAGGGATACAGGAGTGCTGATGCATAGGGGCACATGGACCCCAGTGTTCATAGCAGCACTCTCAACAACAGCCAAAACATGGAAAGAACCTAAGTGTCCATCAACTGATGAATGGATCAAGAAGATGTGGTATATTTATACAATGGAATACTATATCGCAATGAGAAAGAATGAAATCTGCCCATTTGTTGCAACATGGATGGAACTAGAGGGTGTTTTGCTGAGTGAAATAAGTCAGGCAGAGAAGGACAGATACCATATGTTTGCACATATAGGTGGATTAGGAGGAAGCTAACAGAGGACCATGAGGGAGAAGAAGGGGAAAAATAGTTGGGGAGAGGGAGGGAGGCAAACCACGAGAGACTCTTGAATGCTGAGAACAAACTGAGGGCTGATGGGGGGGGAAGGGGAATGGGGGTGATAGGCATGGAGGAGGCCACTTGTGGGGATGAGCACTGGGTGTTATATGTAAACCAACTTGGCAATAGACTATTTAAGAAAAAAAATTTAATCATCAGTGTAAGAACTAAAATTACAGAACTTCTTAAAGCAGAAGAGAAAATCGTAGTGTATCTAAGCTAAGCAGTTCTTCTTAAATAGAGAACAAGTAGCATGACTTATAAAAGAAACCAAATGGATAGGTTGGACTTCCTCAAAATTACAACACTTGGTAAGTTACTTCTAAGAAAATAAAAAGGAAAGTCCTATATTGGTAAAAATATTTTCAAAACATGTATGTGGTAAAGAACTTGTATCCAAAATATATAAAGAGCTTTCACAACTCAAGAAGACAAAGAAGTCAGTTAAAAAAAAAAAAAAAAGGGCAAAAGATCAGGGCAGTTACTTCACAAAGAAAGATAAGATATGTAGATGTAAAGTAACATAGGAAAAAATCCTCCACATCATAGTCATTAGAGCAACTCTAAACTAAAAGCACAGTGAGTTACCACTACATACTCACTAGAATGACTAAAAAAAAATTAAAAGACCGAGAATGCTGTGTGTTGATGAGTTCATGGAGCAACTAGAACTGTCACATGTTATTGGTAAATATGCAAGCAAGTACAACTAATTTGGAAAACAGTTTAGCAGGTTCTCATGAAGTTAAACGTACACTTTTCATATGATGCAGCTTCCAAAAGAAATAAACATATATGTCTTTACACAAAGACTTGTACTCGATGTTTATAGCCTTATTCATAAGATCCCAAACTGTAGATATCAGCTGGCAAATGGAGGAATATGTTGTGGAATATCTATGTACTGGAATCCTCCTCAGCAAGAAAAAGAAATAAACTACTGACGTATGTAGCAACATGGAAAAGTCCCAATCATTATGCGAAGTGAACAAAGCCAGATGCCAAAGAGCACTTCCTATATGTGTTGTCCATGTATGTGACGTTCTAGAGTAGAAAAAAATATATTGCCAGGGGTAATGGATGGGATTGATGAGAAAAGAACAATATGGAACTTTTCAGACAATAGAAATGTTCTGTAGTTCGGTTGTGATGGTGGTTTTATGACTATATACACTTGTCAAACACACTTAAAATTGGTGATTTTATAATAAGTATATTTCAAAGCTGAAAAAAATTTGTAAGATGCAACGAAAGTGGTTCTTAGAGGAAATTTATAACATTAAGTGCTAGAATTAGGACAGCAGAAAGGTCTAAAAGCAACACCTCAAGTTTGTTCCAACTTTAATGACTTTGAAAAAGAAGAGTAAATTAAACCCAAAGCAAGTAGAAGGAAAGAGTAGAATACATGCTAGTGATGAAGTAGAAAACAAACCAACAGAGAAAATTTACAGATACAGAAATAGACCTTTTGAAAAAATTAACAAAATTGAGAGACCCCTAGCCAGAACACTCAAAAAAAAAAAAAAAAAAAAAAAAAGAACAGGAATTATCATTGTCAGAAATGAAAAGGAATTAAAGAAGGATTGATATTAATCCTATAGACATTAAAAAAATACTAAGAGAATATTATTAAAATATATATGAAAGTAAGAAATCTTTGGAATATGCATATACTTCTCTATTAAAAAACTNAAAAAAAAAAAAAAGAGAGAACAGGAATTATCATTGTCAGAAATGAAAAGGAATTAAAGAAGGATTGATATTAAGGATCCTATAGACATTAAAAGAATACTAAGAGAATATTATTAAAATATATATGAAAGTAAGAAATCTTTGGAATATGCATATACTTCTCTATTAAAAAACTTAAGTTGTTATCAAAATCTTCCTACAAAGAAAACTCCAGGCCCAGATGGTTTTACTGGTGATTTCTTGAGAATAAAGTTGTTGGAAAGAAAATTAGAAAGTAAAGAATAAAGAAAATTAGAGATAATCTAGCTTGCTCACTTATGGGTAAGGCTCATTTATAAGCTATATATGAAGCCCTTAAGTGGCTTGCCCAGTGTCACTCAGTAATTGGCACTAATAGGTCTTAAACTCATTTTAGTGGTATTTTCACCATACCATGTCACCCGTAAAGATTTCATTATATAACTGGGCTTAGAGAGAAAACCAATTACAGTATATGTAATTATAATGATGATTATATAGCTGTTCTTATTTTTGGCTGTGTACTATTCAGACCAATTTATTGGAATCTCCCTGTGGTGAAGATAAAAACACCTGAACATTTTCTTTGTTATCCTAATATTCACAAACAAGAATCCATATCAGCCAGGAAAACAGAATCCATACTAGTTGTTTCAATAGAATGGATTTAATATGAAAATTTCTAATACAGGGTATTAGAGAGCTTGAGAGAGCAAAAGGGAACCCTGAAAGTATGAAGAGATGGTAATTCCAGGACACGAGAAACAAAGGAAAGGAGGGAAGTGGTTGGTTCATTAGAACCCACATACTGGAAGGAGAGCCCTCCCCTTCCCCAGTGCTGGGCCTTAGACCTTTGCAAAGGGCCACTGGCTGGCTTTTGCTCGTAGTTCAGAGAGCAAAGAAGTAGCATCCCAGCCAGAGAGTGCAGGGAAGATTAAGGAAAGGAGGAAGGTGAAAAAGGGATTCTCTAAATCTGTGTTTGAAGTCCTGGGGGCACTTTCACAGCTTCCTTCAAAGCAGCCCATGCATGGAACTAATTAGAATCAACACAAGAAAAGCTTTCAAATAATGAACAGTGGTTTAGAATACCAACCAGGTTTCAAGAATTAGCGTCGGGGTAACACCCAAGTTGGGCAGACTAGAGGAGCACTATCAAGTCTTTGAAAACTGAATTGTTACTCAATCACAAAGATGGGTCAGGGCATACATTCTGAATAAATTGTTCAGGATACAATTCAAAATTACTCATCATTTCCAGAATCAGGAAAATTGCAACTTTTATGAGATGCCAACACTAAGTCAACAGATGCCAACACCAAGATGACCCAAATATTGGAATTATTTGACAAGGATTTTAAAACCACTGTCATAAAAGAAGAATTTATAAGCACTTATGAGCACTATTGAAACAAATGGAAAAATAGAAAGTTGCAACAAAGAAACAGAGATACAAAGAACAACCAAATGGGAATTTCAGAACTGAAAATTAAGAACCCGAAATTTAAAATTCACTGATGGGCTTAGTAGAGGAATGAAGATAACAGGATAAAAATCAGAGACCCTGAAGATAAATCGGTAGGAATTATCCCATCTGAACAACAGAGAGAACGTACATTGGAAAAAAATGAACAGAGCCTCAGGGACTTGTGGGACAATCACAAAAGATATATTTGTGTCATCAGAGTCCCAGAAGAAGAGAAAAGAAAGAATGTGGTGAGAGAATATTAGAAGAAATAATGACTGAAAACTTCCAGAGTTTGGCACAAGACATTAAACTTACAGATTCAAGAAACCAAAGAAGCCAGAGACATCCAAAGGGTAAGTTGTATAAATGTACATACATTGTACAAACTGAATAAATGGTGCAAATAGTAATTGGAGAAGGAGACAAAGAAATTGGTACCCACACTCACAAGGAAGGGAGAAAGTCTGCAGAGCTACAGCTCTCTGCACCTATAGCTTGGTCGTGAGAGCATAGTCGATATTTATAGCTTTGTCCTTAGGCTGCCCGCCCTGCATTCTCCTCACACTCTGTACAGACTTTACACTCTGTAGTCATAGATGTAATGAACTTATGAGGCCAATTAGGTAAGATGAGTTATCTTGGTGCTTTTAATTTATTTTTTAAGTTTTTATTTAACTTCCAGTTAGCACACAGTGTAATATTATTTTCAGGTATACAGTGTAGTCATTTCACAGTTCTGTAAAACACCCAGCGCTCCTAATCCCCATCACCTACTTAACCCATCCTTGCACCCACGACCCTCCAGTAACTATCAGTTTATTCTCTACAGTTAAACTTTCCATTTTAATATAATTATCCCTCTGCTTGTTCTTCTCTAAAATAGGCATCTCCAATTCTCCCAATATTTTTCTCCCAAAGCCTTTCTCATTTCTGCAGTAAATTCACTACCCTCGTTTAAATTTTTTAAAAAAGTTTAAAGACGGTATTTAATATGCGAGAACCAAAGAGAAACCATGCAATAGACCCTTCTAACTGTGGCTCGAAAGAATGTTTTGAGAAATCTGGAGAGACAGAAGCATCTCCCCCGTTGGGAATTTTTCACAGAGAGGAAGCCAGCAGTCTTTCCAGTATCTAGAGTAGTTTCACTAGTGCTGCAGGGGGCAGGGGACTAGACTGGATGGCTTCCTGAGATCCCTTTGGGTGTAAGGAATCTGACCGATAAAAAGTACAGGCAAACCAGTATGGTGAGCTTGCATGTGGAAGAGCATCAAACGTCTGCGCCTTTATATGGAGTGACAGACCCCTTCGCTTCCCTGTGAAATGTGGCAAGCTGGCACGGGTTTCACAAATGTGAGGGCACTTGGCGGCCTTTTAACTCTTCTGATAGAGGGTCGGAAGCATTGATGTGCAGAGACCATTTTGGAGAGAAGGGCTCCAGGCTTGCTTGAGGAACTAGAGCAGAGACCAAAGGGCAGCTCACAGGCTGCACGCGTCCCAACGTAGGAGAGGGAAGCGTGGGGCTATCGTAAGAGGGGAGAGACAGTGGATCTAGTGGATCTAGTGGATCTAGAAGCCCTTTCCAGAAGATGGCTCACTAGAGCACAGCTTGGTAACGTTAACCGTATCTCCTGAGGTGCGGAGACTGGTGGAGAGGGTGAGGATCGCCATGTACCTGGTGACCCTTCACTGTACCCCGGCTGGTAGGCTGTTTCAAAGAAATGCAGTGCCTGAACATGGAGGGACCTTAGGGCTCATCCTGTCACCTGATGCTTTATTGCCAAGGGAACTGAGGTGCCGAGAGGCACAGTGACTTCTTTAAGGTGTGACACGGACATGGATGGTCGCCTGCAGGTACAGCACAGCAGATCCTGGGCACGGGGCCAGGCCGTGTACGAGAGCCCTCTCTTCTCCCAGTGGCAGCGAGTTGAGCTCACAGACGTTTGGATTCGGGACCTAATACTGGGGATCATTATTTATTTAATTGGAAGAAAGCACAGGGGTCACTTGCCTGTTTATGTGGGTCACACTCCCTGTCGGAGTGCAGAGATTTGGGGAATGTTACGTTCCCTCTCCAGCCCTGCAGTCAGGAGCTGAAGAATGCTCTTCTCTGGCCCTGTGTGTTTCTGACTTGTTTGACAAGCTCTAGTGAGCTACCAGATGTGGAAATTCTTTTCAGCCTGGATAATTTATTTATCTGTTTATGTATTTTACCAGGAAAGTATCTATTGAGTTCTTGATACTCATTTGCAAGGAACCCCTGGGGGAGCAGTAGCAGTGTCTAGTGTTACTTGAGTGTGTGATTCCCCCCCCCCCCCCCAAGTCTGTCTGCTTTTATTTCAGACCTAAAGAGCTGGGAAATAAAATGCAACTTGTTCCTCCTCCCCTCCCCCGCCTTTAAGAGTGTTTCAAACATGTGGCAGAAAATGAGCCAGGCAGACTTGGCTGAATGTATGAGCCTGTGAATTTATTTTTCCTTTCATACTTTGATCCTCATTTCCAACCATAAAAATTATTAGTAGCACTTAAGTGCTGAACATTTTTCACCTGAGAGATGTGAAACGCTCTTGGCTAATAACACTGGTTATAAAGTCAGTACTTCATGTGTGGATGGGAACTGCTGTAGAGCGGCTGTGTGTTGTTAGGCACACAAAATGCCGATGCCTTCCTCTCACTGGCTGGGTATACTGTAGGTGGCAGAGGCTGGTTGAACCTCTTGGGTGCTAATAAATTTTGAGAATTTAGTTGTATCATTCTGTTGGGGTAATATCATTACTCCCTGGGGTAATGGCAAGTACATACTCCCAAAGAATCATGGCAAGACAGCAAGGTAGCATAGAATGCCTACTTGTTCTCTGGAGAACATACAACCACCTCTGAGTGGGCTCCTGGTCTAGGAAGAACTGAGAGGAAAGGCACCAAGGGGAGAGTGAGTTTGGTGTGTGTGCTCGCACGGGGTCGGTGAGAAGCAGATTGACCTGAGGAGGGTGGAAGTTGTGTGTGCATTAACAACGGAAGCCAGCTTGGTTAGGCAGCGTAGGGCCAGCTGAAAAGCTCAAGATGGTAAAAAGAGGTATTGTAGGTTTGTGGGAATGTCTGGGCCAAAGCAGTCAGCTCACAGGATGAATTTGAAACGAATTCACTGTCGCTAAGGACAACAAAGGCCAGGTGGATAGAGGTGGACAGTCTATAGACTTAATGTTCAAATGGATCAAAGAACCAAAGAGAAGGAAAAGACGGGCTATCCCGTAGCTCGTATGTCATTTGTGATGAGGGAGCTTGGCTAATTGAAGAATTCCAGAGTTGAGGCTCTGTATCACAGTTATGTTTGAAACAGAATTAGTAAAATTTGGAGATATTTATATATTCATCCAGAAAGAGCACACAGATGGTATCATCTGTGATGCTAAGTAAACTATCCCACCTTTTCTCTCCTGGCTAGAGGAGCTGAGAGGTGAAGACAACCTGTCAGGGCGTAGAGTTCACAGTAACCTCTAGCAGATTATTTAGAGAGAGAGAGACTATTTCTGGCCTGTTTGTTTCTCTCCAAGCTTTCTGCCAGTGAAAGGGCCACAGACACCGGCCCTGGGGAACAAATAAATGTAAAATAAGTGTTGGACTGAGTCTAAAGATCGTTTCTCATAGACTTGTGGTTATGATCCTTTCAATAGGTTCCCCGTTCTCCTCCATGGATGTGCCCAGATCCCTACATCTGAAGATGTGCTCAGGTCTGCTGAGATCCCAGGGGGCTGACTCCAGAGGAGTTTTCCTGGATGGCACGTGGAACTCACCCTGCTGTGGGCTCTAGTGCATGCTTACCCTTTGGGTTCATCTAGGGCACCAAGAAACTCAGTTTTGAAACAGCCAAGATGGATTTAAAAAAAAGAGAGAGAGCGCATCCCTAACGGAGGGCCCAGAATGCAAGGGACACCTGTGCAGTGGGCGGATAATCTAACTCCTGGAACCTTCTTGGCCTTGGGAAAGAACCAGCACCATAGATTCTCGTTCTTTGACTTCTTGGTTGACTCAGATCCTTGAGCGTTCACAGCATCTGACCTAGTGGGGACTGAGAGATTCCAGTAGTTCCTCCTCTTCTCTAGGTGATGGACTGTGCACATGGCCACCAGGACCAGGATTCACTGTGAGCTGGGCCCACTTTTGGCAGGCACAAAGCCAAACCGGGCAGCATTTGTGCTGCATCTGACACTCAAGCTAGAGCCGAAGTGGAGCTTCTTAGAATTGTACGTTTCTTAGGTCCTGTGCTGTGCCCTCCTCATCAGTTACTGGAGAAGCAGATGGCTGTAAGCCCTTTGGGCCGTGTGTAGTATGTCTGAGTAAGTGACAGTACGTTTCCTGAGCCGGGCCGTAATACTACTACGGTGGTGAATATTCAAAAAGACATCTGTCCGTCTTTCCTTCTGTGTTTCAATTTTCCTATGGCCCCCAAAGAGTGGGCATTATAGAAGCCGCTGTCTTCAGAAGAGGCCTAGGCCAGACGGCTCATTTGGGTGACTGTCCATGCCCAGAAGGTGTAGTCAGAGCCTCCCTCAGACCAGACCCCTGGAAGACTGTGGCTCTTTCTTAGAGTGTTCTGTCCCTGGGGTGTTCTTAGTGCTGCGGGCTCCGTTTTCAGCCTGGAAGAGGACCCCGAGGAATCTGTTAGGTCTGGGCTATCTCCAGCTTGTGCTGATTTACACCCGGGGCTCCTGGGAGCCAGGGAAGCCATGCCTGTGGGCCACTGCTGCAGCCAGAGCTGCTGAAAGAGGAGCCGAAGCCGCGGCCGGTAGCCCACCGAGGTGCTGAGAGGAGCTGCGCTCAAGTTTGACCTCTCAGAGCTCTTCTAAGGCGTCCAGTCCCCACTGGAGAATAAGTCAAACAAATGTTAAGGAAAGGAAATCGAATATGTGTGCTGAACGTTGGAGTAACATCTGAGCGTTTTAAAAGAGTGCCCAGTTGGGAATTACAATCGAGTGACACTTTTTTCTTCCCCACTGAGCAAATTAAAATGACAAGCTCAGAATTTATTTACCTAGCCATTAATGAAACGTCAAATGTTCCCTGTCCCAAAGAGGGGGGAGTGTGCTGCCTGCTGGCACACCTTCCCACTGAGGTGTCCCCTCCTTACCGACTTGCATCCCAGATAAGGCAGGTGAGTCGGTTTCATTAGATTCATTTTCCCTAAACGCTTATTCTGTGCGGGGCAGTACTGGGGCTCCTCTGACCTTGCCACGCACCCCACCGCCCCCCAGCATCCCTCCCGTCGGCGGCACCAGCGGGCCCACCTGGCCTTGTGGCTCCTTGCCTCAAAGCGTTGATGCTTATAATGTGGGATCATTATTTTAAAGAGGTGTTGGTACCCTTGATGGTTTAAAGAACCCATACTTTACCTCCCCCCATTCAAAAAGAGATATTTGCAGTGATGTTCCAACTTGAAGGGATCCATATGTTTGAGGGTTATTGTTCCAAAAGCTGCCTGTTGGCTCGTTGGGATTGATTACAGGCATTGGCTGCTCCAGGAATTCAGAGCTTCAGAATTTGGCTTATGATTTGGGTATATGGGGAATTTGTCTTGCATGGGCTGCTTATCAGCCTTGATTTTGATAGAGTTGCTTAAGGGAGGCGTGGGGGCGGGGCTTGGCACAGGGCCAGGGGAAGCCTTAGCAGCATCCAGGCTATGAGTGTCCCCAGCGTCTGTAGCTTTCCAAAGAAAATTCAATATTGTTCCCCAGTGTGGACCTGCATCCTTCTCTGCCGGTGATAAACCTGCTTGCAAAATCATGAATTGGAGACAGTGGTTGTTGATTGCTGCTGCCTTAAACCTAGCAATTCCACATTTTGGAAGAATAAAAAGAAAGCAAGCTTAAGGGATCAGAGTAGTCCCCTGACTTTAGAACGGTCATGACTGGGAACAATGGGTCTTTAGAAAGCAAGGCTGTTTATAGCTCCCCTCTCAGATCAGATTTGTGTCTTGGTGCTCGAAAATTGGTGCCTAGGGTTCATGTTAATTGTGCTTGTGGTACGTTTGCTACTCTCTGTTGACGGGTTTAGATAAGGCACTGGCAACCTCAGTTTCTAGGTTCCCAACCAGCCTTTGAGTTGGATGGAAGATGTGAGGGTTGGGGAGAGGTCCTGATCACATGACACTCTGCCCGCTTCTCACAGCCAGGCCCCTGATTATACCCACGGCCTAGATCTCTGAGACTGGATCGAAAAGCTCCCCTGATATAGAGCAATCCGTTCAGGCACGATTGTGTCTGCCCTGTTTACTGTTCTGTGCCTAGTGCTTGTCACCTAGTGGGTGCTCAGGAAATACTTATTGACTGAAAGAGTCAACGTACTGTGTTTGGACATGAATTTTCTGTAACATATAGTTTCTATGAGTAAAATTTCTTGTTGTTCAAAGTTAAATGATGCCCTATTCTGTATTCAGTGAGAGAATCCAAGTAGAGGTCTTACTTGCCAGCCCACTCATAAACACTTAGCAAAGAGTAGTTTTGTACTCATTACTTACCTGGTTGAGAGCAGTGGGAATCTCAACCTACACTTTGTAGTTCTCTTAAGATGAAATCCATGAAGTCTTTTCCTTATTCCCTGGCCCCACCCCAAACCCAGAAGTACTCTTCCCATCCTCTTAACTCATTTTGTGCTTTTTCCTGCATCCTTGCTTCCTTTCATGTCTAGCTTTTGATGCATATGTCATTAGCTTTTCTAAATGGTAAGGTCCTTAATAACAAGATACATGCTTTATTTTTATATTCCTCCTTTGAATTATAAGACAGTCCCTAAAAATTATGCTGAGTGAAAAAAGCCAATCCCAAAAGGTTGTATATTATGTGATTCCATTTATATAACCTTCTTGAAATTGTAAAACTATACAGTGGAGAACAATCAGTGGTTGCTAGTGGTCGGAGGGGAGGGTGCATATAAAAGATCAGGTGGAGAAAGCTTAGTATCTTAACTGTGTCCATGTCGATATCATGCTGTGATATCACACTGTAATTTCGAGATGTTGCCATTGGGGGAAACAGCACACAGGATCTGTGTTCATTACATCTTACAACTGCTTTCGAATTTGCAATTATCTGAAAATATTTAATTAAAAACATAGTGGGGGCTTAGTAAGTATCTGTGAATGGAATGCATAAATGAATTTACAAATAGGAATACCCCTATCTCTCTAACCCTAAACTTTGTGATTTTAGCTTGTTGTTGGATTGCCTTTCTAGAACTTGATATTATGATTAATATTCTTACGGTAGATGGAATGGATCTAAATTTTTTTTAAAAATGCTGTTGAGGACATCTTTTGTTTTGACAGTTTGGACTTTAAAAAAATTTTTTTAATGTTTATTTATTATTGAGAGACAGAGCATGAGTCGGGGAGGGGCAGAGAGAAAGGGAGACCCAGAACCTGAAGCAGGCTTCAGGCTCTAAGCTGTCAGCACAGAGCCCGATGCAGAGCTCAAACTCACTGACCATGTGATCATGCCCTGAGCCGATGTCAGATACTTAACCGACTGAGCCATCCAAGCTCCCCAACAGTTTGGACTTTATTTTAGTTTTTGCTTTTCATTATAAGCCACCCCAAGTCATTTTTTGGAATGCATGGGCTGTAAATAAATAATTTGTAAGATTCCCTCAGTTGCTTGATTCCCCAGCAGGAGGTTGTGGGGTTCAAGCAGACATGTGAGGAGGGCATTATGCTGAAGCAACTCCTGCATAATTCGTTGGGAACCACAGTGATGCCTCAGCCAGGATGCCAGAGTTCATGGTCAGTGCTACTTCTTCCCTCTATACAGTGAGAGGAAAACAAAGTTTGGCCAGTTTTGCAGTAGTATCCCTGATTGCAGCGATGGAAGTCACCAGGGCAGTGTCTTGAAGTAAGGAGAGTTCTGCCTTGCTGGACAGAGCTCATGTCATGGTCCCCTGTCTTTTAGATTGAGCCTCACCAAAATCACCTGGATATTCTGAAGCCTCAATAATAGTTATCTATAAAAACTAAAGTCTCCATTTCCACTCGTGCAGGGTTTAAAAATTTTTTAAATGTTTTATTTATTTGTGAGAGAGAGAGAGAGTGTGTGAGCAGGGGAGGGTCAGAGAGAGAGGGAGACACAAAATCCAAAGCAGGCTCCAGGCTCTGAGCTGTCAGCACAGAGCCTGACGCGGGGCTCAAACCCACAAACCACTAGATCATGACCTGAGCCGAAGCTGGACGCTCAACCGACTGAGCCACCCAGGCTCCCGCCCCCCCACCCCCACCCCCCACCACTCGTGCAGGATTTAAAGAGAGTAACCATTTGACTTAGGATCACTTTTCTTCTTTTAACTTCATTAAACAATCCCCTGGGACCAGACTAGAAAGAGTATCCCCCGCCCCCCAGAGCTGAGGTTATGGAAATAAAATTGATTTCATGTTCAGTGTGTCCTGAGGAGTATGAGAGTGGAAAACCCACCACCTGGTCCTGACCCATCCCCTACCTCTTCTGTCCCCTCAAACTCACCTCTTTCCTTTTCTGTGTTATTCTCTCTCAGGAGATTCATTTCCTCGTGAAAAACAGTAGTGGAGCTTAATCTTTGATTCAGCTGCTTTGTGCTTGTATTGCCTTCTCTGCCCAAGCCTCACAGATGTGACCAGCTTCCAGCAGGCCTGCGATGTCATCTGCACGGTCCCACTCATTCGCTGCACAGCTGATGGGAGTTCCTTCTTTTCATGGTGTGAGCATGTGGCTTTCCTTGCTAAATGGGAACCACATTCATGAAGAGCCTTCGGCTTTTAGAGGACGAATACCAAGGGGGAGCACAGGGTTTTGTGGGTTTTGCCACCTCCTCTCCCTGCCCTGCTCCAGTCTCAGCATGGTTGGCACGCGTGCGTGACTCTTTCTTTGTCTGCACCTGCGAAGAACACCGACACGGAACGCCGTCCCAGACAGCGCCAACTGTCTGTCTCCCAAGCCCAGCGCCGAGCTTGGTGAGATGAGGCACTTTTCGCCTCAGAAGAGTGGGAAATCCTGCGCCTTCAGCGCAGATGCCCAGGCTGGGAGTTAGGCTCCAGTTTGGGCTCGAGCTGACAGTGTAACGTTGCGAGGGCTGCTTCTTCTCCAACTCTGTTTTCTCATCTGGGCAGTGAGGGAGCTGCTCTGAGTGAGCTCTGCCTTCCAGATAGTCTCTGGTTGCAGATCTCTAGGGGCAGGGGTCAGCAGCTCAGACTGCCAAAGGGTGAGTCTTCTTACCACGCACAGAAGGTACCTGGTTGTGCCATTAGATGATAGGGTACAGATAAGGGTGAGGAGAATGTGTTAAAGCCACCTTCTCCAGCAGTGTCTTCTTATTATGGTTACCGTTGAGGGATTAAATAGTATACTCTCTCAACTCTGGCCAACCCCAGCCTGTCTCTCTGTCTTCATCACCCAAGTTTGAAGAAAGAACTCGGCTCCCAGCACCAAGGCACTGACCTCCAGCCAGACTGGGGCAAATAGATTTGCTGCCCAAATCCCAGAAGCCTGCCGATGATCCTGGCTTTCCTGCTTGGCTTATTTCAAGCAAACCCTTGCCTTGGGTTGGAAAAGTCTCTCAGGCAGACTGAAGTGCTCTAACAGGTAAATCTTAATACTTAGCACAGCGCGTACATGTATTTGTCAAAACCAGTCAGCATTAGGGAACTCCAGGTGACAACTTCCGGACTCCCTCGCCTCTAGATGTCTAGCATTAGCATTTAATTGCATCCCAGGCGTGGACGGAGTCTCCTTGGCTTATTGTAAACTGCCACTTTGACAAAAACTACCAACCACCAGCGTGATTAAAAAGCATGAGCTGAAAATGAAGCCAATCAACTCAAGCCTCATTCTACTTCACTTCAGGAAATTCCAAATATAAAAGGTGAGCTTTGTTCCCGGAGGGCTGAGAGTGAATCCGATAACTGGCCCCTCTGTGGAAACTAGCCAGGAACTGGAATGCAGCCAGCTAGCCCTCTGCCATCTGGGCAGCATGCAAGACAAGCCTGAGGGCAGAAGAGCCACGAATCCAAAGGTGTTCGAAAGTCGGGATCCCGGTAGCCCTGCCTCCACTGACCCCGGCATGTGCCCACGGGGTTCGGGCTGGTTCCTGGAGTTCTGTTCCACTCTGGTGGTTAGGGATCCACGCAATGCAGGGGGCGTGTGCGAGGACAGAAGTGAAACCTCGGCCCAGGCTGATGTGCCTTGGGTCCATATCCCCCACATTCCCCTCACTGCTTCTTCCTCTGTCTGGGCTCCTGACGCCTGTACATGTGGTACCCCTCTCACCCGGTAGCAATATCCCTGCGGGCCTGTGCCTTTGAGAGGGTGATGACTATAGCAGCCCCTTCAGAGAGCTGCTTTTCTCCTGCGGCTGACCGATGATTTCATAGTTGTGTATCCCAGATGGGTACCACCTGTTGTTACACCTTCCCCCTGCTCCCCGCCCCCCCCCGCCCCCCGTCTGCTTCCTGAATCTATGGTTAGCACACACCCTGGGTTTAAAATGCACTCCCCAAGCTAGCTCGGAATATAGTGCATTAGCTAGCCTCCTTTCAGGAACCTTTATTGGGTACCCATATGTGAATGGTATTTTAAACCAAAGTTAAGTAACGCGGGCCATGTACTTAGAAACTTGCAACTTGCAACGTGATCACAGCTGACAAGTCAGTTTCTTTGGGAGGGTGTTAGTGAGGAAGAAGACAGAAGACTTTAGCCCTGAAAGTTCAGACATTAGAGGTCACTTAGTCCGACCCCCCTTTTGCAGATGGCAGAACAAAAGCAGCACAACCTGAATGGTTTGCACAACTCATCAGTGGCAGAGCGAGGCCTGGAGCTACTTCAGCCACGTCCCCTTAGTGCACTGTCCATAGCAGGGAATCCAGGCTGCCTCCCGTGCCTTTTAAACAAAGGTAGATGGTCATCGTTTGATCCACTGGCATTGGGAAGCCAATGCTGTCTCTTGTCTCTGTCTCTGTCTCTCTCTCAAATAAACATTAAAAAAAAAAAAAATAGATGAGGGCCATCTGTACAGAGGACTTCAGCAGTGCAGGCAAACAACCGAGTGATGGCTCAGTGGCCTGAGCAGAGCTGTGGAAGCACTATTGCTAGAACTCCAGGGGTATGGTGTGATGTTTCAGATGCCTGCACAGTATATAAAGGCATCTGTTAGTAATGACAAAAGGCTGACCCCAGAGCATTTCCCCGAGGTTAAAAAAAAAAAAAAAAAGTTGAATTAGAGTGGGAGGTGGGTAGCCATGAGGATAGGGGGTGGAATTTGAGTTCTCGCTCTTCTGGCTGGGAAGATGCTTTACTGTCTACATAATCGACTTTGTGCTACACTGGGGCTCGATTAGAGAGGGCCCATCCCGCCCGGCCCCACTCCGTTTTGATCCCATAGTCAGCTGCAGAGTTATAGATGAAGTGACAAGGATGGTATCTTGATTGTATCCAGCTGCCTGGAGTAAGTCAAGGGCAGAGAGGCCCCGCCTGAGGAACAGCGCTCACCAACGGCTCCAAAGGAATCTGAAGTTCAGGACACCTCTGATGCTTTCAGAACAGTGTAGTTCAGCATTCTGTGACCCAGTGTCACTGAATTAGGTCCCTGAGGAGAGAAGTCTGATAAGTGGCTTCAGCTAACAGGAAGAAGACCAAAATCCTGACAGCGTTTGACCCTAAAACCGAGCTAGTGTTGTTATGGGTACTGCAAACGGGGGCTTGCAGAGAAGGGCCTGTGAGAAAGCACAGGGAATGCAGAGCTTTATTGACTCAAAGTAGATGTGGGGTTGAGGTAGATGCAGCTTGCATCCGGTAAGGCTGCCAGCCAAATGGATGCCTCCCCCCACACCACCACCACACTGCCCATCCCTGGTGTTTAGGTTACTTACTTGTGCCTGGGGCCTTTCAGAAGCTCTTTATTTCCACTGAGGTGACTGCAGTAGCGGTGTGACTGGGACAGGCAGGTGCTCGGGGCTGGCAGATGCATGGCCATGCACGTAACGGGGGCACCGGGGCCCACAAACCAAGTGTGAGCACTTACAGCTCACATACTAGGTTGTTGCTCTGGGCTCTATAAAACCGTAATAGTGTCAGATTATCTTAATCTGCTGAAATACAAGCCTCAGAGTAGGAACACAGCAGCAGCCTTACACACCGGGGGAAATGTGTGACATGACTTCGTTTGTCTGCAGCTATTATAACGATGGCTTTGGCTGATTAACTCTGTTGGTTACAACATGGTGTTAATGAGGCCAAGGTTGTGGTTTTGAGAGGCCCGTTAGGTGAACCGGTTTCACACAAAGGAAACCCCAGGCCACGCTCAAGACCCAGATCAGAGAGCCCATAAAAGCATGTGGGTGATCACAGGAGGGCCGGGTGCGACAGTATAACGACAATGGCAATATCCCGTCCCCACTTCTGGAGAAGCAGTTTAGAACATGTGCTTTCGTGATGCTGAATTATTACTGTCATCTTCACACGCAAAGGATATCCCCTGACTATGAATGGTAACTGTTGAGCGGTACTGTTGCAGACTTTCTGACTAAAGGAGAAACTGGTTCTGATCTGCAGTCCCTTCTTCTAGTCTCAGCTTCTTTGCCTTCTGAGAGCCTCTATGTTCGTACATTCAAAATGTGCACACAGAACGCTGCCATGTGTGGGCGCTGTTCTTTGTGCTTGAGGAAGTAAGACGAAACTTCTGTCCTCGTGGAAATAAAAAATAAGGAAACGATAAACAAGCAGAGCAATTTCAAAAATTGAAAGTTTGGTGAAGAAGAAGATGGGGCGAGGGGATGTGATGGAGAATGGCTTGGTGGGAGAGGTGTCCCCTTGGCTAGGAAAGTGAAAGGGCCTCTCAAAAGTAGGCGGCATTTAAGCAGAGACCTGACTGATGAGGAAGAACTAGCTTTTCGAAGAGCTGGGACAGTATCCCTATCAGAAGAAAGACACAGAGTTGTGATGAAAGAATGGAAAGACCACTGAAATGTGGAAGAACGTGGTGGAAGAGGTTGCCAAGGAATTTGGCTGTTACTCCGATCATGGGACTCCATTCTTTGTTTTGTTTCAGAGCTAGAGCATTTCTTAAAGATTCTGGGGGTGTTGGGTTGAAGTGTGTCCCTCTAAGAAAGATACGTTGACATCTTAACCCTTAGTAACCTTATTTGGAAATAGGATCTTCACAGGTACTAAAGTTAAAATGAGGTCATTAAGGGGGCTCCTGGGTGGCTTAGTTGGTTAAGCGTCCGACTTTCGCTTAGGTCATGATCTCGTGGTTCATGGGTTCGAGCCCCGCGTCAGGCTCTGTGCTGACTGCCAGCTCAGAGCCTGGAGCCTATTTCAGAGTCTGTATCTCCCTCTCTCTCTGACCCTCCCCTGTTCACGCTGTCTCTCTCTCTCTCTCTCTCCTAGAAATAAAAAAATAAAAAGTGAGGTCATTAGGGTGGGCTCTAATCCAGTTGGACTGGTGTCCCTATAAAAAGGAAGATTTCGGGCACAGAGACACACGCACAGAGCGGGGAAGCCCATACGAAGACAGAGGTTGGGAGGGATGCATCCACAGCCTAGGAATGCCCAAGATGGGCAGCTGGCCACTGGCACTGGTAAACAGCAAAGAAGGATCCTTCCCCTCTTGGTGTCAGAAGGGAGCATGGCCCTGCCAGCACCTTGACCTCAGACTTCTAGATTTCTGTTGCGCTAAGCCGCCTGGTGTAGTGAGTCTATTCCAGTGGCCCTGGCAAACCGCAAAAGGATGGGGTGGGGGCGGTGGTGCTGGCCCACGGGCTGTGCCTCTGGGCAAGCAATGACACATGCTCCCTGGACTCAGCGACACGTGGGCATTGGGGAAGCCTCTGCTTGCTGCAGCATGTGACCGTATGACTTATATATGCGGGGACATATATAATGCAGATGATATTAATTAAAAAAATAGACACACATATACACACACTCACATATAATAGGATACAGCCTGTTGGTTGAGTTACCCCATATAGAATACAGATTTTCCTTACCTTGCCATAGGGTTACCTGTTAAGTCCAGTGTACATTCAAAATGCATTTAATAAACCTAATCTACCAAGCATCCCAGCTTAGCCTATTCTACCTTAAAAGGTGCTCAGAACACTTGCATTAGCTGCAGTTGGGCAAAATCATTTAACACGAAGCCTGTTTTACAATAATAAAATGTTGAGTATCTTGTGTAATTTACCGAATACTGTACTGAAAGTGACAAACAGAATAGTAGTCTGGGTACAGGATGGTTCTAGATTGTTGACCCCATGCTCGCGTGGTGTCTGGGAGCTGCAGCTCGCAGACACTGCCCAGCATTATGAGAAAAGGTCATACTGCAGATTGCTGGACCAGGAAAAGATCCAAATTCAAAAAATTCAAAATATGGTTTCTACTGAATGTGAATTGCTTTTGCACTGTTGTAAATGTCAAAACAATCATAAGTTGAACTATCCTAAGTCCGGGACCATCTGTGCTCTAATATTCTTTTAGGAATATCCTTTTAGAGATACTCTATAAATAATGGTTTGGAAGGGTGAGAGTGGAGCCAGGAGACAAGGTAGAGCCCTATTAACAACAGTGTGGGTGAAAGAGAGGGGCGCGAGAATTGGCAAGAGGTGGTCACAAGTAGAGCCAGCAGGCCTTGCTGATGGATGGGGTGTAGCGGAGCAGGAAAGGAAGGCGTAAAGGCCGTCTTGAAGCTTTTGGGCTGGGGCAGCCAGGTAGTGGATTTATTGAGATGAGAAGATTGAGAAAATGGTTCATCTGGGGATGTGGAATCCAGAGTTACGTGTGGGCCTCGTTAAGTTTGAGATGCCTATTGTTTATCCAGGGGAAGACATTAAGTAAGTAGTTGGTTAGCTCTGGAACATTCTGGGCCAAACAAATTTAGAGGTCAGTAGATTATAGAAGGTACTTAAAGGGATGAAAACTAGTTGAAATTAGAGATTTTAAAGAATAGGGCACAGGACCGGACCTTCAGGAGCCTCAGGGGCCTGGTAAAGGAGGAGGAATCCTGGTGCTGAGAGGTGGCAGCGTGAACAGCTGAGAAACAGTCAGTCCTCTTCAGTGGTGTGCACATCCTCTTTGTTAAGGGTTAAATTATACAGAAATGCACGGGGAAAGATACCTCACCCGCAGTATACCAAAGTTTGTTTCTCAAAACCGTATCTCAGAACCTTTCCAAATGTGGAAATCAAATTTTTGTTTTCAGTGTGTTACAGATTAAAGAATTAGGCACATTCTCTATACATGAGGCTACTAACAGGTCACAGGAATGGCTGTGTGCTCCAGAGAACTTGTTTTTTTTTTTTTTTTTTTTTTCACAATTGCCAAATTTAATATAAATTAGACAGTTGAGTTGCAGGGTTCCATTTATTCTTCATGTGTGCATTCATTAAGAACGGAACCTATGTCCATAATCATTTGTTAGGAGACTACCTATCTTGGTCCAATTCAGCAAGCTATTTCTAAGCAACCGCAGGAAGATTTGGAGGAAGTTAGAATTCGCATCTGTCTTTGAATCTTGACGGAATAACCAGCATCTGTTTAATTGAACATCTTCAGGGGCCCATTCTGACCCAAGCTGGTGAAGAGCTCAGCCCCGGGAGTCTGCATACCATGTGTATAACTTAACACTGAGCTTGGTCGTTGTCTGAACTGGGCAGGGATTGATTGTTGATTCACTTCTTGCCTTAGGTGTGGCGGGAATTTCCTGACCGGTTGGTGGGTTACCCAGGTCGTCTGCATCTCTGGGACCATGAGATGAATAAGTGGAAGTATGAGTCAGAGTGGACCAACGAGGTGTCCATGGTGCTCACGGGGGCAGCTTTTTATCACAAGGTAAGAGGGGACAGGAAAGGGGGGCAGGTGGGTCTGAGATGATGAAACTGAGCGCATGCTATTTATTCCGTTTGGCCAGTTGAATTTCTGCTGAGTTTAGGAAATGTGCTCTAGTCAGAGGGCTTATAAGTCCAGGTCATGTTGTCATGTAACTAGTGTAACACATGTAACTAGTGTCAACTACACTAGTTAAAAAAAGAAAGCCCATGTTGTGTGATTTTTTTTTAGTTATATTTCTTATTATACAGATAATGCATATGCTCATAATAGAAAATATGGAAAATTCAGAACAAATTTTATTATGGAAGGCAAGTCACTTGGTAGTCTCACCACTTAGAGATGACCACTGTTATCGTATAGACGTTTTTTCCAGTTTGCCTCTTATTTATTTACTTATTCACATGTACATACTGTTGTAAATATCTTCATTAGCCTGCTTTTTGCATATATAATGAGTTTTCTTAACATTAACATTTCTTTATAACATAATTTCTAATATGTTATTGTGTTAATATTCCATAAATCTTGTATAACTATTCTTCTATCACTAGATATTTAGATTGTCTCTAATTTTTTTATCTACTATTTTTATTTATTTACTTACTTTACTTCTTTCTCTTTGGGGAGAGAGAGAGAGTACATGAGTTGGGGAGAGGGACAGAGGGAGAGAGAGAAGCTTAAGCAGGCTCCAGGCTCAGCATGGGTCCCCTGACCTCACAGCCTGAGCCGAAATCAAGAGTTGAACTGCCCAGGCACCCCTTTGTGGGTTTTGTTGTTTGGTTTTGGTTTGTGTTTTGTTTCATTTTGCTATTTAGATGAGCTTAATATCTTATATGCTTCAATAGTGATCAGTATCCAATTTTCATAATTGTACTTATGATAGATTTCTAGAAGTAGAATTATATCAAAGAGAATAAACATTTTGGGGAGGTTTTGACATATATATTTATCTGTTGTTTTCAGTGTTGTTCGTGCCAATTTACACTCCCAGCAAAATATAAAACTATCTTACTATAACCTCCCCCCCCGCCAAAATCAGTAAAAAGAGAACATCAAGCTCAGCTGTCTTGATGAGTGAAGACGGATCTTACTTTTTTCACTCTGATTTGATTACTGTGGTTGAAACTCCTTTTGTGCCTTCCATGTTTCCTCTCTTCTGAGAATTGTCACCTCATGTGCTTGACTTTTTTTTTTTTTTTTTATCAGGGAGAGGTAGAAGAGTGCATATTGGGCGTTAGGATATTCAGTTTGGTGATGGTGCACCCCAGGGAGTGTGGGGCGTACGTGGACTGTAATAGCTTGTCTCTCGTTGGCAGTAGCACGAGGTACTGATGTCAGCGGAACCTCTGTGCCTCTGCTGACCCCAGAGTCCTTACATTAACAGAGCAGCATCATAGTGATTGCTTGTTGGTTTCTCAGCACTGCTGTGTAGTTTTCAGGGCTCTTAATTTAGAAATGGGTTTTTGCTCTTAGCAATAAATAAAGTTTATACTTCTAGGGATTTATGGTAATACAGTGTGTACACTTTTTTTCTCCTTGAATTTCCACACTATTTCATACATGTAGGTTACGGCAGTGCCAGAATTGCCTCACTTCATATTTTACTTTAAAAAGCTTATACTGGGGTGCCTGCGTGGCTCAGTCGGTTAAGCATTGGACCTTTGATTTCAGCTTAGATCATGATCTCATAGTTTCTGAGTTTGAGCCCCGCAGTGGACTCTGCATGGACAGTGTGAAGTCTTCTTGGGATTCTCTCTCTCTCTTCCCCCACTTGCTCTCTGTATCTTTCTCAAAAAAATAAAAAGCGCATACCTTTGTAGTGTCAGCCCACCATTAATTTATCTCTGTTTCTGTTTTCATTCTGTGGAAAGAATGTAGAAAAGAGGATTGAACATTGTGACTCAAGGAGAAGAATTTAGTAGAGATCAGTATATAGTGTGTCTCTGAATGAAATTTTATTAAACACATGATTCATGAGTCTGAAGCATCTGCATCCTACAAGGGCTTCACACTCTACATATGCTGTTTACAGGAGGTGATTTTTATTTGTTATTTTATTTATTTGTTTGTTTGTTTGAGAGAGAAAGCACACACACAAGTGGGGGAGAGAGAGAATTTTTTTTTAAGTTTATTTTTTTGTTTTGTTTGGTTTTTTTACAAATAGTTTATTGTCAAATTAGTTTCCACATAACACCCAGTGCTCATCCCCATGAGTGCCCTCCTCCATGTCCAACTCCCCCTCCCCCCCACATCCATCAGTCTTCAGTTTTTGTTAGCATTCAAGAGTCTCTCATGGTTTGCCTCTAAGTTTATTTTTGAGAGAGAGAGAGCACAAGCAAGGGAGGAGCAGAGAGGGGGCAACGGGGAGAATCCCAAGCAGGCTCCACACTGTCAGTGCAGAACTCAATGCCGAGCTTGAATTCACAATTGTGAGATCATGACCTGAGCTAAAGTTGGACATTTAACCAACTGAGCCACCCAGGTGCCCCGGAAGGGAGAGAATCTTAAGCAGATTCCACACAGTCTGGACTGACATGAGGTTCCATCCCAGGACCCTGGGATCATTACCTGAACCGAAATCAAGAATCAGATGCTTAACCGACTGAGCCACTCAGGGGCCCCAACAATAGGTGAATTTTAAAAGAATGACAGTATTAAAGATACTTGATCACCTAACCAAAAGCATTCTAATACTTCTTATAGCCTTGTGATTAATCCTAGGTGAGAAAGCTTATCTCCACGCCATGATTAAGTGGCTCTTTGTCTTAACCATCAACCATTAAGTGGCCCCATCAACCATAGCCCACTGCTATTGGAATCTTTCTTCTTTTTGTCTTACCCGACAGTATTTTAACTACCTGTATACCTATAAAATGCCCGGAGATATCAAGAACTGGGTGGATGCACACATGAACTGTGAAGACATTGCCATGAACTTCCTGGTAGCCAACGTCACGGGGAAAGCTGTCATCAAGGTAGGAGGTGTCCTGGTCTAGCTCTGCCACTAACTGTGATCTTGGGCAAGTCTGTTTCTTTGAGCCTGAGAAGTCCTCATCACTATAAACAAAGTGCTGGTTTGGGCAACTTTAAGTTCCCTTCTAGCTTGTAAGATGTGATCACATTGTAACGCCAAAGCTAGGCTTTGATAATTTAAACATATTTTCTTTTTTTAAAGTACGGTTTCTTTAGTCATAGTTTTTAAGCTCCAGTCTCAGAGATAAAGGCCGAGATGAACAGTCTACAAATCATGTGTTTAAAAAACTTTAACTGTATTCTCAAAGCTGATAGGGAACCTAGATCTGTTAGTTAAAGAATATAACCTACATCTTTCTTAAAGTAGCCGATTTTTATTTTTTGTAAACGTTGAGAAGATAGTACACTTTGTACAATTATAACTGTAGTTTTTCTCAGCATTTTAGAATATCAATTACCAGTTTTTAAAAGTGCCTTTCTCTTAACATATTAAAAACTGAGAGTAAAAATACTAAATAAAAGCTGAGAGTACATAAGGATCACGTGGGGATCTCTGCGTCTGTGATGGATGTCTGTCCCTGAAACGCAGATTTCACTCAAACCCAGATCCCCAGATAGGAAGAGAGAGTTTCCTCCTTTTTATGAGTGGAATCATCCTGACCTTTTTTCCTTCTGGATTAAGATTCCACATAAAAATGGGCAGTCCTTCTAGGGCAGATTCCTGTACTGAGAGTACATGGAAGCGCAGTATGGCCCCCGCTGATTGTTCATGCTGTTAATTGATGGGAGAAGCCAGATTAAACCAAACCAACTACAAAAGAGTCCCTGTCTGTGCTCTGCAAACCTGGCCCAGTCCCCCCGCCCCGCCCCAGCTCTCTACCTTAGTCAATAGCTCACTGCAAGAAAAAGTCCAATAAGTAAATCACGAAATTAGTTTTGAATTCCTCTTATCTCCAGAGTTGCTTTTTGCTGTGCTTCAAGGTACTTCCGCTGTGCCTGCTCTCTCCGGACTGTAGCCCTGACATCGAGGTGCTTCCTAGCCTGGCTTCAGTTATCTAGCATTCTCCCCCCGCCCAACCTCTCTCTGCTGTTTGCTTAGCTTCCCTAGGTTTGGATAGCAGCCTGCCTGGGTTTGTTAAGAAAATCATTAGCAGTTTAAGGTTTGGGAGAGCGGGAGGGAGAGTCAGGGAAAAGAATTCAGAGGGTGAGGGACCCTTGGATTTTTTTCCTGACTGAAGGGAATCGCAAAATAAGCTGGCGTCTTCGAGAGCATGGTGCTGCTCAGAGCACTTGCTGTTAGCTGGAGGGTGGAAAAAGAGTGCCTGTTGGAACCGAGGTTACGGTGAAAGTTATGGGAAGCTGTATTTCATCGCCCTTATGGCTGCAAGAACAAATGGTGTTTATACAAGGACCTTGGCAGTGAGAAAACAGTCATTAAACAGGAATTAAGGAGCTTGTCATCACCACTTCTTTCCAGTTACAGAAGGCAAAAGCCCTCCAAGCCTTTTTTATTGGGCCCTTGTGAGTTGTGCCGTTGGCCAAGCCAGACAGAACTGAGTGGAGGAACGGCGAGGGGTGTGTGTGCGTGCACACACGCATGTGTGTGCATGTGAGGGAACAGGCAGCTCAGCTTACAGAGCAGAAGGATGCACGGTGTTGTCACAGGCGTGATTTTATCGTCCTTGGCACTGACGGCCAGGTGTATTTTTGTACTTCTCTGGCAGGTGACACCGCGAAAGAAATTCAAGTGTCCCGAGTGCACAGCCATTGACGGGCTTTCGCTAGACCAGACGCACATGGTGGAGAGGTGAGTGAGCCTCTGACCAAAGTCTGCCCTAGCCGCTGATCCCCATTTCCTGCCTTGGGCCTGTTTATGGGACTTGTTGGAGATGTAAGGACAGCAGCTGGTAGTCACAGTCACCTCCCTGTGCACTGTGGGAATTGGGTTAGTTCAAGCCCAGGTCACCCAAAGAATTAATTTGGAATGCTACTCACTCAATTTGTAATGGCTGGAAGGGTCTTAAAAATATAGCTGACCTGAAGCTCCCGATGTCAGGTTCTCCGTGCAGACTAGCAGTCAGCCATCCACGGCCATTTGAGTGGAGGCTAGTTAATTCCAAGAAAATACTACATTGTTTTGCAAGGTATTATCTCCATGTGGCAATAAAAGTTTGATTAGAAAGAATGAAGCAAAACCGAGAGACAAATTACCTTTGCTGACCAAGCACCTACGAAGAACAGAATGGAAAACATAGTTCTTTACACACAGAGAGGCAGCTCTGAAATTCTCCTTTTATTTCAATTCAGTCACTTGGTCAACAAGCACATCTTTGTGTGGAACATAATACTAAGCCTCGTAGGGGAGTGAGTGTAAAAGGAGTGGGAAATGTGCATCTTCCCTTACGATCATTATCATCTTTCAGGTGACCTCATCGCCCTTGCTTGTAGCCCAAAGGTCCCCAAGCTTGGTGTCTCCTGAATCAGACCCAATTCTTCCAAAAGGCAGCTCCTTACATAAGACAACAAGCTCAGACATCCCATAGCAGTGCTGTCAGGGGACCAATGTGCACTCACATTGTTGTAGTAGCCCTCAGAGAATGGGACAGCGAGTGCAGGTGTCCCCCGGTCCCGCGTGTCTGTCTGTATCCTGCATCCATCCGCTGCGTTCAAATCCTTAAAGCCTAGAGGGTCTTTTTGTACAGAAAGTTGTTTTACTTGGCCTGGATTCTTCTATAATGCTTTACTCCTTATTCCTACTTCTTATTCCTACCCTCTCTGTCTCTTTCATATATAAATATTTTATCCAAATGACATAGCTTTTATCAACTCTCAGTGTGAAATAATATATTATTGTGATTTTGGCAATATCTGTCACTAGTATAGTTATTACACAGTCAAGGGTAGTGACATTAACTGTCATTGCTCATTTGGAAGAGACCCCAATTATAGTTACATTGGAGTATACGAAATTATTATTAAACCCACCTCCATTCTTTGTGTTTGGGAGAATTCATAGTATTACGCAATTGGTTGTTTAGTAGGCTAAGTTAAAGTGATGAGGTTTTATGGTATAAGATAGGAATTTTAGGGAAAAACGTTGACCTGATAATGGCCTTGAAGTTCATGCTAAGGCTAAGCAACTCTTCTCCAGCACCACTGAAATGACAGATGTAGAGACTTAAAATGTAGTGAGAGAGATTTAAGTTAGATATAATTATTATTAAACATTTAATAATAATTAAGGGGGGCTTCCTCTTGGGAACAGGCTTTTGAAAATAGAATAGGTGACTATCCAGATGTTGATAGGCTTAAATCAGAGTCATCAGAGTTTATAATTAACAACAAATTCACACACACACCACACACACACACACGTGCACTGTGTCACCTCCTGTCGTGTGTGTGTGTGTGTGTGTGTGTGTGTGTGTGTGAACAATCCAAAGCTATATGTGATAAGTGCCATAAGGGAGGCTCAGAATGTTATAATTGGTCAGAGGAAAGAGAAGTGGCTTCTCACTAGGTTGATAACTAGGCATAATTTTGTAAAACATGACTCTTGAAATAAGCCTTCAAAGATCATTAGGATCTCTGGGCAAGAGGAGGAGACCCAGGCAGGAGAAACCAGGTGGTTGAAGGTTCCAGTCTTCAGGTTGAAGGTGTATCTGGCAGGCCGTTAGGAGTCCAGCGTGGCTACAGTGTAGAATTCTGGTCTGTTGGTGCCAGGCCCTGAAGGACTGCCCAGGGAAGGAGCCTGAACGAACTTCTTCAGGCTCTGATATGCCGTTGAAAGTTTTTGAACAACAGAGCTTGATCAAAGTATTGTTTTGAGATTAATTTGGAAGTAGTGCAGAGTGGAATGAAGGTGAAGAAATTGAAGAAAGCACATATGGAAATGGAAAGCTTGAACTAAGTTGAGTGTGGAAAGGAAAGGATGGATTAAATATTCAGAGATGCTTTTTTTCTCTCCAAGGGAAGATATGCTAGAACTTGAGTTTATGGAGAAGGAATCGACAGAGGGAGCTTAAGTGTCAAGTCAGGAAGAGTGATAGAACTGTCAACAGTGGGAATAATACAGTTAGGAGGAGACAGCAGTTAAGGGAGGAGGGAACACAGATGGTTGCACCTTTAACAGTATAATTAGCGAGGACAGGAGAGGATTTTAATCACGGGTGAAGCTGGAGAGCAGTAAGGTAGGTGGAGATGTGGGCGTCTTTCCCTCAGTATGTGCAGGTGTAGATATGGAGCGAGCAGTTGGAAACGTGGAACTGGACCTTCAGGAGGAAGATGAAAACAAAGGTAGATCTCTGAAAGACCTCTTCCCAGAGATGGCCACTGACTGAAGAAAAGCCGAGGGTGGGAGTTTGAGAAATTCTGGCATTTAGGAGACAGAAAGAGTAACTGAAAAGAGAGAAGCAGCCACTGGGCGAGGGAAGGAGAGAACCAGGGTCTATAGAGGACAGAAGCAAGGGGGGAGCGGCGAAAGGTCTTTGAATTAAATGCTTATTGGTGACTTTGAAAAAAATAATGCCATGGAGCAGTGGGGCTTAAGGGTGATGGAGTGTGAGTCTGGGGTGAGGAAGTAGAGTTAGTGTGTGTAGAACACCCTTTTGAGAAATTTGGTAGGAGACAGAGGAAATCAATCTTGAAATCAGAAACTAGAAACAAAACTATTTGGATTGAAGATCGAATGACTAACTTATATAAGGCACTTGGGAGGGAGGAAGGCATGATTTAAGCCATCTTGGGGAGACCCAGAAGTGGAGTTACAAATGCAGAATTGTTCATCCCTTTGCAGAATTCACATTTTGCACAAAACAGCGAAACAAGTTAACTGCTTTGCAAGTTATGACCTTGTGTTGGGTTTTGCGGTTCAGTAAGCTTATTTATTCTTATATTCGGGGTCTTGGAGCAGAAATCACAGTTGTGTAGTAAAGTAGCTTTTACTGTCTAGCATCCATTTCCAATATTGGCTGTTAATTCTTTAAGAGCTAGAAAACCAGAAGACCTTGTAACTGTTCATTTTGACCAATAGCTTCAACAAGTTAAGGGAATATGGCAGTGCTGATCTTAAGAAAAAGAACATTGTATTTTTATTCAGGCCAGTCCCTGTTCAAATTGTGATTTTGTCACTTAGTAGCTATCGACTTAAGAAAACTGATTAACCTTATGCTAAACTCCAATCTTTTCATCCCCTAAAATAGGTGTGTTAGTATCTATCAAGGTACAGTGTCCATTCATGGGTTCAACAAATACCTATTGAGCCTCTTGGTACCAAAGACTGTGTTATACGCTGGGACTGAACGAAGTAATAACACAGGAAAGCCTGTAGCACGATGCCCGGCCCCACGTTATTTCCGTCCCAGCCTCCCCAGCAGCAGTCCTAAAGGCCCCAGGTCACGTGAGGTAATTGTAGGTGTTTACAAGGAAAACAGAAAACCTTAGTCCTTTCTCCCGCAGACACTTCCAGCACTTCAGAGGTAGACATTGGCGGTCCTCAGCCTGCCTGGGCTAGGTTATAAAACCAGCCCAGGGGAGCACTTACTGCCAGGGCGGCTGGACCCCTGACGGAACCACTCAGACCGGCCACCAGCCACCACCAAACTTGCCACCTACCCCAACCTGTCCCCCCACCCCCGCCCCGTGTGTGGAAAGTAGACCACACTCTTGGTCCCTGGAGGGGAGTTAAGGACCCTTACCACCCCCCTCCCCAAGCAGCCAGCACTTCTCTAGAGCAGGCTGTGTGGAGAGAAAGAAGCACTCCCGAGGCCTGGGGTAGCCAGGGGCAGCTGTCAACAAGCCAGCTGGCCTGGGCCCCAGTGGCCTCCTGCCTGTGGCCCGGCCCTGTCGGCGGATCTGTTTACAGAGGAGACATTGTGCTCAGTACTCTGCAGCGGGCCGTGGGGCCCCATCCTCTGCCAAGAACTGTGGTTCTTCTCTCATACCTACTCACCGCTACCTGTGCCGGGCACTGCTGGGCTTTGCTGGCCAGGGCCTGCAGGCATGGTGACTGGAAGCTGGACGAATCTGTACGTGTGTATAGGCAGAACAGCTGCTAAGACCTCGGAGAGACTGACGTTGTCCGCCACTGCCCTGACCCTATACTTCGAGGACAGGGCAGCTGTTGCGCTTCCTCAGCACCACTTTGTGTACACACCTCAGTCTTTTCCCTGGGCCCCTCTCAGTTTGGGGCTCGGCCTCCACCCCCTGAGCCTCACAGGACTGGCAGCAGGAGGAAGGTCATTGCCAGCGCGTCTTGGTAGGGTGATGGAAAGCCCAAAGGCGCTCTCGCTGGTACAGGCCTGGCTGGACACCCACCTCCAGCACTTTCCAGCCCTGGGGGCCTCAGGGCTCCACTTCAGCTTGTCAGCCCATAACCGGAAGCAGCTGTGAACCAGCCATTGGGCACATCGAGGGGGACACTTTAAGGAATCCATGAAATCGTGTTTGTAAATTATCTGGCACATAACAGGAGCGCAAAAGTTGTTGATTTCCAACCCCTCTGCTTGGATTCTAGACTTACGTTCATAAATAAATTTGTCTTCTCTTATAATGAAGATTTTTTTAGCCTTGGGAGCCAGACTGCCTGGGTTTGGCTCTGCCTCTGATGGTTATTTGACCTTCAGCCTCTCTCGGTCTTAGTCTTCCCAGTGTAAAATTGGGATAATCGGAGGACCTACCCCATAGGGTCACTGGGAGGGTGGAGTGGGCTCCTGATACATGTAGGGCACATATAACACAGCCTGGAATCCGTCATCAGTGTGAGCTGTTGATCCATGGGGGTGGACACAGGGATGTTATTAGCTGCAAGAGATCTGAATGAAATAGTAACACATTCTCTCAGAAATAGCATGACAAGAGAAAGGAATTGATGATAACTGGCTCTTTATTAATTGGTTTCTTCCTAAAGCTCGAAAGACTCAAATAAAACTTATTAAAATAATTTGAAACAAAGCTGGCAGTACCTCAGGACAGAAGACACTTCTGGTCTGTCTTGGAATTCAGCTCCCTCTTGGGTAAACGGTGCTGCCTCTGATTGGTGTGTTCTTACTGTAGCTGTCGGGTGCGGGGGGCCCGACTTGAGGGGAGAGAGTACTGACCTTTCTGAAATGCATCCTTGAGGTCCCCTTCACTTCAAAAGTGGTGTTTATGGGCTTGTTTTTCCCTCTGGTCCGGATGCAGGAGCGTCCTCATTACCCGGCTGTCACACTCAGTTGGCCTGATTGACCAGAGCCATTTCCTGCCAGCGCGCCTGACCTGCTCACCTCTGAGGAGCTCACGGGCTTCTGGGGGGTGGTATGGAGTCAAGGACACTGCCGTCCCCCCTCCTGCAGCGCTGCTGGGCTGTTCTGTCCCTAAGCCCTTTGTCGCCGCTGGTCCTGACACGGGAGCGGCTGGCACGGAGCGCCCGCTCTCAGGGAGGAGCTCGGGGAAGTTGGCCAGCAGTTCCGGGATCGCCCTCCGTAGAAGTTGGTTGGGTGGGTTTATTGTGTGGCAGTGAGGCTCACTGCCCGTTCCCTTCTGCCTTCCATTGCTGCAGGTGGAAGGTCCTCTCTTCTGCTTTTTAAACTTCAGCGAGCTGGAGCTCAGCTCCTGGCGCCCCTTCCCTCTCCACCCTTCACCTTCTCTGTAGCTGGCAGAGATGGGGTTAAGACTTGGCAGCTAATCCACCTTGGTTTGAGGCCTGCGTGTACTGAGGGGGAAGAATGACTGGAATTCGAGGGGGAGGGGAACAGAGACTCTGACCTCTGCTCAGGCCCAGACAGCATCCCCTGTTCACTTTCTCCCCCTGAGCCAATAGTCCCAGCGCCCCAGGTCACTTCGTCTGCCCATACCCTCCCGACCTTTTTTAGGAACCTGGAGCAGGCTCGCGATACTTGGATTTCTTTTGTTGATATTGGATAGGATATATGTTGCTCTCATCCGTCAGCCTCTTGAACATTTTCTCTCTTTTCCTTACCCCTTTCCCTCTTCTCCTGCGTCCCCGCCCCCACCCAAACCCTTCAGGTCCGAGTGCATCAATAAGTTTGCTTCAGTGTTTGGGACGATGCCTCTCAAGGTGGTGGAGCACCGAGCTGACCCTGTCCTGTACAAAGATGACTTTCCTGAGAAACTGAAGAGCTTCCCCAACATCGGCAGCTTATGAAACCGATCACCGAGGGAGGTCTGAATGTTATGTGAGGACGACGTAGGAGAGCACAGCCTCCCAGCACCCTGATATCAGCGTGGATATGGGGGGGTCTTCAGCTGACATACTGGACCGTGACACCCAACCTGCTGCCTCAAGAGCTGGAGCCTAGAGAGAGCGTGTAAGCACCTTGAGCAGTGCGCGCCCTATTCTGGTGTTTCTTAGGAGCCCGGATGGGCTCTTATTGGAAATGCCAAATGGAATCCTCTGTGGCATGCTCTGGGTTTAACTCCAGCTCCGGCTCCCTTTGTTTGCAGAGAACAGTCTGAAAGGAAATGCAGACAGACCTACCTCCCGTGTTAGATCTGGGGAATCGTGTAAATGGTGCCCATATCTCACCTTTAGCTATTTCAGATCAGTAAGTTCTTAGGAGGAAAAGCCAAACCAAGAATTTGGCTCAAAATCCCAGCAGCTTAGTGGGATTTGCTACATGCCCCAGGACCTGGGGTACCAGACCCACGCATAGGCAGAGCACCAGGTGCCGGATTGGGATCCTGTAAATTCCGTGAACCATTCCTCTTTGGTTTGGCTTTTTGATACGATTAAAGTAATTTTTTATTCCTTTTTATACTTTGTCTTAAATGCTGATTATTGGTTACCCAAGGAACTTTCTTTTTTGTGTGTATTTTAAGTCCATCTTCTGGCCTTAACGCCAGTCCACTTCCACATCTCCTACCATGCCTAGGAGGACACAGCCCAGGGGACTCTCTGGTGCCTTGTGCAGAGCGGAAGAAGATTCCCAAGCTGGAAGCCTTCTAAGAGAAGATGTCTCCCAAAACCTCCAAAGGACTCTGTCTACTTCTTGATTAGATCCAGTCAATGTTTTATAGGTGTTCTTGGGGAAAGCAGAGGGCCTCTAATAGCCATCCCCTGAGGTGCTGTAGCTGGTACCATGTTGTAAAAGTTGAGGGAGTTGTGATCCCCACCCCAAGGGGATGCCAAAATTCCCTCATTCTTTCGGTGTAAATGTAATGTTAGCCAGGGACGTTCTGGCTAATGTTAAATACTGCTATAACAACTGCTTTGCAATAGTTGCCGGTATATTTAAATCGTTAAATTCAGCATTTAGTAATACTGCACATGTGTGAATTATACCTCTTTAAGCCCCGTTGATGAACAAATCTACTCTGGCAAATGTTAGATGTTATGGATTCGAAACAGATTTATCTGGCTCTAATATTAAGATTAGCCACAGTTTGGGCTTTAGCCATAACATATGTCCCCAGAACACAAAATACATAACAATTTGCTTGGAATATGGTTATAATTACTGAACCCTAGTTGTGTGCCAGTCGAAGTCGCTAATATACCACCCATTGTTCTCTTGAGTGACACAAAGGTGAATAGTTTCTATGCTATCGATTTTCAATGTGCAGTTTTAACAAGAGTCACTTCCAGTGTGTTCCTATAGACTTTGAGAGGTCAGAGAAAGATTGGAAAGGAAGGAACAAAATGGAAAGCGGGAATCATGAGAGTCTCACTCTCTCACATAGAGGAGCAAGAGTGCGGAACTGGTCCTGGTGGAAGGGACAAGATACCTCCTCCCCCCCCCCCCCACCCCACGCCGTCTGTTCATGGTACAGGTGCACACGGAAGCCGTGATTATTCCTCGTTTTGCATTCAAACACTGGTGCCTAATAAATACTTCTGATTTGAATAATTACATTCTCGTCAGTAGGGGATATGGGAAGGCACTTAGTCTCATGTTCACAATCCCAGAGATGGGTAAGATAGAAACAAGAGACGATTTCTGCTGTCATGGGTGGTGAGTACCACTGGCCTTTCTGGGGGTTCCCTAGCTGGTTTTCTTAGATCTGGGGTGGGCAGAAGGGTTGGGCCTCACACTGAAATCCCTGCCAGAAGCTAAGGGCCGTGTGAACGTTGTGTATGTGCACGTACATCACCCTCGGTATTGTTCCCCCAGCCTCATCGCCTCAGATTTTCCGCTCTTTTCCCATCCCTGTGGCCTCTTTCTTAGTGGCTGGCTTGTAAGCCAGGTCTCCCTCTCTGAGGGTAAGTATTTTCTTTCTCTTTTCTTTTTAAAAACTTTGTTATCCCTTTGATTTTGGAAGAGGACCACTTCAGTCTGAGATAATTGGGAGCCCCAGGGGGCTCTGTTAGTGTACCTTTATCACCCTAGGAGTCACTGGACTTCTCAGGGCATTAAAACTCCATTTAAGGTACCCCACTACCCCCAGAAATATTGTGGGTTAGATCTGGCAACACAGCATAAAACAATTTCAACTGCACAATGAGTATTACATCCTCGGTATTTGAAACAAACCTCAAAGGTTCTATCCTGTGAACAGACAGGTGGTGCAGGCCACAGGGAGCAATTCGGGGCAAGGGTATAGCAGGTGATCATGATTCATGGGTTCCGAGGGGCCTGGGGACTCCACCCCCTCTCTGTGCATGTATTTGCTGCTCACCAGCAAGCCTCGCCCGCAAGCCAGGGTTGGGATCATCTGCCCCTGGGATGCCATGGAGCTGGGTTTCAGGAGCGGAACAATAATGCTAATTAAAATGTCATGTTCTGGCCTACAGCAGACAACAGCTGGTTTTAGATTAAGAAATCTTTTTTAAGAAATCGCATCCTGCTGGCCTGTACAGAAGATGAAGCTGGGCTGGGCCCGGCCCTGACCTGTGCATTGAGTCACTCGCCTCTTCCCCCAGGGACCCAACTGGGGGGAGCCAGCGTGGAATGGCACGGTCGGAAACGCTCTCTTGCTGGTTGGCCTTAGATAGTTCTTCATATTCTTATCTCGTGTATTTTACCAGCCCTCACACGTGTTTAGGCGAAAACCTCTCTGTCTAGGAAAAATTAAAGAGGAAAACAACAACTTCTCAGAATCTCTGGTTCTTTCCAGCAAATGAGGCTCTACTGTCTCTTCTTCTTACTCCCTGTCAGGAAGTTCAAAACTGACTACCTGGGTCCTCTGCCCAAGCCTTGTGTACTTCCAATCGTGCTTCCAGCTTGTGGCTTTGAGAGCCCGTTTCCCCACTGCCTTTGGGAAGACGTGCGCATCACGCCGGTGTGTGCTGCCCGGGACTGGGCGCCAGCAGGGGCAAGCCGCCTTTTTGCTGTCCTCCGTTGAAAGAGTTGCTAATAGCCCTGTGACCCCAGCGGCTGCCTGGGGCGGTCATCTCTGGCAGGAGTGTTTGAAAAGATGCAGGTTTCTAGCCACAGGCTCCAAAGATAGGATTGCTGGGGTAAGATGCAAGAGTCTTTGACAGTAGAATTCATAAGTAGCCAAAGGCAGAGGCCACTTGGAAAGTGGCTCAGTTCTGGCGAGACTTCGTGGCTGGGCACTGAGAGGGGTCATCAGGGTCCCCTGGGAGCCCAGCTGGGAGGAAGAGGCTGGGGCACTTGCAGGGCCACCCATCCTGAGCCTGGTGGGGCTTCTCTCGGGGGTAGGCTCGCTTCTCCACCTCCTGTGGCCCAGGCTGCCTTCTGTGGCCGCAGCAGAGGCTGCAGCAGCTGCTCCACATGCGGCCGTGGCACGAGGCAGGGACAGTGCTCAGCTGGCCCCCGGCCCCTCCAGCCACTTCTAGGAGCCGCTCTGCGAGGAGTGCTCACCATTCAGGCAGGCAGCTGCCATCCAGGAAGGCTCTGGAAGCAACTTGAGCTTCCCACCCCAGGGCCTGAAGGCACGTGAAACTGGGGGGCCGGTTCGCTCACCTCAGCCCTGCTCTGTTCCAAGCCTCCACACGAGCCTTCCCTTCAGAATATTCAGTGATACTATTTACTGCTTCTGAGTTAAAATCAGGGATGGCTTGTGGCCCCGCTGTTCCAACCAAGTGTGATCTGGCCATCTGTGAACAGGCCTCATTGACCTTTTCCTGGCGGAGGAAAGTTAGGCAGGACTGTACTCTCAATTTTAAGGTTTCCCCTCTCTTTAGGATGCGAGCACTCTAAGCTCAACCCACAGCCTCTCATCCACCTTGGTCAATGTCGAATGGACTGTCAGGGATTTCAGCTTCAGGCTTTGTGACCTCCAGGTTCTCAGGGAGGAGGCAACACTGTGCCGTGGCTTTTTAATTCTGGGCTCACCATTGCCGGCAACACAGGGAAGATGCCTGGCAGGGTTTGGCCCTTTCTCTCAGCCTTCTCGGCCTCCTTCGTTCTCAGGAAACAACAGTTGAGTCACCAGCATCTGTCTCTGGCATTTCGTTTCCACAAATTGACAACCTTTTCAGGGTGGAGCTTTTTCTTTCCTTCTGTCCCCAAGTGGTTGGGCCCCAGTGGCATTTCTTTCCAGTCCACTAAAGGTTACAGAGCTGTCAGGCAGAAGACAAAGGGAACGATGCCTGTGCGGCGCTCGAGAGGTGCCGGGCAGGCTGTGTCTGCCGGAGGCTTCTCCTCAAAGCTCCATCTTGTCTGCAACCTCGCAGGAGCGACACATGGGCCGAGAGCTTCCAACAGAGCAGGGCCTGGAGTGCAGATGTCTTAGAGCCAAACCACTGCCACTCCATCTAGAGTGCTTTCCTATGGAAGCCTCCGTAAGTGCCTTCCCTTCAGAATATGTCCATGTGGGCTTGTAATTTTTTAATAGTTTATTGTCAAGTTGGTTTCCATATAACATCCAGTGCTCATCCCCACAAGTGCCCCCCTCCGTGCCCATCACCCCCTTTCCCCTCTCCCCCTCCCCCATTAGCCCTCAGTTTGTTCTCAGCATTCAAGAGTCTCTCATGGTTTGCCTCCCTCCCTCTCCCCTACTATTTTTCCCCTTCTTCTCCCCCATGGTCCTCCATTAAGTTCCTCCTAATCCTCCTATATGTGCAAGCATATGGTATCTGTCCTTCTCTGCCTGACTTATTTTGCTCAGCCTAATACCCTCTAGTTCCATCCATGTGGCTACACATGGCCAGATTTCATTCTTTCTCATTGCCATGTAGGATTCCATTGCATAGATAAACCACATCTTCTTGATCCATTCGTCCGTTGATGGACACTTAGGCTCTTTCCATGATTTGGCTATTGTTGAGAGTGCTGCTGTGAACACTGGGGTCCATGTGCCCCTATGCATCAGCACTCCTGTATCCCTTGGCTAAATTCCTAGCAGTGCTATTGCTGGGTCCTAGGGGAGTTCTGTTAATTTTTTGAGGAACCTCCACGCTGTTTTCCAGAGGGGCTGCAGCAGCTTACATTCCCACCAACAGTGTAGGAGGGTGCCCGTTTCTCCACATCCTCGCCAGCATCTAGAGTCCTCCGATTTGCTCATTTTAGCCACTCTGACTGGCATGAGGTGGTATCTCAGTGTGGTTTTGATTTGTATTTCCCTGATGAGGGACGCTGAGCATCGTTTCATGTGTCTGTTGCCCATCTGGATGTCCTCTTTGGGGAAGTGTCTCTTCATATCTTCTGCATGTGGGCTTTTATTTATAGCCACCAACTTACATCAGTAGCAACTATGCCCAAGAATAAAGTCAAGGAACGCCTGGCTTTCTGGCAATCACAGCCGAGGCACAACCAAATCGATCCAGGTGAGGTAAGAGAACAATTATTGGGTTGTTGAGTTTTTCTAATCAGTCATTCATCACAGTATGCTTCTGTGCTGGGTCCAGGAAATAGAGTTGAGTAAGACGCTGTCCTGAGATCAAAGCACTCCAGCTCTACTGGGAACCCTTGAGCTGTGTAAGATGGCATGAGCCCATCAGTGGCCAAGGACCCTGTGCACCTCTGTTTTAGTCCCAACCGTAAATGAAGAACCCCTTAACACCATCTTCTCCAGTCTCTGGAGGATGTTAGGGTGTTCTTCGTGTCCTCTTCTCATAGCACACCTTCCCCTTGAGTTGAACCCTGAGCCATCCTTGGTCTTGAGAGTCTGCTCCCATGCCTCAGTTTCCTCAACTAGAAACTGGAGGTAGCAAGATCCCTCAGACCTGGGATGGTGAGATATGATGATGTGTTAGATCTTCTCCCCTTGCCTTCATCAGGGCCTTTGCAAGCTTGTACCTGGTGATGCTGGCAGCAAGCCCTTTCCGGCCCCTATTTCTGCTCACCCTGTTACCAGAGAGCTTCGGGGTCTGGATCCTATCTGGCCCCGTCAGGGTGGATTACCAAATGAGTGGTTCTTTTGCCCCAGTCCCTTTCCTGAGCTATAAATAAGCCCCATGTTTATTTTCTTACGTTATTGAAATGAGCATTTGGGATCTGGGCCTCTTGACGGGTCCAGAGAGCGTCCATCCGGTGCCTGGTGAGGGCCCTGTGTGGCTGGCTGCTGTCTGAAGCTATTTGGAGTCCTACCCCCTGTGTTTTGGATGTGGCTTAATTTCAATAGTAAGGGCCGTATGTAGCCCTGTATCTGCTGATTTTCAGGTTTCAGCTTTCTGCCAGCCCCACTGCCTGCTTAGAAGTAAAGTTGTGTTTCTCATTAAGGGGATAACAGCCACAATTGAGGTAATTAACGAAAATTGTGCATTGGTGGCAGCAGCTCCGATAGGATTTCCAATAGTCTTTCTCTAGTAGATCCTGAGGGGCTTACCTGCATCCCCTCCCTCCTGCCTACCTCGTGCCCAGTCTCTGTTCCTTGTTTTCTGGATATAGTCCCAATAATTTCTCTCCAAACAGCCCTGTTCTTGTCACCAGTTTGGGTCAATGTATTGACACCTTGGCCAAAATGAGGATTCCATTAAGTCCCTCTTCTTCAGCTCTTGGGAGATGCAGGGATTTTATTTTGTCTCTTCTCCTAGCATCTTCCAGTTGCCAGTTGTATCTTAGTCTCTCTTCAGAAGTAATAAGGATGAATATCCATTAATATCAGATTGATGCTCCTTTTAGTCCCATGGCTACAGCATCTTCCTGGAAAGAGTGACCTAGGATAGTGTTAGAATAGAAAGGGAACATCTGAACTAGGAAATGTTCTGAGTTAGGACTTCCTAAGGAATGATTTCTGCCTTTTTCGGGCTTCAACAACGTATCAGAAGTACACAGTGAGACTATGGGCAGGACACAACTTTGTCAGAACTTGGACTGAAGAGCGTCATTCACTCTGGATGGATTAGCCTGGTAAGAGAAATCTTTTTGTAGATACAACTTGAACCTGAACTCTGTCAGTGAAGAGAATTGCACCTAACAACCAGATTTAATTCACTTTCAGAGAAGGGACCAGAAGAAAGTAAATTTTCATTTCGGTGTTTTTAGTCTACTGACTCCTAAAGATTGTTTTCCTTTCAAAAAGCTAAGAAGCCAGATGTGATGGATTCATTCAATCAACAAATATTTGTTGAGCTTTATACCAGGTACTGTTCTTCATGTGATGCTGCTGCATTGAACAGAACAACAAAATGCCCACTTTTATCTAAAAGTTTACATTCTAAGAAGGAAGACAACCGAAACAAGTGAATAAATATAATTTCAAATGGCAGTAAATGCTGTGATGATAATAAAGCAGAGTAAGGGGAATTAGTGGCTTGGGTGTAAGGAGGTATTTTAGGTGGGTTGGTCAGAAGTGACATTTAAGCACAGATATACATGTTGAGAAGGAGTGAACCATGAGGGTACCAGGCAGTGGGAAGAACTAGCACGAAAGCCCTCAGGCAGGAACAAGCTCAGCTTGTTTTAAGAACAGCAAGAATGCCTGTGTATTTAGTGTGGAGAGCATGGTAGAGATGATGCCAGAAAAGTAGGTCAGAGCCAAATTGTGTTAGGACCATGTAGGCCAAAAGGATTCTAGATTTTTATTGCTTGTTACAGGAAAACACTGGAAGGTTTTAAGCAAAGCGGTCATACCTGAATGGTTTTTTTTTGTTTTTTTTTTTAAAGATAATTTCAGCTAATGTGTGGAGCTCAGGCTACATAGAGCAAGAATAAAGGAAAGGAAATCAATTAGAAGGCTACTTTAGGGAGCTCAAGTGAGAGATGGTGACTTTGTTAGACTTGGATGGTAGTAGCAGAGGTAGTAAGAAGTTATGCTGGGAATAGAGTCGTATTGGACTTACTGATGAATATAGGAGAGGAAAACAATAGAGGATTCACAGCCAACTCCTAGGTTTTCGTCCTGAGTAATGGAATGATACCATTAAGCAAAATATGCTGACTATGCAGGGGTGAGGACAGGGAAATGTTGAGAGTGAAAATCAAAAGCCTTACTTCATACATGCTGTTTGAGATACATTTTGGAAATCTAAGTAGTAGTGTTATTTAAGCAGTTAGGTATCTAGAGCTCAGGGGATAAGTTAAGACTGAATATATAGATGAGATTTAAAACCAAGAGACTAGATAAGATTTCCCAGAGAGTCAGCATAGGTAGAGAAAAAAAGGACTGGGCTCACTCTATAGATAGAGAAAAAAAGGGAAACCCAGAAAAGGAGACAGAAGAGTTGCTGGTGAGTTAGGAAGAAAGCTTGGAAGATATCTGAAAGATAGACTGTGATAAATTAAATATTGTAAATCCTAGAGCAACCACTAAAAACATTTTTAAAAGAGGTATAGCTAATAGGTCAATATTGGAGATGGAACACCAAAAAAAAATTTTTTTTAATGTTTTATTTATTTCTAGGAGAGAGAGAGAGAGACAGAGTGAGCAGGGGAGGGTCAGAGAGAGAGGGAGTCACAGACTGAAACAGGCTCCAGGCTCTGAGCTGGCAGTCAGCACAGAGCCTGGCGCGGGGCTCGAACCCACGAACGGCGAGATCATGACCTCAGCGAAAGTCGGACGCTCCGACTAAGCCACCCAGGCGCCCCCCCCCCAAATTTTTTTAATCAAAAGATGGTAGAAAAAGAAGAAAGTAAACAAAGAAGAAATGAGACCAAAAAAAAAAGGAGTAGACTTAAACCTAAATATATCAATAATTACATTAAATGTAAATGGTCTAAACATTCTAATTAAAGTGTGGAGATTATTCTAAGTTAAACAGCAAGAGAAATTAAATGCTATCTATAAGGAAAACACTATAAAATACAATTAGACTAGAAAGAGGTGTACTAGATAAACATGTATCATTAGAACAGTGGGAATGATTATGTCAACAAAGGACAAAATTAACTTACAAACAAGAATATTGAAGGGTGCCTAGGTGGTGTAGTTGGTTAAGTGTCCAACTCTTGGTTTTGGCTTGGGTCATGATCTCACAATTCATGAGTTCAAGTCCCACATTGGTCTCTGTACTGACAGAATGGAGCCTGCCTGGTATTCTCCCTCTCTGCTCCTCCCCCACTCACATGTACATTTTCTCTCTCTCAAACTTTAAAAAAGAAAAACAGAAATTTTGCTAGGGAGAAGGAGGAATAGTTGATGATGATAAAGGAATCAATCAAGAAGACAGAACAGGTAATACTAAATTAGGCACTGAATAACAATGTTTCAAAATATATAAAGCAGAAACTAACAGCTGAAAGTGAACAAGAAAATGTACAATTATATTTGGATATTTCAACATTCCTCTCTTAGTAACTGATAGAACAAGTTGATAGAAAAGTCAGAAAGATATAGATGACTTGAATAATACTATCAACTGTCTGGTCTTAATTCACAGTTAGAGAACACTTCATTCACTAACAGCTGGATACACATTCTTCTCAAGCATACATGCAACATACACCACAAATTCATTGCAACATAAAATAAGTCTCAGTAATTTGGGGGGAAATGAAAACATAAAAACTATGTTCCCTGTTCACAGTGGAATTAACAAGAGACATCTGTGGAAGTCCCCAGTAGGTGAAAATTAACATATTTCTAAATGATATATGGGTTCATGAAGACACAAAGGAAATTAGAGAATATTTGGAGCTAAATGAAAATGAAACAATAGATCTAAATGTGTGGGATGGAGATCTGTAGCTTGAAGTGCTCATTTTAGAATGGAACTAAAATCAATTAATCTTAAGAAATTACCTTACAAAACTTGAGAAAGAAGAATAAAGTCCAAAGTAGAAGAAAGGAGTGGAAATAAATGGAAAATGGACAAACAATGGAGAAAAAAAATCAATTAAACAAAAACTGGTTTTTTGAAAAAAAATCAGTAACTGCCCTGCACTGTTCAAGGAGAAAATGAAGATATAAATTACCAGTATCAGGAGTCAAAATGAGGACAGACTCTAAAAAATATTAAAAGGGAATTCATATGAGCATTCATACCAATAAATTCTGCAACATAGGTGCAATGGAAATAATTCTCAAAAGGCACAAAGGGACAAAAATGCTCAAGAAGAAATTGAAAATCTGAATAGTCTTGTATCTGTTAAAGCAATCAAATCCATAATTTATTTTTATTTATTTATTTTATTTTACAAATAGTTTATTGTCAATTTGGTTTCCATATAACACCCAGTGCTCATCCCCAGAAGTGCCCTCCTCCATGCCCATCTCCCCCCTCCCCCCCACATCCATCAGTCCTCAGTTTGTTTCTCAGTATTCAAAAGTCTCTCATGGTTTGCCTCTCTTCCTTTCCCCCACCATTTCCCCCTTCTTCTCCCCCATGGTCCTCAGTTAAGTTCCTCCTAATCCACCTATAGGTGCAAACATAATGGTATCTGTCCTTCTCTGCCTGACTTATTTCGCTTAGCATAACACCCTCAAGGTCCATCTATGTTGCTACACATGGCCAGATTTCATTGTTTCTCATTGCCATGTAGTATTCCATGGTATAGATAAACCACATCTTCTTGATCCATTCGTCCGTTGATGGACACTTAGGTTCTTTCCATGTTTTGGCTGTTGTTGAGAGTGCTGCTATGAACATTGGGGTCCATGTGTCCCTATGCATCAGCACTCCTTTTTCCCTTGGGTAAATTCCTATCAGTGCTATTGCTGGGTCATAGGTGTGTTCTATTGTTATTTTTTTGAGGAACCTCCACTCTGTTTTCCAGAGGGGCTGCAGCAGCTTACATTCCCACCAACAGTGTAGGAGGGTGCCCATTTCTCCACATCCTCGCCAGCATCTAGAGTCCTCTGATTTGCTCATTTTAGCCACTCTGACAGATGTGAGGTGGTATCTCAGTGTGGTTTTGTGAAATCCATAATTTAAAACTTCCCACAAAGAAACCTACATAGTTTTACTGGCAAATTCTATCAAACAATTAAGGAAGAAATAATACCAGCCTTATACAAACCTTTTTCAAAAAATAGAGAAATAAGTAGGCATAATTTACATAATTTAAAAAATATATATATAGTAGAACTATTTCCACACAAATGTTCATAGCAGCTTTATTCAGAATAGCCAAAAATTAGGAACAACTTAAATGTTCAACAGATGATTAGATAGAAGAATTGTGGTATACCCATACAATGGAATACAACTAGGCAGTAAAAATAACAAACTATGGAGACACACAACATGGATGATTTTCCAAAACATGTGAACAAAAGCCAGACAAATGAGTTCACACTGTACATACACACAATGTGTTCTCATGTATATAAATATGTTCCACTTTTATAAAGTTTTACAACAGGTAAAACTCATGTGGGGTGATAGGGTAGATCAGTGCCTGAGGCTAGGGATTGTCTGGAATGAGGCACAGGGAACTTTTGGGGATCTGGGGAATATGGTGATGGTTAGCTGTGTGTATATATACATATTTTTCCAAACTCATCTAACTAAAAATTCATTATGTAAATTATATCTCAATAAAGATGATTTTTAAGCGGTGGTTAAACACTGTCATCTTTCACAGCTCCTCAGTTTTGTTATGGACCGGCATTCCTTTCCCTTCTTAACTTTGATGTTTGCTTAAGGATTCAGGATCTAGGCTGCCTCTAGTTCCATTGTTTCCATTTAGTGTTTTCTGGTATGTTCTTTATGTGGAGTGCAGGCTTGCCAGCCATCCAGCTAGCAGTAAGTGCTTGTTATGATGCTTTGCTGGATGCTACAGATAAATAGGTGAGAAAGGTACCATTTCCACTTTGTGGAATTAATGAATACAGAAGATAAGTCACTTTAAAATCCTGTCTACTGTATAAGACAGTGCATGATAAAGGGTGAATTGCACAAATTCCCTGTCATGGAAGGAGAGTGTGATCACATTTGCGTTGGGGAAGAAGGTGGCACTTGAGGTGGGTTTTGGAGAAATAACGGGTAGAGGTGGGCATTAGGTGGATAGGGGTGTGTTGAGAGGTTGGAGCAGGCACTTTGACCTGAGGGGAGTGAAAGGAAACAAGAAGATGGTAAAATGTGATGCAAAAATCCTCAACAAAATATTAGCGAACCAAATACAACAATATGTTTTTTATTACCACGATCAAGTGGGACTTACTCCCAGAAGGCAAGGGTGGTTCAATATTTGCAAAACCATCAATGTGATGTGTCACCTTACTAAAAGAATGGATGAAAAATTATGATCATTTCAATAGATGCAGAAAAAGCATTTGACAGAGTACAAGAACGATTTGTGATAAAACCCCTCTGCAAAGTAGGTCTAGAGGGAACATATCTCAACAGAATAAAGACCTTGTATGAAAAACCCACAGCCAAAACATCATACCCAACGAAAACCTGAGAGCTTTTCCCTGGGGGTCAGGAACAAGACAAGAATGTCCACTCTCACTGGAAGTCCTAGCCACAGCAATCAGACGAAAAGAAATAAAAGGCCTCCAAACCGGTAAGAAAGAAGTAAAAATTTCCCTATTTGCAGATGACATGATACTATATATAGGAAACCCTAAAGACTCCTCCACAAAAACTATTAGAATTGATCAATGAAGCCAGTAAAGCTGCAGGATACAAAATCAATGTACAAAAATCTTTTGCGCTCCTATACAGTAATAATGGAGCTGCAGAAAGTAAAGTTAAGAAAACAATCCCATTTACTCTTGCACCAAACACAATAAAATAATGCCTAGGAACACATTTTTCCATGAAGGTAAAAGACCCCAATACTGAAAACTACAAGACATTAATGAAAGAAATTGAAGAAGGTACAAAAAAATGGAAAAATATTCTGTGCTCATAGATTGGAAGAGTTAATATTGTTAACATGTCCATATGACCCAAAGCAATCTACAGATTTAATGCAATCCCTATCAAAAATACCAACAGTACTATTCACAGAACTAAAACAAATGATCCTAAAATTTGTATGGAACTACAAAAGACCTTTAAAAACCAAAGCAATCTTGAAAAAAACAGAAGCATCACAATTCCAGATTTCAAGTTATATTACAAAAATGTAGTACTCGAAATAGTATGGTACTGGCACAAAAACAGTCACCTAGATCAATGTAACAGAATAGAAAACCCAGAAATAAATCCAAAATTATATGGTCACTTAATATTTGACAAAGCAGGAAAGAATATCCAATGGGAAAAAGACTATCTCTTTAACAGATAGCCACATGCTAAAGAATGAAAGTAGACCACTTTCATCATACGCAAAAAATAAACTCAAAATGGATTGAAGACCAAAATTCAAGACATAAAACCATAAAAATCTTGAAGAAAGCACAGGCAGTAATCTCTGCGACATCAGCCATAGCAACAGCTTTCTAGATATGTCACCTGAGGCAAGGGAAATAAAGCAAAAATAAACTATTGGGTCTACATCTAAATAAAAAGTTTCTGCACAGCAAAGGAAACAGCAAAACTAAAAGTCAAGCTATAGAATGGGAATAAATATTTGCAAATAACTGATAAAGGATTGGTATGCAAAATATATAAAGGACTGATAGGACTCAATACCAAAAAAAAATCAAACTAATCCAATTAAAAAACGGACAGAGGACATGAACAGACAGTTCTCCAAAAAAGACATCCAGATGGCCAACAGACCATGTGAAAAGATGCTCAACATCACTCATCATCTGGGAAACACAAATCAAAACCATCCTGAGATATCACCTCACACCTGTCAGAATGGCTAAAATCAAAACCACAAGAAAGAAGTGTTGGCGAGGGTGTAGAGAAAGAGAAACACTCATGCACTGCTGGTGGGAATGCAAACTGATGCACTTCTGCTGTGGAAAACAATATGGAGTTTCGTTTAAAAATTAAAAATAAAACTGCCCTGCGATCAAGGAATTGCACTACTGGGTATTTACCCAAAAAATACAAGCACTAATTCAAAGGGATACATGCACCTCGGTGTTTATTGCAGCATTATCCAAACTATGGAAGCAGCCCAAGTGTCCATCGACTAATGAACAGGTAAAGAAGTTGTGGTCTATGTAAACAATGGAATATTACTCAGCCATAAAAAATAGTGAAATCTTGCTATTTCCAAAGACATGGATGGAGCTAGAGAGTATAATGCTGAGTGAAATAAGTCAGAGAAAGACAAATACCATATGATTTCACTCATATGTGGAATTTAAGAGACCAAATAGGCAAAGGGGGGGAAAAAGAGGCAAAACCAAGAAACAGTCTCTTAACTATAGAGAACACACTGATGGTTACTGGAGGGCAGTTGTGTGGGGGGTGGAGGAAATAGGGGTATGGGAATTAAAGAGCACATTTATGATGAAATAAAATGATTTAAATAATAGGAGAAAGTGTAATGGATGACTTGAATTTGCAGAAACACTGCATCCAGGTTGAGGTGTTGGAAAAGATGAGGCTAGGGGCAGCTGGATGGCCAGTTAAGCATCCGACTCTTGATTTCCGCTCGGGTCATGAGATCATCGTGTCATGAGCCCCACATCGGGCTCTGCGCTGACAACACAGAGTCTGCTTGGGATTCTCAACCCCCGCCCCCCCCCCCACCTCTCTCAGAAAGAAAAAAGAATAGGAGTTTAGGCCTAATTAAAAGAGCTGAAATGTCTGTGAGTAGATACTTCCGAGACTTTCCAGATGTTTGCTCAAGTTAGGGATGTGATCAGAGCCGATCTTCGGCAGCCCATCTGGGGTCGGATGGGGCAGGCAGGGACTAGGGATGGCACGTGACCACTCGGCAGTGGCCTGGGCGGAAAGCCACAAGGCCCCACATCACGTGCTTGCTGGGCACATGCGGGAACTTGCTGGGACCTGCTGAGACCCTCGGGGAAGCGAGGATGGGGAAGAGAAGTGCCGGTCTGTTTCCGGGCCTTCCCCTCACTCCTGTATCACACACCCGCGGCTTGTTACACACGGAAGTGTGTCCGCTGGAAAACCCTGCTGAAGCCCTAACCCTCGATGCAGCTGCCTTGGCCTGTGAGGAGGTAATAAAGGTCAAGTGAGGTCCTAAGGGTGGGATCTTAATGCGACGGGACTGATGTCCTTTTAGAAAAGACAAGACACCAGAGATCTCTTCTGCACGAGCAGAGATGAGGCCATGCGTGGACACAGTGAGAAAGTGACCGTCCACAAGCCAGAAGCTAAGCCTCTCTAGAAACCAAGTCCACCAGAACCTTGACCGTGGACGTCTAGCCTCCAGAGCTGTGAGACAATAGCCATTATCTAAGCCACTCAGTGTGTGGCATCTTGTTCTGACTCCTGCACTGCTCACCACGGGCCTTCTGCCATCACCTCCCGGGGATGCTTAGCGCTTCCCAGGCCGGCGGCACACTTCGTGAAGCAGTACCCAGGCTTTGGCATCTGCCCCTTGGCCACTTGGCCAGCCCCGTGGCCCTTCCCAGACCCCAGAGGGCATTACTTCTCCTGCCTGTACAGCTTGTCACTAGGTTTCAAAGGCTTTCATTCTCTTGGCCTTCATGACCGTCTTGTGAGAGAAGCTGGTTGTCCCCATTTTGCAGATGAAGAAACTGGAAGTCAGAGGTTGCTTGAAAGAACGAAGCTAACGGGTTGTAAACTCAGTTGTGAAACCCAGGTCTCCTGTCCTCTGCTCCACCACGTGGCTTCCTGGCTTATGCTTTTCCACACTTTCGTCTGAACAGAACTGTCCAAAGCCACCTCTAGAAGGAGACATCACCCTTCATCAGACCCTTTTCTCTTCCCTCGTGCTCCCCACACACATGCGCACACATTCTTTTCATTCTCTCTCCACGGTACAGCTTGGCCTTAAGGTCCTGTCTTTCTCACAGAGCCTCGGCTTCACAGAGATCCACTGTGGGTCGAGGCCAGAGAAGGGACAGTGGGGGTGGGAGGGCTCATGATGCCACCAGAGGAGAGCCCCCAGGTTCGTGGGTATGCCACGAACAGCATCACCTCTGTGCCTCTGAAGTGTGCCCCAACCGGGGCTCCGGGGAGATCTCACCCCGGCCCCACAGTGAGTTTGCTCCCAACTACTTAAGGCAACACCTTACTTAACACATGGTGCGCACATGGTCATAAACTGGAGTTCTTTTCGGAAGTTTGCCTTCCCCAAGCCTGTTGGTCTGTGTGGAGCTAAAAAAAAAAAAAAAAAAATCTGTTTGGAATCACAGAATTTCTGGGAAAATGTCAACTCTCACACCCCACTGTCTCTGGGGCTGGCATGCATCTCCTCACTTCTGAACGCACAGACGGCATGCGGTGGCCCGATTTGGGGGACGGGCTGTTTGTGGAGGGCCTATTGTTGCTCGGCAGCTGGGTCTGTGCGGGGAGAAGACCACCACTGAGGCCCTGCCCCGCCCCCCAGCAGCTACCGGGCTTTCTGTCGATAAACGCCCACTTGCCCTGCCCACGGAGCCCACCCGGAGGCAGGTGTAGGTGCAGATGGCTTAGGGGCATTGGGATTATCGGGGGTGACTTGTGGTTCGAGCCCAGGACTCCGCAGGAAAGGTCTGAGATGAGCACTCTGGGATGTGAGACCTCTCAGGCCGTCTTGGGGTGCTGGCCTCGTGCTGGCCCAACCCCAGGAGGACTAGACCGAGAAGCCAGGCTTCCCATTCCGGCTTGGGCCCGAGCACACACGAGCTCTGGCGGAACAGGGCCGGCCAGGGCCACAGCCCGGTGGCAGCTCTGAGCTCACTCCTGGCTGATCCCTAGTGGCCTGAGCCCACTGCCAGCTCTCCCCACCTGACTCCCTCCTCTGACCTTCCCCGTCCCATCGTGAACCAAACAGAGCATGGCCTCCTTCCCATCTTCCCCTTTATTTGCCCGGCTACTCAGCTGAGTATTGTCGAAGACAGCCAGTTGGGAACAGAAGCGGCCTGTCTCTCCTTGGAGCCTTTAGGCATGTGGGGCCATCAGGCAGATAAATAATGTATGTGGATTATGTGCTGAAATCGTATGACAGACAGCTCTGTGGGAGCACACAGGGGCCAGCAGTTGGCCACGGGTGGAGGCAGGGGTGGGGGCCCGGACTTAAGGAAGGGCTTCACAGAGGGTCTTGCCATCAGGAGGAACCCGACAGGAGTTCTCCGGGTGCGGGCGGCTTGCAGGGGGCAGACAGGCCCCCTAACAGGGCTGCTCATCCAGCGGTGCGGCCCAGTGAAAGGCCCCAGTGGTGCGGGGAGCAGTGAGCCATCCCGGCAGCCAGACAGGGACAGGCTGAGCTACAGTCCATATCGGAGGAAGCCTTGCTGGCCTGGCCTCCCAGAGATGCTACTCAGAGGCCCCGGGTCCCGGGGAAGGGTGACTGGGGTCACCGGGAAGGCCTGAACGACCCTGGGAAGCCACCCCACATGTGGGCAGTAGCACTCACGGGGACCCCGGGACACTGGGGCTGCTCAGCAACCACGGACCAGAGCGGGGGGCGCAAGGCGGGCACGGGGCCTGGCCCTGGCCCTGCGGCAGCTCTTGCCCGGGTACTTGGCAGTGATTTGGGATGGACATTCCAAGTGCTACCATGACTCTGGGCCCCGAGAGGTGACAGATATCTTTCTAAAAGAACAGGGTCCCAGCCTAGGCCAACCTAAAACCGGTTGGGTTTATACTGAATATGAACCTACTCACCACAGGTACCAAATCGGGCATGTGGCTCCAACAAAGTAACATTTAAATAGCTGGAAAGAGAGGCTGAAAAGGACATTCCTGTGACTCTCACCGCTGGTAACCAGAGAGAGAGGTCTTTCTTTGGGGAACAGTCATTGTCCTTTAGGTCACTACTGTCACACCAGCTCGCAAAGGCCCGTGCATGTGTACTATGTGTGCTCTCCACATCGTCCTCCCCCAAGTCGGGAAACTCGTCAGGACAGACTTATTTATTTTTTATTTTTATCTTTTAGAGAGGAGGGCGCACATGAGGCTGGGAGAGGGGCAGAGGGGGAGAGAATCTCAAGCAGGCTCCACGCGGAGTCCAATGCGGGACTCCATCCCACGACCCTGGGATCATGACCTGGGCCGAAATCAAGAGTCGGGTGCTCAACCAATTGAGCCGCTCAGGTGCACCGGGGGATAGGCTTGTGAGCCATGATGATGTGAGAGCTGAGTCCCCCCTGCACACAGCAGCCCTGCCTCAAGTCACCTTCATGTCGGAAAGCAGGGAAGTACCTATTCTGTAGCAGGACCTGGGCCCTCCCTGCTTCCTAATTTGCTTGTAGAGCCTTGCCTCAAAAGTCATCCAGTCAGGCCTCGGTTCCCTCAGCCACCGAGAAGCAGAGCTGGGACGGGGCCTGCCTCACGCTCTGTGCCACACGGCCAGGCCTCGCTGCCCCGGCCCTCCACGTCCTTGCCCTCTCTGCCTTCGGGATGCCCCTGGAAACGCAGACTGGCCCCTCTGTGACCAATGGGCTGGCTGGGCCGCTCTGAAGACCTCCGGGCACGGGCAGTGCCGAGTGTACCCAAGATGCACTGGGACCCTTTCTGCTGCCTGAGGGGCAGACTCTGGTCCCCTCACCCACTGCCTTCTTCTTCCCCCCAGGTTGCCTGCCGTGCAGGGAAGGTCCTCTGGGAGGAAAGGGGGCTGTCCCGGACCCTGGCGGGCCATGCACCCCTTCTCTGTTGCAGGAGCCCCGGCCGGCCACCTGTTGTTAATCTAGCCCGGGTAATCCATTCTGTACTGTGTCAGCAGTTCAAAAGGGCACTGTTAGTATTTTTTGCCGACTTCAATTAATGTGAGATTTCAGAGGCCCCTCTGATCACATTTCATCTGTCACAAGTCAGGAACAAAACAGACAGGTTCCAGTTGAAAGGAGGAAGGAGAAGGAGTTTATTGCAAACACCAAGCAAACAAGACAGTTTGGGGCAGTGCCGGGCATCGGGTGCCCCGGAGTGTCCCTTTGCTTCCGCTCTCCACGTGGCCCCCGGCCTGGGCCCGAGGTCCCCTTCTCATCAAATATTCCTCCCCTCCCAAAGAAGATGTAAGTGCAATAACTTACTTTAAAAGGCAAGAAGGATTCTTTTAATATTTTGCTATAATGTCGTTACATGGTGGTAGTAGGCAGTAAAACTTTATGGAACTGACCTCATTTTTTTATACATTTTTTTTCTGAAATTTTTATGTATTTTTAATATATATTTTTAATATTCCACCCCAGGCCATTAAGCTAAAGGAAAAAGTTGCGTTTATACAGGGTTAAAAATATCTTACAATGAGAAAAGTCAGTGTTAGCTGAGGTTCACGCACGTTCCTAGCACTCAGCTCTTTTCAGCCACTGCACATCCAAACAGACTATTAGGCATTGAAAACTGTCCTTCAAAATCAGTAGTATAAAGGCCTAGCTCTATGTATGTACGTGAAGGGGGGGAGGGGAGGGCAAGATTAGGTAATGTCTGGGTCACCAGAATGCCTCTTGTCCCTACAGCATCCTTGGTGAGGTGAAGTCGGGTTGTGGTTTGGAAGTAGGTTCTTGTCTTCTCCGCTTTCTCTTTTATGGCCGTGGGTTATTATCCTGGGGGTGGGGGGGAGCCAATTTGCCAACCATCCTCCCCCAAGCTTGTCTTACTTGCCTTTGCACCTGACAGGGCCATCAAGCCGACCAGAAGCCCCAGGGTGTGTCCTACGAGTTGGGTCTCCCCACACCCCGGCCCAGAGAGAGGACGGCTGCGGAAGCAAGATACACGGCAACTTTCATGGAAAAACTCCTCTTGTCTGCCCAGCCAAAGAGAGGGCAGGCGGGGCTCCGGGGCTGGGCCCCGTGTGGCCATTGCGGTGTGTGCTGGGGACCCACCTCACGATCGCAGTGTCTCTGAACTCACCTGGCCACCGTGCTTCCCAGAGCTGGAGGCGCGGTAGTGAGAGCCGAGAATCAAGTATAGTTGAAAGGATTCAAGAAAAGTTACAAAGCCCGTGTCCTCCACGTGCCGTTGAAGACCTGGGGACAAGCCTCTCTGTGTGTCCCCAGAGCCCTCTCCTCCCAGGCCCTGGGAGTGTGAGGGCATCTGAGGGTGGTAGCAGCACCTTTGTGTCAAGCCCGGGCCACCCGGCCGTGTTCCCGGCGGGGATCGGAGGCTCTCAGTGTTGAGGAGGCTGGCCCAGTGGGCCGCTCGCTCCCGCAGGGCTGCGTCCTCATCTCTGCTGAGATCTTAGGCAGGTAGCCAAAGGGAATCCTCACCTCTGGTAGCTTATTCACTTAGCGGTGACCCACAGAGCAGGCTGGCTCCCCTCTCCGCCCGCCCTCCTGACACCTCGCCCCCGAGGAGGCCAGCCAGCCCTGGTGCGTCACCCACGCTTGCTGGGCCCTCGCGGGAGCTGCCGCGGAGATGCCTCCAGCCCTCGAAGGCCTGGGCCTCGCCACCCACTGGGAAGGAACCAGAGGGTAGGCCGAGGAGACGAAGGACCTCCAGCAGAGAGCGGAGATGCCGCGTGAGGCACCGCCACCCGATGCGGGCTAAGGCCACCCGTGATGCCTGCTCCTCGGGGCAGTCACTTCCCCCCGCCCCCCCGTCCCCGGGGCTGGGACCCTCTCATCTCCCTGGTGAAGGGACTGCACGAAGTAGAAGGTTTTTAAGTCCCTCCAGCTCTACGGTTCTACGATTCTCAGAGCGTTGGGCCAGCCTGGGGAGCCGGGACACGGTGAAGGGAGGCCTCAGGGCAGGTGGGGAGACCTCCCTGTGGGGAGATGCACAGGCCCATTTCGCACCCAAGGCTCATAAATACTTGGCTGTGCTGGTGGGAAGGACAGCCAGAGCCACAGAGCCTTCCTCCCTTAGAGGTTTTCTCTTCTCAGGCTTTTTGGTTGAAATTTGTCTGACTGAGGTGTCACCCAGCAGTCAGATAGAGGAATTGAATCCAGAAGGATTCACCTAAAGCACCCCGCCCCCCTGGTGTTCTCCTGGTTCTTCATCTCTGATGTCGATTCCCTCCTGGGTGAGGACGGACCGACGGCAAGGGCTCCTCCCATGTCCCTCGCAGCCACCAGAGCCCTTGAGGGGAAGACAGGGAACTATCCCCAGCCTTACGTGCCTCTCCCTTTCCCTTCCTAGCTTTTGGGAGCCCGAGTAATCTCAGGGAACCTCAGCACCGGAAAAGGCTTCCTAAGAGTCACGCCCAGACCCTCAGATATAGGAAACATTTAAAGCCGAGCCCGGGAGAACATCTCACTCAATGTCCAGTGTGCTTGTCACTCGTGGAAGGTCAGATATTAGAGCTACGGTTGGCAGAGAGGTCTGACTCTGACGAAGGGAGCCAAAGCCAGGTCCTTCCCAGTCCTGTCTCCAGGGAGCGGGGAACACGAGGCAGAGGTGGGCACTGTGATTCCTTCTAAACCTCCAGAGGCTCTCGCCCTCCACCGAAGCCGAGAGGCTGTCCTGCGTGTAGGTCCCCCGAGCCCGCTGGACTTGGCCGTCCCCACCGACAGGACCAAGGGAGAGGTGGGAAAAGTTGGGGGGGGGCTTCTCCCCAGGGGCTGCCTGCCGGAGGCGCCTCAGAGGACGGGTACTGTGCACCACAGGCTTCGGTGATGGCTGGGACCTGATGCCAAAACTCGAGCTGCGAGTCTCCAGTCAGGCAGACGCGAGGTCTTCCACAGAAGGAAGCTCCTTCCACAAGCAGGGAAACCTGCTTCTGGGGGGCACCCTGCCCCCCACAACTGGGACAGAGCAAGTGACTCAGGGGATCTTAGCGCAACAGCCCCTCTAGAGGCTGGAGAGACGGGCTGAGATTCCTAATGCCCTAGGGGAGAAGTGCGAGAGCAGGCTAAGAACTCAGAGCACACCCTCTCCCCCCGGCCCCCTGCGGAAGGTTCTGGGCAGGTCTGGTGCTGCTCCAGGGATGGCCGGGGAGGGACAGGCAGTCTGAAGCGGTGTAAAGGCTGAGAGGCCGAGTGCGAACACACGTCCGTTAGCAAATTCCGCACACTGCTCTCGACCACCCTGCCAGCAAGGCTCCAAGGCCCTAACTTCTGTGTTCCGAGGGGACATCCTTCCATGCCGGGCACTGCTCAGCAGCCCTGGCCAGAGGCCAGAATGGCGGGGAGGGGACAAGCGTCCCCAGGTCCCCCTGCAGGGGCCTGGCTGGCTGCAGCACGAAGCTGCGCAGACGTTCGCACTGTAACAGGCACCCTGTCCCCTCCCGCACACCTCCCCGCAGCTCTTCCTCTCCCTAGAAGCTTTTCTTCTTCCTCCAGCACTGTGGGCATCGTGGGTGGCCTGTGTCCGCCCCTGCGGTGTTCACCTAGATCCACAGTCTCCGGGAGCGAGGGGGCTGGAACGTGCCCCCTCAGGGACTGTCCTAGATGCCAGCGTCGCTGGATGACAGCAGGATTCTTCCACTCGGGCGCCTCTCCTGTTCCGTCCACCCCTCCAGGTGGGGCCAGCACAGGGGACAGCCAGGTGGGTGAAGGCGAGGCGGTGCGTTGGGCCCAGGAGGTCGGATTCCACAGGCTTTGGGAGGAGGAAAGGAGATGGGAGGGCGGGAAGCCAACTCTGCAGGGCGGCCTGTTCTCCAGACACGGTCACTGGCCTGGTGACCAGGGGACCACACAGCAGAGGGAAGGACGGACATGACTGCACGTGGCCGCTGCTCGGTCTGGATGGGAATCTATCCTTGGCCCCCAAACCGGGCAGGGCAGAGGAGCAGGGGCGGGGAGAGAGGGTCTTCAGCTTATAATGGATGCAAAGCTGCAAAACTCGGCCACCTGGCTTCCGCCACTGCCTCTGGCCAGGAGCAGGGGTCTCGGCCTCAGTGCCAGGGAAGGCGGGACCTGGCCCCCCCCCTCCCCGCAGCGGTCCATGGGGCCTCACACTTGGGGCGGCTGAAAGTGCTGAGGGCCAGGCCCCTGGCCCAGGCCAGGTTCCTAGGAGGAAAGTCAAACGGGAGGCTGGGGGCCTGGAAAGCATGGGCGTGGCCAGTGCCCCGAGGTGGGGGAGGGCATGGGGATGGGCTGAGAGGTGCCCTGTCATGTGGCCCAGGAGATGGCCGCACTGTGCTCCTTGGCCTTCATGCGGAGGGCCGCGATGCTCGAGGTCTTGCGGTCCGGCTCTCCGTTGAGCTCGTAGCCGTTGAGGCCTGGGCTGAGCCCCGCTGCTCCAAACAGGCCACTCATGTGTGTCTGGCCCACATGACTGCCGGCCCCAGAGACGCTCAGGAAGTCGGTGACGCCGCTGGCCCCAGAGCCAGGGGGGTGGGTGTGAGGGGACATGCAGGCAGGCACGGGGTCGCAGGGGACCACGCAGGCTGGCACTGGTGACGCAGCCCCGTTGTTGCCGATCCAGGATGGGTTCTGAATCTGGGGAGACGGAAGGGAGAGATGTCGCAGGCTTGTCCGGGGCAGGGGTGCGGGTGGCGGGTACGCAAGGGGCTACCCCCAGATGACCTCTCCCCGCTTATGGGTCCATCTTTAGGATGAAATCATCCTGGAGTGTTCACCCGGGAGCCTCTCAAAACCTTTACGGCATCCAGACCCCGGAGGGTTCGGGTGTTATGCTTGGGCTCCTCTGTTCCCAGCAGAGAGAAATTCTGTTCCAAGGACTGAACTTCAGACCTCATCAAGGGCCCAGTAACAGGGCTGCCTTCTGGGCACAGCCAGCCAGCTGAGGGCCCCCCTCCCCGCCCTGGCCAGCTCCACGTCAGGCCTGGGGCGTCCCAGGTTCCTGAGCAGCTCAGAGAGCTCTGGCGCTGGGGACACGGGCTGTGGGCGTGCGGGCTGTGGTGTGGAGGGGGCAGGGCCAGGCAGTGGGGCCCAGTCTCCCTCATGGCGAGACCAGTGGTGAAGGGTGCAAGGGCAGTGTCCCCGGGGCTGCGGGACGTAGGATGGAAGGGGGCGCCCCAGAAGGCCACGAGTGCGCATGAGGGGATGGATGGAGCCAGACTGGGTGCCCACATGCCAGGATGCGCGTGCGTGCGCATGCACGTGTGTGTGTCTGTGTGAGAGAGAGAGACAGACAGACAGAGAGAGGGGTGCTCGGCAGCTGGTTGGGTGGACTGGAGGCAGACCTGTGCTGTGGACGGGCAGGGCGAGCAGGACCAGGGGAGAAGGCGACCTCCCCTCCACGCGCCTGGGACTCCCGGTGGCCCTCAGGCAACTCCTGCTGTCCGCCCCTCCCCCCACCCGTGCTTGTAGTGCACGCAGGGAAGGGATTCCAAGGCCAAGAGAGGAGGGAGCTCTGCCCCCACGTCCCAGGGGCATTGCCATGGCAACTAGAGGGGCCTGACCACATTCCTCCTGGTTGGGTGACGAGGAATCGGGGCCTTTCCCCTCCCCTCGGTCAAGAGGCCAGCGTGTGAGATGTGGTGCTGCAGGTGGGAGGGTGGGAGAGACGAGCCCGCCCTGGGCTGGTCGCCCCCTCCCTCCAGCAGGGAGCTCAGGCAGCAGAGAGGCAGGCCCAGGAGCCAGGCCAGAGGCCCATCCTCCCGGGACGGAGGGAGGGGAGAGATGAAAGCATGCAGCAGGGGCTGAAAATAGGGGTGTGTGTGTGCCCGGACACACGTGTGACACCCCACGTTCCCCAGCCTCACCCCAGGCCTGACCCCTGTCCCCCGCACTTGAATCCTGCGGGGGAGGGACAGAGCTGGTCCAGGAGGGGTGCCCAGCGGCTGTGGGACAGCAGGGCCCTGGGACAGACAGTCTTCAAGGAGACAGAAGGCCTGACTCCGTGCCCGCTGGGGCAGGCCCAGAGCTGAAGGCAGAGGCCACGCTGCCACCACCATTAAGGGACCCGAGGGGAGGGAGCGGTCACCTCCACCAGACAGACCGAGGGGTGTGAGGAGGGGACTCAGCCAGAGAGACAGCTCAGCTCTGGGTGCCAGCCATTCCTCACTCTTCTCACCCCTTCACACCCACTGAAGACTCCAGTGTCACTAGAATGGGGACCGGCTGACAGACGGGACAGGACGGGACGGGACGGAGAGGAGGTTGGGACAGTCGCCTGGGAGAGCCGAGGCCTGCAGAGCTCCCTTTACCCGGCTGTTTATTCCCCTAAGGACTTGTCTGATTTCTGCCTTTCAACAACCTCACGGACGAGCCAGGGTGGGTGCTTTTATCAGGTCCAGTTTCGGGTGAAGAAAGCAAGGCTCAGGGGCACCTGGGTGACTCAGTCAGTTGAGCGTCTGACTTCAGCTCAGGTCACGACGATCTCACAGTTTGTGGGCTCAGGCCCCTCATGGGGCTCTGTGCTGACAGCTAGTTCAGAGCCTGGAGCCTGTTTCAGATTCTGTGTCTCCCTCTCTCTCTGACCCTCCCCTGTTCATATTGTCTCTCTCTCTCAGACATAAATAAAAAACATTAAAAACAAAGAAAGAAAAGAAAAGAAACCAAGGCTCGGAGAGCTTGTGGCTTGTCTGAAGTGAGAAAGGTTTGGGGCCAGAGGGCAGCCCACCTGCGGACTTGGACTTCCGCATGCACGACGGCCTTGCCTCACACCCTCTTCGAGGAAACAGTCCGAGGGGCTCCTGCTGGCCTGGGGGCCCTGGTCTGCAGCCTGCCCTGGCTCTGATGCCCACAGCAAGAGCGGCAAAGTGGCAGAGGGGAAAGCCGCCCCGTCTATCACAACCCGCCCCTCCCTAACGTCCCCGAGCCTGGGCCAGCACTTAACATTGGGCAGAAACGGCCTTGGGGCTCCCGCAGTCAGGCATGGACAGGCACACACCCGGACCGGGCCTCATGCGTCCCATCTCAGGGGACCCGAGCCCTCCTCGGAAGTGCCCATTCCCAGAGCCCGAGGGACCTGGGGAGCTGGAGCCGGCAGCTTGAGGCAGGGGCTTACCTGGGCGTAATTCTCAGCTCGGGTGAGGAGGGGCAGCTCATAGGCGGTGGAGAAGTGGGTTCGAACCTGCTGCATCTGCCCAAAACGCTCTCTCTTCCTCCACTTGGCCCTTCGGTTCTGGAACCAGACCTACAGGACAAAGCAGTTGCCACACGGGGTCAGGCAGTGTAAGCCGGGCCCTCAAGCCCCCACCCGTCACAGTGCACGGCCAGGGCCCCCGGGCTCAGTCTTCAGCCTCAAGGCTTACAATCTAGAGTGATCAGTGCTGACAGTCGGGAAGGCAGCGTACCCCCAACTAACCACGGCGTGGTCTTGGGCCTGACTGCGTTTTTCCAAGCTGCAGAAGCCAGAGCGGGCACTTGTCACTCACATGCAACTCGCCACCGGCCACTGCACCCGGTCATCTAACCAACCCCAGCACCGCGTGGCCTGACCTGCATCACGGAGGGGCGGGCTGGGGCTGGGCCTGAGTGCAGAAACATCGGGGCATCTTCAGGGGACCCCAGGAGGCCACGCTGCCCAGCTGGGGGGTGGTGGGACAGAAAGGACCGTGGACACAGGTCCCATGGTGGCGGGCCTCATTGCCAAGCAGAGCGGTTTGTTCTTGGTCGGTGTGGGGTCAGTAGAAGTGGTCACTGTGAGGTCTTACGTGGAGGGTGGCCTGACTCTGGGGACGAGTGAAGGGCCAGCTGTCACTGAGCAGGGGCGGGTGGGACATTGGCTTGAGTGGGGACGTGGTGGGGAGGGTGGCCTCTGAGCCAGGTGTGTGAGCTGTGGTCTCTGATGGGTGGGTGGGGCCATTGGGGCCATTTCCTTTGCAGGAACGTTTCCGGCAGGCAGACAAACTTCCCAAAGTTCACGGGCAAGAGCTGGACTTGGGCCCTGTGACTCCTGCCCATGACCTGAGATCTGAGGCAGAGACAGGTGTGAAGAGGGGATGGATCAGCTTCCAGAAATGGCTTCAGGCTGAGCCGCCCAAGGCGGAGCTCGGAGACCCCAGAGGGAGGCTCCTGTCGGCTGGAGGTGCACCGGCCAGTCTGTACGCAGGCGCAGGAGGGCACACCCCAACAGCACCCCACTGGCGGCCTTCCTGACAGCGCCGGCATCCTGGGAAGAGGGAGAAGGAGCAGGGCCTGAGGGCTCCCCGCAGGGTAGCACGGAGTCTGCCCAGCCTGCGCTGGCTTCTAGCCATTCTGGCATTGCCACTGGCCTCAGTTTCTCTATCTGGAAAATGGGACCAATATCTGGACTGACATCCTCACAAGGGTTGTGCCTCACAGAGCAGCGGGTGAGACAGATGAGAAATGCTGCCATAGTTTTTAAGATACTTCACACTTGTTTACTGATAGCTCCAGACCTTTCTTGCTGTCTTTCGCTAAAGGAAAGAGGACAAAAACCTGGTGTGTGTGTGTGTGAGTGTGCGTGTCATGTTAGTGTGAGGAGGGTGGGGGCAGGGAGGGAGTTCAGGGATGTACCTCAGTTTACCCACCCTAACCCCAAGGATACACGTGTGCACAAGTCTCTCTCTCTCTCCACACACACACACACACACACACACACACACACACACACACACACACTGGCCGGCAACGCTTTCAGAGCGCTTCTTCCCTGTCTTGACTCTGCTTTAGGAGAAGCACTCAGCCCCTGCCCCGCAGCCTCCTGGGCCCCTTTTCCTCCAGGGGCTCCTGGGGTCCGGGCCCAGGCCGCCCGCTGAGAGCCAAGGGTGGATCGGGTCTCCTCTCTGTGCTGCTGAAACGGGATCCCCCTTTATCAGCGGCCTGGAATGGGGGGCTGGGGGGCAGGATGAGAGAATGAATCAGAGAAGTTGTTTTCATTTCATGTTTAATTTCCTGCAGGCTTAGCTCAGTCTTTCCGCTCCTTCCTCAGCCTCCCAGGGTTTTCTGTGGGGGAAGTCAGGGGGAGGGGAGAAGCCCACTGCAGGCATCAAGATATATGGCTCCATTCTTTCTTTTGGGGGTGGGGAGAAGGTAAGGGAAACTGTCTGCAGCCGCCACTGTGGGGCAGGGCGGGGAGGGGGTTCCCTGGAGCCCCCGGGTGGGAGTGGCAGGTGAAGGTGTCATGCAGGCTCTGGATGGGCTGGGGGGGGCCGGGGGGAGCTGTTGCACTGGAAGGGGGTGGCCGGGTCCAAGAAGTGGGAGGAGGAGCACAGCGGGGGGCGATGGAATGTGGGGGCTGGAAAGCACGGTGGGGGTGCCAGGTGGGGGTGCTGGGGTTATCTGGGAGGACAGCGGAGCAGTGGGGGGGGAGCGGGGAGTACCGCGGAGATAGCGGAGTGGAGGAGGGCCAGGCCGGGGATTTACCGGAGGGTTAAAGACCAAGAGGAGAGGCCAGGCTGCGGGGCAGCGGCACTGCCCACCCCCTCCTCCGCAGCCTGCAGCCCCGGGCCCTGTTCTGGGCAAGGCGGGAGCCCTCGAGCTAAGTCAGCCTCTCGGGTGCATCAGCTGGGTGGTGGCGGGCTGGCCTCGCAGGCCCTCCTCCCCACCCCCCACCCCCAGAGCTCACGGTGGAGGGCCTGGAGATTAGGTCCGTCTGTCCTTCCATTTCTGAGCCCTGGAGCCTGGAGTTCTAAGAACTCCCCACAGATGCTCTGTGCCTCAGGGCTCGGGGGCCCCAGCCTGTCTCCACAGGACAACCCTGAGGGGGAGAGGGGACCATGAGGTCCAGCCTCCCAGCCTGCGTGTCGCGCCCCAGGACCACCCCACTCCTGGCCCACCCCGGCCCGGGCCTGCTCAGCACAGGCATCTCCCCAAGGAGCCAACCGTGTTGGCGGGGGCCTCGCTAACCGCAGCCCATCTGGGGCCAGGGCGGGGTGGCCCAGGGCGGAGAGGCCTCTGTCTTATTGTCTTCAGACACCAGCTGTGGAGATCGGAATCCCAGACAGCAGAGAGAGGCCCCCACAGGCCCCTGGAGCAAGGCCAAACCCCGAGCTTCTTCCCAGGAAAGGTCCATCTCGGAGCCCCCTGCCTCCTCCCTGTCCCCAACGCCACACTGCGCCAGGCACCTGGCTTCCCCCCAGCTGAGTATGGGCCCAGAGCAAACTGGGTAGAGGCAGGCAGGGGGCTCCCGCGCCACTCCCCCCAAACCTGGGGGCACTGCCAGGCTCAATCCAGAGGTCTGACGCACATGAAGGTCCCACCCACCCTGCTGCCTTCATACAAAGAAAAGTCTCAGAACAATAAGGCCCGTGTCCTGGCACAGCAAGCTAAACCAAAAGAAATACCGGGCTGGAACTCGGGAGTCCTGGATTCTGCCACTGAGTCACCTGATCACAAGTGGGCCTCCTCTTCCTTATTATCACACTTGAGGACCTTTCCAGATGATCCTTTCCAGCACTAACATTCCGTATTCCTACGATCATCCTCTCAGATGATAAGACACGCAACACTTAGGGGTTTCCCTTTCTGCCTTGACTGCCGGGAAGCTCAGGGTTGAAATTTCTGCTCCGTGGCAACTATGATTCTTAGCCTAGGTGTCTGACATAATTACCTTCCTATTTCATGACACTGTTCTTGTTCTTAGATGAAAATAATAAGTCATTCATTGTAAGCTGCCTCAACCGCGTTTTGGAAATAGGCATAAATTGTGTGTGTGTGTGTGTGTGTGTGTGTGTGTACGCACACACATGTGCAGAGGGAACGCTCTAGTTTAGCTCTATCACAGTACCTGAAAAATGTTCTACGTGCCCCAGTGTCTCTTCCATGTTTTGTCCGAGAAGAGCCATCCTTCCTTCGATGCTAAGTGGATTCTAGTCCTGGGCGCTCCCATCTATTTGTTAGGAAGACACACATACTACCCCTAGAGCGAACTGGTCTATCCCACACCAACACGGCGTCTACAGGAATGTCGCCCTTCTCCACTGCCTCCTTCAGTTCCTTCCAATTCACCGGCGGAGCTGAAGCCAGATTCTGGGGTTCCTGTCCACACTCTGAGGCATATGAGGTGGCTTATCCTGATTCAAATAAGATGGTGTGTGAAGGTTCTGGAATCACAGTAAAGCTGCCGCTGCCCGGCCTTCCTTCCTCAGCCATTCACCAGGCACCAGGCAGGAGCAAAAGGGGTGGCCCAACCCCTGGAACCTGTGGCTCGAAACCTGACTTTTCACCTCCGGTACACGCAGTTTCCGGATGGCTCCGGATGGCTACCTATTCATGGTAACTGCGGGTCCTTTTTCACAATATCTATTTTCGACGAAAACATTTCTGGACTGTGCTACGGATGCTCTGCCTGATTAAACAGAACGTGACTGAGACGGATGAACCTTTTACTGATGCCTTAGAAACGGTCTGGGGATTATTTTTGTGTATGGTGTGAGAAAATGATCTAGTTTCATTCTTCTGCATGCTGCTGTCCAGTTCTCCCAGCACCATCTGTTAAAGAGGCTGTCTTTTTTCCATTGGATACTTTTTCCTGCTTTGTCAAAGATTAGGCACTCTCAACAATAGCCAAAACATGGAAGGAGCCTAAGTGTCCATCAACGGACAAATGGATCAAGAAGATGTGGTTTATCTATACAATGGAATACTACATGGCAATGAGAAACAATGAAATCTGGCCATGTGTAGCTACATGGATGGACCTTGAGGGTGTTATGCTGAGCGAAATAAGTCAGGCAGAGAAGGACAGTTACCATATGTTTGCACGTATAGGAGGATCAGGAGGAACTTAATGGAGGACCGTGGGGGAGAAGAAGGGGGGAATTAGTGGGGGAGAAGGAGGGAGGCAAACCTTGAGAGACTCTTGAATGCTGAGAACAAACTGAGGACTCATGGGTGTGGTGGGGGAAGGGGGAGATGGGCATGGAGGAAGGCACTTATGGGGATGAGCACTGGGTGTTATATGGAAACCAACTTGGACAATAAACTCTTTGTAAAAAAAAATTAAAAAATAAAAAATAAAAAATAAAGAAACGCTCTGGGGAAGGTTCTTTGGTGAACTAATGCAGCAGGGGGCGCCCTTGGGGCCTGCTGAGGAGGGAAGACTCTCTGTCCTGGCACCCGACCCACTTCTGAGCGGAGCCCGCCCCAGCTGAGCTGTCCTGCGTTAAAAAAAGAAAGAAAGAAAGAGAGAGAGAGAGAGAGAGAGAGAGAGAGAGAAAGAAAGAAAGAAAGAAAGAAAGAAAGAAAGAAAGAAAGAAAGAAAGAAAGAAAGAAGCCAGACTGTCAAGCTGTTGACTTCCCCAGCCCACTGGAGTGGGTGAAAAACGGCTGCCTGACGATACCTTATTTGCCATTTCTAACAGGCTCTGGGTTGGAAAAGCTGATGGAGCACAACACTTATGTGTGCGAAGCTGAAGCCTGAGTGCTAGTGCATGGCTTTCGTCACCCATGTTTTGGGTCCTCGGAGGTTTTTACTTCCTCTCTGGTCTTGTTCTTGCTGTAACTTCATGCAAGGAGGGAGGATAGGAGGTCCACCCACCTACAAGTCTTTCTTTCTTGCCCTGGTTGCGCTGAGCTCCGCCTTCTCTAGGTGGCGGGGGTACAGTGATGAAAGAGCAGACAGTACCTGCCCTCAGGAAGCCACAGCAGAATGGGAGGAGACAAACGGATAGAACCGTTTAAGCCACCCGGCACGGTGCGCCAGACCTGGTTTGCTTGCGTTGCGTTGCGTTGTGTTGGTTGGGGATGACTTGGGTTGTATCATATTGAGTGTGTGGGATTGGGTTACGGTGTGTTAGTTGCGTTCTGTTGGGTAGTGTTGAGCCGTGCTGGGTTCTGCCGGGCGGGGGTGGGCTGGCCGTGTTGTTTGGGTCTGTTGGGTTGGTGCGGGATGGTGGTCGAGGGCTCTGCTTTCACCACGGTCGTCTGGGAGGCTTCACGGAGAAGGTACGCTGACTTGGGAGCTGAACGGCGGAGGAGAAGGCCGCCATCTTGGCAGAAAGGGCCGGCGGTTCTCTGCTTCTGCCCGCTGGAATGCCGTGGGGGTCTGCGGGTCTATCCCGTTTCCATCCTAAGAGACGGGCCTTCGAGAGCAGAGCCCAGTCATCTTCTCCTTTGTGAAAGGGCCTGGACGCTCACACCACCCAGAGCCCAGAGACCCAGCTAACCGGCTTCCTGCCCCTCCACTGAGGGCCCCCCTTATTCTGCCCCCCCTCCCACCAGAGCAAGAGGCCTGGTAGTCAGGTGGATAAAAGCAGCTTTGCTCCGGTCGAAGCAGGGGTGTGAGGGGCAGGTTCTCCTTGGACTGAGATAAAGAAAGCCCTGCTGCGGTTGAGGGACAGTCAGGCGGTCCCAGCTTTGGCCACCGGTCTGGGGGCAGGCCCTGCTCTCTCCACCCCAGCCCTCCCCAGGAGCCCTCACTGACCTGCACGCGGGCCTCGGTGAGGTCTGTCCTCATGGCCAGCTGCTCCCGTGCGTACACATCGGGGTAGTGGGTCTTCTGGAAGACTTTTTCCAGCTCCTCCAGCTGGTAGCTGGTGAAGGTGGTTCGGTTCCGCCGCTTCTTGCCCTTGTTGCTCTCTGAGTCGGCCTTATCCAGCGGGCTGGGGAGGTCGGCGCTGGCCCGGTCCTGGGTCCCCTTCACCCCAGCCTCCTTCACACCGAGGTAGCTGCTGTCCATCCCCACCGTGTCAGAGTCAGGCGGTAACTCTGGCTCGCCCAGGGAGCTCTCTTTGGCTGAGGGGGGAGGAAACAAAGTCAGAGACCAGTGGCTGAGCCAAGCAAGAGAAGAGGGAGGGCCAGGGAGAGCCATCCTCTGCCCTTCCTCCCTCTCAGAGTCACACTGGATGCGAGGTCAGGAGGCCTGGGTTCTAATCCTGGCTTGCCATTAACGTGCTGTGTGACCTTGGGCAAGTCCTTTCCCCCTCTGAGCCTCTTTGCCATCATCTCAGAATGGACTCCTTTCAGCACCAATGTAATATGACCAATCAAATTGGTCAGCCAATCTGTTCTCCCGGATCTCTAATCCCCATCCCCCACTGACCCTGGGCTCTTCCTTCTAGAAGGATAGAAGGATACCCTTGCCAGAATTCTGCTTTGGGCATTGAGGATGCTGACTGCAGTGCCTGACTCCCAGGGAAGGGAAAGCTCATGCGGCAGCTGTGTCTGGCCCCCGGGGCAGGGGCAGGGAGGAGGCTGGCATAGAGGCACACAGGAACGGCCCTCCTATCCTGGCCTGGTCCTGGGTGGGCTCGGCAGGAGCTGCGGAGACCCCTCCCCCCACCAGGAATCCAGCATGAGGGCACACCCCTGCCCTCCGCAGGTCCCACCTCCTGTCCCCACGGGGGCCTGCCTGCTCCTGGCAAGTGCTGCATTTGCTGAGGACGCCGGGCAGACATCCGCACCCCCAGGATGCTGACGCGTGCGCCCCAGTAGATTTGCACTAAGGTCTCCGCCCGGGCCCACAGCCATCGCCAGCTGACAGAATGGGGCTCTGCTGGTTGATTCCTAGACGCCCAGAACCAGTAAGGACCAGTCTATCTACACAAGGATGAGGAACGGAGGCCAGAGGGGGCAGGGGGCCAGGGGGTAGCTTGTCCACGTGCAAATGGCCCAGATAGCATCCTGGGTGGACATACTCAGGGCCAAGTTTAGAGCATGGGCTCTGGAGCCAGTGGAGGGTGCGAACCCCACACCAACCTCCCTCCTTCCGTGTGCTTCAGACAGTTCACTGAATGGCTTTGTGCCTCAGTTTCCCCCTCTACAAAATGGGGATGGAGATACCCATGGGATCCTCCTCACGGGGTCGTGTGGGGTTAAGGTGGCCGACAGGCAAGGCCCTCAACATGGTGCCGGCGTGTGCAGGTTTCTGCCGGCGGTGTTCCCAGTTCTGCTATGGCAGCAGAGGACTCTGAGGCCTGAGAAGCCCTCGAAGCAGGCAGGCCCCGCCCCAGCGCATCTGAGTGCGGGCGCTGGCCTGGTGTCCGGAGAGCACGGGGAGCCCTCCTTCGGGAACAGGGCATGTCCAAGCCGTGGGCATGACGCGTCAGGACAGTGCCTCTAGCTCAGGCCCCCTGACTCCATCCACATCCTGGGGGCTAGGCGGCGGGGGCGGGGGGGAGCCCACGGGCATCGCGCATGACACCCACGTGAGCTGGGCACCCGCACGCAGCCACGGCTTCAGTGACATTATGCAAACTGCAACTGGCAGGAGGGCCAAGGGCTTTCAGCAAAGATATTTATCTTCCTGGCAGACAAACAAGTTTTATGTTTTGGGTTTGTTTTTTTTTTTATTTTATTAATCCCTTCCTTTCTTTTCTAAAATTAATTTTTTTTTTTTTTTATTTTCTTGTTGTCTTTTTTTGGGGGGGGGGGCAGACCCTGCCCCTCCTGCCCCAGCACTGATCTCCAGGCCCCATCCCATGACCCCGCGACTCTTAGCGTGTCCTCTGGCATCCGGCCTGGGGTTGGGACCACCCCGCACAGCAAGAGGGGCCGGGCTGCACGGGGAAGCTCCGTGTCACAGAACCTGAGGGTTGCGGGGACCAGCCCAAATCCCTAGTTTTAACTGGGGGCGGGGGGGGGGGGCTAATGCAGTGAGAAAGCAAGGGAGAGAGAGAGGGGGCAGGGAACGTGAGCCTCTAGCTCACGGGTCAGTCCCCTATTCCCACCCCCTACCCTGTGGGCTTGGGGGCCTCCTCCCAGGGAGGGAGGGGGAGGGGCAGAGGAATGCAGGGAGCTCTCATCATCAAGGAGTCCTGCTTGCTCATCCTGGGGGCAGAAGGACCAGCGTCTGAGGCTGCGGAGGGACAGATGTGGCCTCTGAGAAAAGGCCCGTAGCGTTGACCTAGTTCTAGGCTTCACTAGTGGGGAGGCAGCAGAGAACGCCCAGTCTTCTACAGGGAGAAATAAGGGTCTAGTTTCTGGTACCTGCAGCCCCCCACTGAGCCCAAGCGAGTGGGGGAGAAATGAGGGGACAGCACCATGTGCACAAAGGCCACCAGGCCAAGAGTTGGGAGATCTGCTCTTGTTCCCAGCTCTACCACCATCTGCCCCGACCTCCAATGACTCCTCTCAGATCTCAGTCTCATCCGCCAACAGGGGCGGCCGTGCCCTGTCTGGAGCAGGGGGGGAGCAGGTAGGGGTGTGGCACTGCCTCAGCCCAGTGGAATATCCCCCCGCCTCAGTCACCATCGGGGCCCTCCCTTGGGATCTGAGAAGAGGGGACAGGGAAGAGGAGGCGTCTGTGTCAGGGCACGCTTCGGCCAACTGGAAAGGCCTAGACATGGACGGATTCTGGCAAATGGATGCTTCTGGCTGCTCAGAGAAGAGGGAAGCGAGCTGTCTAATCTCAGTCTTCACTCTTGATCATTTTGCTTTACGTCAGAGGCTGGGTCTCTAATTTAGATAGCAAAGAATGATTCCGCGAGGCTTGGTGGCCCAGCCAGCTGGTCAGAATGACAAGCCAAGGCTCCCTCAGGCACTCAGTCCACAGACCCCAGATGGGCTGTGGTGACAGGGAGCCCACTGCCGTGAGGACAGCTGGGCCATTTGTCTGAGGTCCGGCACGTGTCTGTCCCCTAGATACCTGGCCCGTTGGTCCGGGCTCTAACTGTCCAGGGCCCCTCCCAGAGACAGCGGCCATACCTCCCGGGGTCTTCTGCCTCCGGGCTAAATAACTGTGGTTTCCACCACTCTTCCTCGGGTGGCCCCAGGTTTAACACGACTGCTTGAGACAGGTGGGCACCAGGCATGTGCTGGGTGATGGTGCTGGGCCCTGGGGCAAAGCCCGGAGACTGCTCTCCGACTAGACGATGCTGAGGAGCGAGGAGGTGAACCAGCTGGGTGGCCCAAGGCCAGCTCGCCCTGCAGCGCCCTCCGCTGACAGTCACTAAAAACAGAGGACCCGCTGCTTGTGCCGAATTACTCGACTATAGGTGACCCCGTTGTTCCTCTTCACCACACCTCCAGCCACCTGCCTGGAATGCCCTTCCTGCCAGCTGACCTCCAAGATCCCATTAAGCACCAGCTCCTCCAGGAAGTCCTCCCAGACTGCAACAACCATACAGACCCCTTTGTCCTCTGCTCAGCCTCTTGTGTTCAACTGCTTGTGTTCCTGACTAGTCTATAGTCAGGCCCTGAGTGTCCATTTCCTCCTGTAGAGCATCAGCTCCCCAAGAGTGGGGGCCTCACGTCACTGACCCTGGGCTTAGCCCAGGACGGGGCAGATGGCAGACACGCCGTGAGAAGCTGCTGAAGAATAAAGAACAATTTCTAACAACCAAACACTACCGAGCTCTCGCTCCGTCCGGCTACCTCTAAGTGCCTACTGTGTGCAGCTACATAGCCTCAAGGTACACGCAGGAAGTAGTCGTTTAACAAATAAATGGATCAATTCGTCCCTGCTAGACAGGAGGAGAGGTGGATAGGACACGTGAAAGAGACTTGCAATCACTAATGCCTCCCTGCACGGCTCACACAGCGGGGGAGATGAGAGGGCGGAAGGGGAGAGGGGAGAAGACCGACACGGGCACTGAAGGCTGCCTCCACGTGGGGGCAAGGGGGGCGTCAGGGAAGCGGAAGGAGCAGCGAAGAGACGGGATTCGTGGGCGGGGCCCTAGTTTGTAAACTTCCAGGAAACCCAGTCCAAGATCTTCTGGGAGTCAGCTCCGTGCCCACCGCGTTGCCCCACTGGGCGAAGGCCACTGGGAGACTCCGCGTGCCCTACTTCTGGGCCAGCCTTCTTCCGGCCGACGGCGCTGGCGCTGCATGGGCTGAGCAGCAGCAGAGCCCCCCCCCCCCCCACCCCCCCGGCCCGCCCCGGTCCAAGCCCCCTGCCTGCGGGTCTGGCTTCTCCCCTGCCCTCCCTTCCACACAGACTCTGGACTGGCGCCACGCAGACGCTCCCGTGGCGGGGAGGGCTCCTCGAGAGGGTTTTGTCCGCATCTCTGGGGTCCGAGACAATACAATCCTGATCTGCAGCTTCCCAGTGGAATGTCTTGATCTGGATGTAAACCCCAGACAACCCAAGGAGTCAAGTAACGTGCACACATACGGTGACAGCAGTCAGTGCCTGCCCCACCAGGGGGATGAAAGTGATGGCGGCCATGGGGGTACCACGTGCCCTTCAAACAGTCCTCAGTACATATTTCCAGCGACCATGTCTCATGAAGTAGAAGCATTTCGTTCAAGGATATATTCTTTTTTTTTTTTTAAGTTTATTTATTTTGAGGGTGGTGGGGAAGGGGCAGAGAGAGAGGAGGGGAGAGAGAATCCCAAGGAGGCTCCACACCACCAGAGCCCCACGAACGGTGAGATCATGACCCGAGCGGAAGTCCATGGCTTCACTGAGCCACCCAGGCGCCCCCAAGGATATATTCTTAATCAGGAGCCACAGAAGACCCTCCAGCCTCTGCCTGAACTCCGAGGAATGCAAGAAATAGAAATTCTCAGGGGCGCCTGGGTGGCTCAGTCGGTTGAGCATCCGACTTCAGCTCAGGTCATGGTCTCACGGTTTGTGAGTTCGAGCCCCGCGTCAGGCTCTGTGCTAACGGCTCGGAGCCTGGAGCCTGCTTCAGATTCTGTGTCTCCCTCCCTCTCTGCCCCTCCCCTACTTGTGCTCTGTCTCTGTCTCTCAAAACTGAATCAATGTAAAAAAAAAAAAAATTAAGAAATTGAAATTCTCTCTTCACTTCCTCACCCTCTGCTTGTTGCCCCCGTTCAACCCAACGGCGTCGCTCTAGCCTCGTCTACCCGTTTTTTGGCATGAAGGCGCTTGGCAGACTCCCAAATCTCTCTAGGTGATTTCTTTTCATGCCAGGATTACAAGAGAGCGCACTTCTGAAACCGCTTGTGGGGGAGGAGGGGGGGGGAGTGCCAGAGGCCTCTCTGTGCGCATTCCTTCCGCGTGCAGGGACGCGTCCCCTCCGGCCTGTGGCACAAGCCTGCCGCCGGGAATGGCGTGGGGAACATATGTGTCGTTGCCTGCGGACAGGTGTGTGGAGCGGGCGGGCTTGTGGGCTTGACTACCAGCCCACAGACGGGATGTGCTGCTGTGCGCGGGGATTCGTGCGGGTGACCGTCACTCGGCACAGTGGGCGGGTGTGGACACGGGAGGGCCATGTGTGTGTACTTCTGCACAGGCCCGTGCATATGGAGTGTAGGTCTAGGGGTCTGAGTAATTTTATCCTCCGTGGTTTCGATTACATCTATTTTTCCTCCAAACATCTGCGTTGTGGGGGACATGCCCCTCGCTCCGTGCTCGGGGGCGCTGGCCTCACACACCCTGTGGCAGAGTGCACAGCGCCGATGTAATCTCCTTAAACAAAACAGGCCGGCGTGAGGCCCTTTCATGCGACTTAAAGGGCACTGACTGAATCTACGGCTGTCCAAACAGTCGTGCGGGGGTAGGGGCGAAGGTTAAAGGTTAGCCATTGATCACATCCCCAGCCCACCTCACCTGCCACCGGACTCTGTCCTGAGCTCAGCCTGGCGGTCCCTGGTTTAGTTCCAGGCACAGTAAATAATGCCAGAGGGGCGGCAGTACCGGGTGCCGTTCCAGAACGTGCAGAGAGCCTGTATCTGTGCTCACCCGGGCTCCAGGAGCTGCCCATCTGCAGGGGAGGGTGGGGGATGGAAGGTCAGGCGCTCGGGCCTGCCACCCACAGGTGACGCGGGCACCCCGGTCCACCAACACAAGCCCAGAGAATGCTCCTTGAAACAAAGAAAGTTCGAGAAACTAACCTGAGGCGGGAGGCTAAGGAGACCTGAAGACTAGATGTAGTGTCCTGGAGTGAGCGGGTGCTGGGACAGTAAAACGACGTCAGGAAAAAAACTTGTGAAATCCGAATAAAGTGTGGGGTTTGGTTAACAGTGATGCAAAAGGAAAAAAAAAGGGGACAAAGCATCTAAATATGCGAGTCACCCAAGAAGACATGCAGGCTGCAAAGAGCATGAAAACACTCTCGACATATTACCCACCACAGAAATGAAAGCGCAGCCACAACGAGATATCGCTACACACCTAGCGCAATGAGCGTCAGAGACCTGGCGACACCGGTGATGACGAGGACGCCGAGCCACGGAATGTGTCCCACGTCGCCGGTGGAAACCAGTGCGGCAGCTACATAATTACATTCCCGCCCCCCTCCCCCACGGGACCCAGCCACCCCACGGCAGACACTGACCCAGAAGACACGGAGACTCATTTTCAGGGGAAAAACACCAAACCTGCATGCAAATGTTTATAGCAGCTTTGGTCATAATCACCCCAAACTGGAAACAACCCAAATGTCCTTTAACAGACGACTGGATAAGCAAACGGGAACAGTCATACAACCCGATACGACTCAGAGATAAAGGGAATGAAGGGTTACAGAGAGAAGTGCAGGAAAGACTCTCAAAAGCAGCATCAGGGTCGGTAAAAGAAGCCAGACTCAAAATCTGCATATGTATGACTCCACTTATTTATCATATGACACTCAGGGGAAGACAACAGGGTCAGGATGGAGAACAGATCATGCTTTGCTAGGGGCTGGGGAGGGGGAGGGCTTGACCATAAAGGGCTGGCGTGAGGAACTAGCCTGCACCTCAGTCGTCCTGGGGAGCACAGGATCCGCGCAGGAATGTGTTAAAATTCATAAAGCTATACGCCCCCAAATGTGAATTTTGCAGCGTATTATTTTTTAAGTGAAAGACATGTAAACTATAGGGAAAATGCAAAACTGTGTTTAAACATACTAAAGAAAAACTAATAAAAAGTGTGTATTCAGACTTCAGACTTTTCTTTACCCAGAAATCCCACTTCCCGGAATGTATCCTAAAGAAATAATTATGGGTAAGCACAAAGAATTAGCTGGAGAGGAAGTTCATCATGGCATCGTGACACAGAAAAACCAAAAATAACCTATTTCTGGACAGTAATAGGAGATTGATTAAATAAAGGACGGTATTTCCATAAATAGAAGATCTTCCCTGATATTCTTTACTCTGCCAACTGGTCTTTTTGTATTGTTTTGTTTTGTTTTTTGGCATTTAGCACACATTGCTATGTATTTATTTGGGACTTTTCTCTTTGTTTATTGTCTCTCTCTACCTTCCATAAAACAGGGAGTATATCTGAAGAGATTTCCTTTGTTTACCCTTGTCTAGTGTCTATTATTGCGGCTTGCATGCAGTAGGTATTCAATAAACATTTGATGAGCAAATGAATGAAATAGATAGTATTAAAAAATAGCATTTTAGTATCTGGAAAGATGTTTGAGTTGTAGTAAGTAAATGTCATCTTTCAAAAAAAAGTGGAGGAGGGATGGAGTATCTGTCTTTAGAAAATTCTAGAAGTTTCCAGAGCTGGGAATGCAGGTATACGGGTTGATATTGTTTGCTTTTTTTTTTTTTTTTTGGTCTGAATAACTTTTTTTAAGTTTATCTATTTTGAGAGAGATGACAATCATGTGCATAGAGCAGGGGAGGGGCAGAGAGAGAGAGAGAATCCCAAGCAGGCTCCACGCTGTCAGCACAGAGCCCAACTCCAGGCTCAATCCCACAAACGTGAGGACATGACCTGAGCTGAAATCAAGAGTCGGATGCTTAACTGACTAAGCCACCCAGGCGCCCCTGAATTAAGTGTCTGTTTATTCTACCGTAAACAAGAATTGCTTTTATCATTTTCAAATGCTACTTGGAAGCAGCGATTAGATCCCGAATGATGCTTGCTTTGCTAGGGTGCTGGACTCTGCTGTGAGATTTTGGGAGATGAGCACACATCTTTGTGGTGCAGATCGACCGCTGTCCTCACAGACGGCGACCCTATGACTCTGACATACTGGAAGCTTCCGGACCTCAGGCTTAAGTTCACCTCCTCACGGGTTTCTCTGCCTTCCTTCTCCCTGCTCTGTCCCAGCTCCCCTCCCTCGGCCCTCACACTGGCACCTGCTTATCTTCATAACTTCTGTGGCCTTTCTTCATACATCATTGTCTGTGTTCCATATGGAAAAAATGTTTAAATCAATAAGCTAAGTGAAGATAAGCCAAGAGAAGAAACCTATACACCCCCCTCCACACACACACACACAGATACAATTTTTCATAAACTTTTTTTAACCTAACACTATATTCTGTGCATCTTTCCATGCTAATCCATATTCTTCTACCACATCATTTTTTTTAAACTTTATTTATTTTGAAAGACAGAGGGAGCACGAACAGGGGAGGGGCAGAGAGAGAGAGAGGGAGAATTCCGAGCAGGCTCTGCACTCTGAGCACAGAGCCCGACGTGGCCCGACGTGGGGCTCAAACTCACGGAACTGTGAGATCATGAACCTGCATCGTTAAAAAAATTTTTTTTAACTTTTTTTTTTTTTGAGAGACACCGAATGCGAGCAGGAAAGGGGTTAGAGAGAGACGGGGAGACACATAATCCGGAGCAGGCTCCAGGCTCTGAGCTGTCAGCACAGAGCCCGACATGGGGCTTGAACTCACGAACCGTGAGATCATGACCTGAGCCAAAGCTGGATGCTCAACTGACTGAGCCCCCCAGGTGCCCCTCCCATATCATTTTTAATGACTGTGTATTATCCCATCACATGGACAAATTCTATTTAGTCAATCTCCTACTGCTGGGCACCCGGGCTTCTGATGGTCTGAAGCCACAAGAGGCCTGAAATGAACGTCTTTTTTGTTCAGTCCTCTACACATCATGGTGATTATGTCAGAAAAAGCTCTAGGGTGTAGAAAACCTGAATTAGACTGTATTCATAGCCAAGGTGTCTGACAAACATGACCAAACTTCTTTCCAAAGACGCGACAGTCTCCTCAGCGGCTAGAGTGCCCCTTGCTTCAGGGTGAGTGCCAGTCATAGTGTTTGAAAAATCTTTGCCAGTTTTGGGGGCGCCTGGGTGGCTCAGTGAGTTCGAGTCCCTCATCGGGCTCTGAGTGCAGAATCTGCTTGGGATTCTGTCTCTCCTTCTCTCTGCCCCTCCCCTGCTTGTGTGGACATGTGTGCTCTCTCTCTCTCTTTCTCTCTCAAAATAAGGAAATAAACTTAAAAAAAAATCAATGCCCGTGCGATAAATGGAAGGGACATCCTGTTTGAACTCACATTTTCTATTACTAGTGAAATTAAATTTTTTATTTGTTAGATTCCTTCTTTTGTGAATTGCTTCTATTAGAGTTCCAAGGTTTGGTGCAAGGGGGACCCCTTCTCCCTCCCTGACCCCTGGGCTGGGCTTGCCCCTTGAACACTGAGTTCTCTGCTTTCACGTACTTGTGCGGAGGACAACCCCCTCCCCCCACTCGAGTGTGAGCAGTTCAGAGCAGGGCCTCCCTGATGCCCTGCTGGGTCCTGAGCCGGGCCTGGGCTCCTTCTGCCTTGGACACCTCTGTCTGTCCTCCTGAGGGTGACCAAGGGTACCGGTAGCAAACACTGCCGTGCGGATGGGGCGGCAGCAGCAGGGGGGTGGGCCCTAACACCCACCTAGCCGCGGGCCAGGGCGTGAAGGTGGCCCTGCTGCTGTGGCCCTGCACAAACCTTTTGGCTTCTCTGTTTCCTCAGTTCAATGAGTATTGGCCGGATCCCTGCCGGGCAGGGGGGAAGGGGTTTCCATGGGAAGCCACAACTGAGGAGGCCTCAACAGACCCTGGGACATGACACTTAACCACAGGGCGGGTTCCCTGGCCCCTGCCTGCTTGAAGGTTCTAGAGCCCCACTCCTAGCTAGCCAGGATCGGGGCTGCAGTTGCTCATCTCGCCACTAGGAGGCACTGCCGTCTTAATTAAGTTCCTCAGGGCGGAGGGTGGGCCCCAGGGCCCCAGGCCTTGACCAGGTTTCTAGAAGTTTGTTTGAAGGCCCAGACCCCACCTGGGAGGGTGCGCCACACAAGCAGTTACTCAGCCCTACTCTGTGCCCGCCACTGTCCTAGAACTGCAAGGGACACGGAGGTGGAGGAGGCGGGTCGCGGGCCCTGCCCGCAGAGCTCATTCCTCCCTCAGTTCCGGGGGCTTCCACATTCTTGACTGATTTCAACCCCTCAAAACCCCCACATGGTGGCTCTCCTGAACACCCTCACTCCACAGATGGGCAAACTGAGGCTCAGAGAGAAAGGACTCACTGAACGTCACCAGCAACTGAGTGGCAGTCCCGACCTGAGATCTTTTACTCCCCACAGTTGTGGGGAGACCCTGGGGAATCCCCGATCCTCCAGCTGCTTGCAAATGAGCGGGACAAACACCCCCCGCCCCCCATCCCCGTATTTCCCCCTGGTTGGCCTTCTGTGGTGCCAACTCCTTGGTGGCTTCTCCCTTCGGGGGCGGGGGCATCAGCGGAGGCAGGGGCTGCGGCCCCTCCACCACTGCTCCCCTCAGACACGAGCTCTCTCTGTCCTGCCCACACGGAGGCGGGGTGTCTTTTTCTGGACCAGAGGACGGAGGGAGCGTCCCAGAGCCAAGGAAGGAAGAGAAACTAGCGCGGTGCTCTCAATGAAACCCAGCAACTGTGGACATCTGTCCCCCCTCCGCGGTGGCGCAGGAACTGTGTGAAACACCCCCAGAGACCGAGGCCGTTGGGAGCACGTGACTTGTCGGAGAACGTGCAAGGGGTCGGAGGCAGAGCTAAGGTTTGAACCCCCAGCCTGGGGCATTCTGCGGGCGCCGTCCTAAGGCGGAGGCCGTGTGTGGGGCTGGGAGGGGGCAGCCCAAGAGCAAGGCCGGGAGTCCCAGCAAGCGGGCTCCCCTCCGACGCCTCGGCAGCAGCCCCCGTGCCCCGCCTTCAGTGCCAGCCCGGACAGAACCCCATCAAACATCCGGGACCCAAAACGGGGACCGATGACTTTTCTCGGGACCTCATTCCCGGGGTCTCCTCCATCCCCAGCTCACAACCCCCTAATTCTTCCCTGTTCTCTCCCTGGCACCGTGTCTTGGTTTTGCGTCCATTCTGTGCCGAATAGTGAAGGATTTAGAGGAAGGAGGTCCGTGTGTGCAAGTCACCCGTCAGCGGTGCAGAAGGAAACGACACGTATACGTGTACCTGCATATAAGCCGGTACGTGCACGGACACAGGGAGCCTGCAAGAGACACTGAGAGGAACACAAAGATGGTTAAGACGTGAACTGGGGACTTGGTGCAATGGGGATCCCGGAAGTCTTCATATCCGCTTGTGACCTGCCTCTAAGTTTGAAACTACGCCCAAGTGAAAAGTTTTATAGGGCGCCCGGGTGGCTCCGTCGGGTGAGCATCCGACTTTGGCTCAAGACACGATCTCGCGGTTTGTGGGTTCAAGCCCCACATGCGCTCTGTGCTGACACTCAGAGCCTGGAGCCTGCTTCGGATTCTGTGTCTCCCTCTCTCTCAGCCTCTCCCCTGCTCGTGCTCTATCTCTCTCAAAAATAAATAAATGTTAATACATACATACGTACATAATTTACGAGCCTTGCTTCCCCAGCCTTTTGAAAACCTTCACCTGCGCAGAAGCGACTGGTGACCCAATCGGAGCACGTGATGCTTCCAGCAGCACTTCTAAGATGTACTTTTTTTTTTAAATGTTTTATTTATTTCTGAGAGATAGAATGACAGCATGAGCAGGGGAGGGTCAGAGAGAGAGGGAGACAGAATGTGAAGCAGGCTCCAGGCTCTGCACTAGCTGTCAGCACAGAGCCTGACGTAGGGCTTGAATCCACGAACTGTGAGATCATGACCTGAGCCGAAGTTAGACGCCCAACTGACTGAGCCACCCAGGCGCCCCAGATGTACTTTATTTTTTGAGGCCATTATAACTTCAGCTTTCTTACAACGAGTTTGAGTGAGAGAAGTTTCCCTGTATCCAAAAAAAAAAAACAAAACACAGGAATGACCGGAAAGCCACGAAAAAGAGCTAAAACATGGGGTCAAGTCATTGTCCACGGCAGGTGAGTGGGTGAGCAAACTGTGGTCTATCCATACAACAGAGTATTCTTCCGCCTTAAATCGGAAGGAAGTTCGGACCTATGCAACCGCATGGATGAGGCTTGAGGACATGTCAATAACTGAAATAAGCCAGTCACAAGGAGGCTCCACTCATATGAGGTTCCTAGAGTGGTCAAGTTCACACAGACAGAAAGTAGATGGTGGCTGCCAGGGGCCGGGAGGGGGATGGGAAGTTAGCGGCTAATGGGTATGGAATTTCGGTTTTACAAGATGAGAAGAATTCTAGAGATGGATGTGGTGAGGATTGCACAACCTTATTAATATATTTAACACCACTGAACAATGCACTGAAAAATAGATGTGCAATATGCTTCCATTAAAAAACAGTTAAGATGGTAAATTTTATGTGATGTATTTTTTTATCACAATAAAAAAAAAATTGGAAAAAGAGAAGAAAGTCCATAGCCAGTGTCCCTTGGGACCTTTGTCTTGGCTTCAGCCCACTCTATCCAGGGTAGGTCCCTTCCAGCTCCCAGGCTACACCGCCAAATTATTTTCCGTGTTCTCCTGGTACCGCGTCTGGGTTTGCATCCGCTCACACCCTTGGTCCTTGGTTCACTCAGGTGTCCGTTCATCAAGCGCTTCCCCTTGGTCATGGCCTCATGAAGGGGACAGACAGTGGTCAACTCTCCCGGGGCTTCCAGGGCAAGAGCACTGTGTCCCAGGCGCACGGGGTCCACCATGAGGAGCCATCAGTTGTGGCTGAAAAAGTCAGGGGCGTCTTCATTGACAGCATGGTCTTGAACTGAGTTATTGAAAACCAAAGAAGTCTCGGCAAGACTTTATGGTAAAGCAGGACGCCTACAGCTCTCCAGACTGTGCAGGTCCTAATTTCCCAGGAGCAGCCTTGGACCGGGGCCTCCCACCAGGGCCGGCGACAGTAAGGAAAACAATCACAGAATCCCTTGAGCAGTGCTGACCCATCCACTATCTCATCTGATTCCCCAAATCCCCAGGAGCTTGGCGTTGTCACTCCCATTTTACAGATAAAGAAACTGAGGTCCTGAGACGTTTAACAACTGGCTCAAGGTCGCACAGCTGGGGGGCTGCGGTGGAGCTGGGATTGGACCCCAGATGGCCCAGCTCCAAGCCCTGTGTCCGGCCTAGTGCCTCTCACAGTGATGTGTCGTCTTTCTTATACACACAGGCTTTTGGAGGGAGTGAATGCTTCATCTTGTCACCAAAAGACACGACGGAGGCAGAGGAGCAATTCCCATCTCAGAGGCCTGATCTAAACTGAGTTTTAGGATCACCATAAAAAGCCCCGCTTAGGATGAAAACATTTGAACATCACCTCCTGATATTTACTAGGGCGGGGTGGGGGTCGTGACCTCTGTCAGATCTCACACCCCCCCGTTAGCCGCTCCTCAAGGAGACTGGAGGTCCCTCACCTCCTGCCTTCCAGGCCCGGCCCAGGGCTCACCCCCCACGCTCTGCCTCCCACAGCTGGGGGTCCCGGCACCTGGAAGGTGAAAGGGGTGCTGGCCTGGGCCGACTCTGCTGCCGGAGAAGCAGGAGCCTCCCAAACTGGCCCCTCACCCCTGCACCCCAGAGCTCCCGGGCCACACTAGGCCACCCCCTACCCCACAGGAAGGATACAGAGGTCCCGAGCGATCACACACTTGTCAGTAGAAGACCTCTGTCTCCTGATTTCAAGTGGTTTTTCTGCCCATTTCCCGCTCTGCCTCCACCAAACCATACGGCCTCGGGCTTGTCCCTAAGCCCCTCCCACAGAGTCCTCTGAGCCTCTACTCCTCCTCTGTAACTGGGAGAAAGCCCGAGTCCCCAGCCACCCCAACGAGGCACTATAATAGCACTTTCAGACCCAAGGCAGGCAAGACAGAGAAGCTTAAGTCCTGCACCAGGCAAAATGAAATGAATGGGAAATCTTTGGGGTAGGACAGACTTGATTTCCAGTTCTGTCACTTATTTGCTTGCTTCATTCATTCATTCATTCATTCATTCATTCAGCAACATTTCTGGGGCACCAGCCAAATGCAGGCAAAGTTTCAGGTGGTGGAAATACAAAGCCCAATAAAATCCCCTTCCTTCAAAAGGCCGAACTTCATGAGGGAGGCAGTGATCACGGTGCAGGTGCTGGACAGAGCAGGGGCATGGAGGCCAGGCTACGTGGAGGGTGATGTTTTAGGGGCAAATCCAGATCTCTCTGCAGGAGGGGCTTTGAGGCAACAATCCCATTGGAGGGGTGTGTTGAAGTTATGCTTAGCTACTTTACATAAGATATGGAAACGTCGGTTTCCTCTATCAAAGAAATGGAGAGAGTCTAAGGAAGATTACTGAGGAGGCTCCCAAGCCACTGTCACTGAAGGGTGTGACTTAGCTTCTGTGTGTCTCAGTTTCCTCATCTGTAAAGTGGGGCTGAGAATGTCCACGTCTCAGAATGTTTGTGAGTTTTCAAGGATGCAGTGTGCAAACATGCACTTCCCTGCCTGATACGCAGCATGCCCCCATCACCGGGAGCCCTCCTGGATAAACGAATGTGGTTATTTTTTGGGTCAAGTTGGGCCAAGGCAGCTGCAAGAGTAAGGCAAAGTCACTCAACCTTCCAATCGGGGGCCCATTTCCCACATATATTACACTTGAAACCACTGTCAAAATGAGATGTTACATTTATTTTGTTACATAGTTACTTAACCCTTTAGTGTGTTGTAAAGAAAGGGCCCTTCCATTAAATATGTGTTGGCCTAAGTTACGTTTCACCTGGAAGGCATACCCATGCCTTGAGAACTGTAATTTCAATCACAGCACTGATGGCAGCGTAATTCACAAAGCGGCTGACGACGTTCCGGTCTGCTGTGAACTCCTTCTAGAATCCCCGCTCCCACAAATGCCCTTGATGACATCTGGACAGCTTGCTTATGCAGGCACCTCAATGTTTAACTGCTCAAGAATTTCTCAGTGGGAACATCCAGTGCCTTCTGCCCATTATACCATCTGAAAGGCATGAGGGGTGCGCAGTGGCAAGAGAGGCCATTCCAGAAATGTACCGCTGCTGCTGTCACAGAGAAACTAACCCCGCGGATTCAAGGCCAGATGGGGCTCTTTCTGCCTAATGAGCCCCAGGCCGGTATCGCTCACCTCCCCCCCCCTGGATTCCCTGCCACTCCTTTGCTGGAGCTCCCAGAAGAGCCCCTAGTAATTAAACTGCTCATCAGCCTCGGCCATCAGACAGTGCTCTTTTCACAGGCAGGGGAGACATCAACGCGCTCCGTTATGCACACTGCAGCCCAACTGAATACTTGTTGCCCTGAAATGAATCTTGTTAAATAATGGAATTCTGAGCCTGCAGAAGGCCCACTTAGGCCTGGAGAAAATTTCCTTCTTTCACCCAAATCAAGAGCTTTCTTTCTCCAAATGTGTTTATTCAAACCTAAAGAATCATTTATAAGCTGAAAAAGCAAAATTTTTCTCCCCTTGGATGAGAAAGGAAAACTAATGGCTGAATTTTTTTTAAATGTGTATTTATTTTTGAGAGAGAGAGAGAGAGAGAGAATCCAAAGCAGGATCCAGGCTCCAAGCTGTCAGCACGGAGCGCAACACAGGGCTCAAACTCATAGACCGCTGAGATCATAACCTGAGCCAAAGTCAGACGCTTAATGGACTGAGCCCCCCAGGCACCCCGAATGGCTAAACTAATTGTAAGGCGGCCAGTTACAATTTTCTGAGATTGATAAAGACGGAGAAGACTATTCAATCTTAGCCTTAAAAAAAAAATTCCACCTTTATAACTAAGTTTCCAAAATTTCTAGAACATACTTATATCTAAGCTCTTCATTAGAGTTTCCGTCTAAATGGTTGACATTTGGCACAGACAGGTTCTAAGTGTTTTGCCCGTCACATGTTAGTGTGTAAGTATAAATAATCCTCAATATTCCAAGATCTACGTGTTGGGTGAAAATGGTTCTTTCATTGACTTTTGCTCAACTGGACTAAAAAAAAATTCAAATAAGTCTCTGCGTGAAAATGTAGGGTGTACACACCTTCTACCAAGGAAACCTTAATCTTGGTAGGATGTGTGACAAGTTCATCTCTTTTCAACCTGTTACTACTTCTCAGGAGAACGAAGCATCCCATAAAACAGTGAGAATGTACTTTGTGAAACACAAAACTGACTTCTGTGGATCTTTGCCAAGAGGCTGAGTCCCGTAGGGCTCATTAGGTAAAGCAAGGGTCAGGAACATGCCTTCAGGAAGGAAGCCCGGCCCTCACTGACCATCCACCTGCCTTGGCTCAGGAGACTTTTCCCCCTAAAGTTTACTTACTTATTTTTGAGAGAGAGAGAGAGAGAGACAACATGCATGAGTGTAACCAGGAGTGGGGTAGGGGGCGGGGGGGGGGGGGGGGAGAGGGAGAGGGAAAGGGGGAGAGAGAGAGAGAGAGAGAGAGAGAGAAAGAGAGAGAGAGAGAATCCCAAGTGGAGAATCTCTGTGCTATCAGTGTGAAGCCCGATTCCAGGCTTGAACCCATGAACCCTGAGATCATGACCTGAGCCAAAACCAAGAGTCGGATGCTTAACCGACTAAACCACCCAGGTGCCCCAGGAAACTCTTCTCCTCAACCCCAGTGCAGCCGCTGACGCTAAGCAAACGAGGAGGCCCATCCACCTGCGGTCAGTTAGCATGAGTTTGCAGGGGGCGGGGTTTGGTTGGCTCCTCCTTCCTCACCGATGGAGCTGCACCCAACACACAGCCAGGGCTGGGATGGCCTGGTTGTGAGGAGGGAAATGAGGCCTGGGCAGTCAGGGTCTGTGGTCATCACTGCAGGGGTGAGGGGAAGACAGCGTGCTGTATGCTGAACCCCCCCCCCAACAGGCACACCCCACTCCACAACTTCCTGAGCCCTCCCACATGCTTGATGGTGTCTCAGGGGCACACAGACAGTGAGGTCACCAAGGCGACGAGCACTAGCTTTAAGGGCAGAAGAGTGGAGAAGATCAAGGCCCTTTGGCCCAGTTCAAGGCGAGCCACTTGGGCACCTGGCCCTCTCTGGGTCCCACTTTCCTGATCTGTAAATTGGGAGGATTAATACCTCCTGAGAGGCTTCAGGGAAAGATCTCAGTGCGGGCCTGGCCCCTGGGCGACACCCGCCATCACTCCCTTGACGGTGCTGAGCGGGAGCCGCTCTGACAGGCCACCAGCTGACATCCTCCGCCCCCAGCGCTGAACCCAGGTGGAAATGAGCACATTTCCCCCCCGCCCTCGGGGACCTCAGGACCAATGAGCACAGAGAACAGACTTCTGGGAGGGGAAAAGAGGAAGTTATACCCCAGTTCTTGATTCCTGGGTATAAGACGCCGCAGCCTCGGGAGACACGGGCTGGAGGTTCTGAGGGGCCCGGGGGTGCCCTCCTTCTCCCTCCTTGACCCTCCCTGCCCCCCTGCTAAGGCAGCCAGTCAGCCTCCACCCCTTTCATCAGTCATCCATATCGTAAAAGCTTGTGTCAACCACCAGTTTAGATTCAGTACTAATCTATTCACTTTCCAGTCTGATGTATCCAAGTCAACTACACCTGCCCACCGAAGTTTCTGACCAGCCTGATCGTCAGGGTTCCAGCAAAATCCTATCAATAATAGCAGTTAATACTGACTACTTACTCCATTCCAAGAACTGTTCTTTACCTATATTATCTTATTTCATTCTCACAGTATTCCCAAAAGGTTGATAGTATTCTTAACCTCACTTTACTGAGAAGGAACGTTGAGGCAAAGAGGTCGACCACTTTGTGCTAGTCCCTCAGCTGTTCAGGCTGACATCTGTTTCCACGTCTTGATATACCAGCCTCCCCAAACCAAAGGCATCTCAAGCTTCATGCTGCCAGTGAACCCAATTGTGGGCTGAACACAGTGTGCACAAGACCCCAAGAGTACTAGAGAGTGTGCCTGTCTCTCGTCTTCAGGCACCCAGGGAGACCAGGCTCAAGCAGGCCCCTGTTTCATCAAGCAGGGGACTTCAAGGTGAGAGCACTGGGCTCACAAGGGAGCCCCTCCACCAGCAGTGACCGCCACTGCTCTGCAGCCCCCTCCTCTCTGGTCACTATGGGGGCCACAGAATTGCTTCTGGAGCCTCGACCCCAGGCTATGGTGTTCACTGGACAGTTCTTAGGATGGCTGGGGTAGAAAGGACATGGGGTGGCAAGTACCTCTCATAGGAATCGAGGAGAAAATATTCAAGATACAGGACCAAGAGCGTGAAGCTGGTTTAGGGTGGATGGGGGCTTCCCTCCTGAAGCTCCCACCTGGTCCACAGGGAGGGGGCTCTGGGATCATCTTACTGAAATGAAGGTGTCCTAGATTTGGGCCTCTCAGGAGTGGTCCCAATGGTGCGTGGACCCTAAGAGCACATGGGAATTTTCTCAAAGGCCATGTCCTCACAAGGAGGGTCAGTTGACATACTTAGAACTCCTAAATAGCCAGGGGCCTAGCCAGAGACCAAGGTCACCAATGGCTCTGTCCTCTGCCCCTTCTTACCAGCTCTGGTTCCTGGAAGATAAATGTGTCCCTGAGCCGGATCTCTTTGGTGGGTTAGTCATCAGCTTGGAGCCAAAGGGATGGGCAGGACGACTTTTGAGGTTCCCTATATTCTGGGATTCTGGACTTCACCTCAGAAGGCCATGGCAGGGACAGACAGACAAACCGATAGAAGAGAATAGAGAATCAACAAATTAACTCTTAAATATGTGGCCAATTGATTTTCAACAAAGGTGACAACATCATTCAGCAAAGAAAGGGCGATCTTTTCAACAAATGGCACTGGGCAAACTGGAATCTAAATGCGAAGGAAACAAGAGCTGGGTCCTTACTCCAAATGCACCTCAACCTAAGAGCGAAAACGATAAAGTTCTCAGAAGAAAACACAGGGAGACAATCTTCATGACATGTGAGTTAACGATGACTTTGGATGCGACATCAGAAGCCCAAGCAACAAAAGAAGAAATTGATAAACTGTATTTCATCCAAATTAAAATCTTCTGTGCGCCAAAAGGACACTATCCGGACAGTGAGAGACAGCCCACAGAATGAGAGAAAATATCTGCAAATCATATATCAGAGGAGGGATTATTATCCAGAATATATCAAGAGCCCCTGCAGAACAACAGCATAAAAACAAGCAACCCAGTCCAAAATACGGGGAACAGACTTGCATACACAATTCTCCAAAGAAGATGTTCAACTAGCCAGACACAAAAGGAAAGATACAGTATGACCTCATTTCCATGAGGCACCCAGAGTAAGAAAATGTATACAGACAGAAAGTAAAACGGATGTTTCCAGGGGTGCGGTGGAGAGGGAGATGGGGAGTCACTTACTGCTTAATGGAGGTGTCTGGGGTGAGAAGTTCTGGAAACAAACGGTGGTGATGGTGACACACCATGATGGAGGTACTAACTGTCCCTGAATGGTTCCCTTAGTTAAAATGGTAAATGCTACATTACATTTTACCACAATAAAATATCACCCCTACTTTCCATCTGAGTCACACAAGGAACGCTCAGCATGGGATCCTGGCCTCTCACCATGTCACTCAGAGTCCAGATCCTTCAGCAGAGCGCGAACAGTGCTCTTGGCTTTGCCTCTGCTCTTCCTCAGCCCCCATTGCGCCTGGCCCCAGCGCATCCCCTGCACGCCACACACTTGCTCCGGCCCAGACACTGCAGGTATCTTCCTGACCCAAAGCCCTTGTGCAGTGCTGCTTTCTGAGTCAACGCTGCCGTTTCTGGCTCCTTCCGCGTGAGCTCCTCTTCAGCCTCCAAAGTCTGTACCCACAAAGCTCCAGGCCATTTGCACTCTCCTTGGGGACTCTCACTTCTGCACATCCAGCTCCCTGACGTCAGGGATCAACTCGCTCACTGCCAAATGCCCCACGGCCTTCTCACAGCAGTGCTCACGGTGCTTACGCAGCACGCCCTCTCTGAAGACGGGGGAGGGAGCCTTTCCATCAGAGTCCCCTCTGCCTCTCTGTCCACATCGTCCCCCACAGGGTCTGGCATGTGGCACCCTGTCATGGCCGCCTCCCCGAGTGCTAACTACATCCCGGGCCCAGGTCTAAATGTTTCAGCCTGAGCTGCGAGCTCAGGATGGCACCCTTGCCAGAAGAGGGCTGTGTCCTGTGTGTGTGTGTGTGTGTGTGTGTGTGTGTGTGTGTGTGTTTGCAGAACCCCAGGGGGCTAGCGCACAGTAGACGGGGTACCAGGCGGGCACATCCACAGCCCTCGGGTGCCCCTGGCCAGGCAGGCAGCAGGAAAGGACAAGGGGTCCAGAATGGGGCAGGCGGGGGGTGGACCTAGCAGTCACTGCAGGAAATGGGGACACTTGGGAAGAAGAGCAGGGTGGGGAGGGAGGTTCCCCAGATCCCTAGGGCCAGCCTGGGTGCAGCAGCTGGACCCCGCCTGCGGCCCCTGAGATGACAGCGAAGGGGGATCAGTGGGGGCAAAAGGCTGTTCTTCCAGGTGTGGATCCGAGAGGACTCAAGGCTCCTATAAAACAGGGCCCCCAAGACCTCTCTGCCCCCACACCCCACACGCCTCCGGGATCCCTGTGGGGGAATGAACTATTTTCCACCAGGGTGCAAGAGAACTAGATGTGGGGTCTCGTCCCAGGCCTGGATCCAAAGGAAGGAGGAAAGAAGAGAGAATAGAAAGATTTTTAGTGATCCTAGCATGTTCACATCCCGTTTCATTCAATGATTCATTCATTCATTCGTTCGTTTGTTCAATCATTCACTCACTCATTCATTCATTTGTCTGTCAACAAACATTCATTGAGCACCTACTGTGTATACCAAGCCCTGATTCTTGCATACCAAGCTCTCGGGAAAACAGTGCACAGCAATGCAGGCAAATAAGGCAAGTATTTCCCCATCGCTGGTCCCACACGTGGCCCTTAGCTCCACCCTATCCTGGCCAGAGGTTCCGAGGCATGTTCCCGGGGCCTCTGGAAACTCCCCCTCATACTAGTATGAGGCACCTGTGTCCTGCCTGCCCCCCAACCCCCGTTCTCCCCGCAGCTCAGCAGGACGCTTGAACAGGTGAAGGAGCCTTGCCCAAGGTCACAGAGTCAGGTCTAGAGCTCTGACCTGCCAGACACCAAGCCCAGCCTGGACCTCTCCACCCACTGGATTCCCAGATGCTGAGAAGGGAGGAGCTCTTTGGCAGTCGTGTTTGTAAAACCCAGTCTTCCAATCTCACAGCATCAGGGTGGCCTCAAGTCTAACTGGGATCAACCCACAAAAGAACACCGTTCAGGTTCTCAGGGCCTTTGCTCATCAAGAACTTGGCCCTCTGTCTTCCCAGCAGTCCCACCTCGGGCAAGTCAGTCAACCTCTATGAGTCCGTCTTCGTCGGCAAAGTAGGGACGGCAGTAGAATCTATCTCATGGCGCTGCGACTTGGGATTCAATGAACTCGCACACAGGATTCGGCACATTGCCTGCTGCATGGGCAGGCATGCTCAGGAAATGCGGGCTGTCCCCTGGCATCGGCAGCACAGAGGCTTTGCCCTGCCAGCTCAAACCCCCTTTTGCCTCACCCCCCATCAGACTCACTTCGTCACTGTCCCTGTCCTGCAGATGGGAAAACTAAGGCAGAGAGCGAGGCCAGGCATGCCAGACTTGCCCCCGTGGTGGCCTGGACTAACCTTCAGCTCCCAGAGGGGCCTCTCCGTACAAGGAATCTGGCGGAGCGGTGGGGCCCGAGACCTCCTGAGGATCCTGGGGAGGCAGGGCATCCACCTCTCCCCCAGCACCTCGAGCCCAGGCCTGGAATAGCACAGAACCCGGGGGCTGCAGAAATCACCGAGGGCCATGCAGGGGCTTTACAGACGGGAGACCGAGGCCCCGAATGGGGACCTGCGCAGGGGATCTGTGCACATGCTGTCTTCCCGGCTCCTTCTTGGCAGTGCGGGTGCAGAGTTGTCCCGGCACTGAGCTGGGGCGGATGGGAACCCATGCAGATGGCTGGCTGGGCTACAGACCTGGCAGGGAGATCTCTGGATACTGGGGGCGTGGGGGGGGGGCTCATACATCTGGGAGAACCTCAAAAATCTCCATTCCCACTCTGAAACCTGATCAGAGACGCCCTCCACCTCCCCACCACCATTTGCAACACCCTAGTGCCCTCGAGGCTGGACAAGGTGAGGGGCGGGGCTCTTGGTCCTAGGCAGAGAACTTGACCATACAGGATGTAGCTGCAGGCACTCTACCTCTCCACACCCTCACCGCCCTCACACTCTCCTCCCTCATAAGCAGACTAAGCCCAAACTGCCTCCAAGTGAGAAGATTGAGGATTGAGTAGCACCATGGAGATAAAGGGACTGTTCCAAAGGCACATTTCCATGGCAAAGCCAAGACTTGAACCCAGGTCTCTCTTTTTTTTTTTTTATTATTATTTTTTTTAATGTTTTATTTATTTCTAGGAGAGAGAGAGAGACAGCGTGAGCAGGGGAGGGTCAGAGAGAGAGGGAGTCACAGACTGAAACAGGCTCCAGGCTCTGAGCTGGCAGTCAGCACAGAGCCCGACGCGGGGCTCGAACCCACGAACCGTGAGATCATGACCCAAGTGAAAGTCGGACGCTTAACCGACTAAGCCACCCAGGTGCCCCTTGAACCCAGGTCTCTTGTTCTCCGGAGACCTGGAGGGAGAGAAGGAGGAAGGGAAGAAGGAGCCTCGGGCTTTTCAGCTACCAGAGAAGATCCAGCGAATCTGTGGCAACTTCCTACTTACCCCAACTCTCTGAGATCTCCTCTTACTGGGCTACATTAGGCCCACCTGGGAAGGGGGTTTGGGGGCTTCTAACGAGCCACAAACCCCGTGGACAGCCCTTCCTGCCAGGCACACGCCACAGCCTGAGTTGGGGCTTCCCCATCCCACCACCAGCCCCAGTGAAGGAGAATCGCCAAGTTATTGATCTTTCTCCCACTCCAGACCTGAGGGGGGGGCTGTGTCCAGCGCTTCCCAGAACCTCCCTGCCCCCCAAGGCCTGGCATGGCGACAGGCGAAGTTCGTGAGCAACCAGTAAGTAGAATCAGCATCTTAGTCCCCTCGTCTGTGAGAGAGGACATTTGGGCCAGCAGCCATTGGGTGTCTCTTCCAACACCGAGTGGGATGCCCACCCCAACACCATGACCCACTGTGGCTGGAGGGGGAGTATCAGAGCTCCGGGACGTGGCCAGTGCCTCGGCCAGGCAGGGGACTATCCCAGAGAGGAGGAAGCTGGTCATATGGCCTCAGCTAACCCCCTAATCCACACGGTTTCCACCACTGAGGGAAGAAAGCTTGGCTTAGGGAACCTTGCGGAGATCAGGAGTGTCAGGCAGGACACAGGGGGCTCGGGATGGGTCCCTGCAGTCCCAGAGGGACCTCCACCAATGCTCTTCTGTTGCCTTGAATCCCCAGGCTCTCAGGATGGAGGCCACCTCATTTCTCAGGAGAGTGGGACCGCAAGCACCTGCCCTATTTGCTGCACACAGAGAGCATGTGACTTCCTGGAGGGGTTACAGCAGAGGAAGAGGGTGGCTGAGCCTCACAGACACTCCCCCAGCCCCTGCCCCCCATCCCTGGCAGCGCAGCCAGCAGTGGGAGGGAGAAAACACAGCTGTGCATTCCGCCTCCCCACTAACCTGGCTACACGGTTCCGTTTCTCCCTGTGTCTCCCTTTGCTCATCTGCTAAATGGGATCAGCAACATGCATTAGGGTGGCCCCCATGATGGTTTCTCTTCCACAGCGAGCCACACGGGGCAGAGGGTATACTCAAGGGTTGGAGGGGGTGTCTTTATGGTGGACCTTGCCAGGGCCTCAGGAAGACCCTAGGGCTCTGTGTCTACTGACCACATGGGGACTCTCCTGCCACTCAGTGAGTCAGCCTTCCTGGGAAGTTGAGAATGGTGGCTGGGAAGGTCAGAGGCACTTAGTTACCGTCTCCCAGCAAACGACCCTGGCGGCAGAGGCTAAGCCTGCCACAGGAGGCCCCAAGGGGTGTCCCTGCCTGGCCCAGGGGCCCCCCTACCACGCATGCAGCCCCCCTGCATGGGGAACAACAGGTGCAAGGGCGGGAGGAGGTACGTGCACACAAATTAGTCCGCATGGCCACCTCCTGGAACACATTTGGACAGCAGGACTCGGACCCAATCGATATGGGGGCTCACACGCCAGCCCGAGTTCACACCGTGCACCGGCTCATGAAACCCCCCAGGCCTCACTCACACAGGCAAAGGGACTGGGATATGCTTACCGGCGGCCTCGTCCCTGCTTGAGGAAGGAGACCCTGGCTCTCCATTCACCCTTCCAGCCAGTAAACATCATGCCCAAAGATCTACACTGGAAGGATCTAAGCTCTAGGACAGCAGGCAGGCCCTCTGTTCTCCCCCAGGGGAAAGTCTGGCACCTAGTAAGTGCTCAGGGGGGCGGGGGGGGGGGCGGGGAGGTAAGTGGAGACCGGGGACATGAGCAGACTGGAGGAGCTGGGAACCCCAGAGCCTCAGCTTCAGCCTGGCCACTCGTGGGCACCAAGACACTCCGTAGTTGGCTCCTCTCCAAATTTAAACACAAGCCGGGAGTCTAGAACCTGCATTTGACTGGGGCCCTCCAGGACCACCAGCCCACTTATCCTGAGAATTGCTGCCCACGTTGTCCCCTGCCTCTTAGCTCCCTTCAGGGAACCCTCAGGACCCGTGTGTGCTTCCGGGAGACTCTTTTCTGTCCACTGTATCCAATTTCTCCTGGACAATGTAAGGGAGGAGGGCAGGAAAACGGGGTGAAGGTTGTCCGTCCAGACTGGAACCATCACAGAATCTCCTAGAGGACTTTTGGAGATTTTCCAAACTCCTGCGTTTCAAAAATTCAGACCCAGGAGAGGAGGGGAAGGGTTTTCCCAAAGCCACGCAGGTCGTAGAGAGCACAGCAGTGGAAACCCGCCCTGATATACCATCACCCTGCCCAGCATGCGGACCCCGCTGGGCCGCTGGGCCGTAGCATCGCCGCCCAAACCTCCACAAACCCCCAGTCTCCGCGAGGGCCCATGGGGTGTGCAGAGAACCAGCTGCTTTCCCCCGGTCCCCCGTCCGTCTCCAGCAGTCCCTCTGCAAGGGCCTTGGAGCTGACGCCCACACTCCGCGCGTGGCCCCCAGTTTGGAAGGAGAATCCGCTTTAAGGCAGTCTGCTTAAGAATCCAGTAAGGCGCGCACCCACTCTCCCTCTTTCTGGAACACGCAGCGGCGCCTGTGCCCAGTGTCTCTGAGCTGAGTCCGCGTTCACAAGCAGAAGCACGGCGCGGTGGCTGGTAAAGACAGGTACTTGGTGGGTGATGGCGCCCCTCTCTCTCTCTCTCTCTCTCTCTCTCTCTCAGACACACACACACACACACACACACACACACACACACACACAGCTAGTATTCGCCAGTAACCCTCCTCTCCAAAAAGGCACAGCGGGCGCAATGGAGCTCCATGGTGACCCTGTCTGCCTCTGGAGCCAAAACCTGAAACTGCCCGCTGCCCTGAATCGCCACCCTTGCAAGTCCCCAGCCGTTTGCTCCTCTGGACCTCCCCCCAGCCTAGCCGCAACTCCCTTTCTACCCCTCCCTCTCCTCCTTGGTGCCTGTGGTGCCTTCCGGTGGGATGGGGGTAGAGAAGAGGGTCTTTGCTAAGGGACATAATGTGCTGGGCATGGGAGGTGGGTGGGAGGGTCTGGTGTCTGGGCCCCCAGAACACCTCTCTGGACACCCTGGAAGCTTCTACGAAAACTTTGAGTCAGCCTTTATAGGGAAACTGGCTCTCAGGCAACGGAGCATTGGCCGACCCAGGTAACCTTGACCCCCCTGTATGGGGTGAGTAAGGAGAATCTTGCAAGGAGGTGGGGGTGTGGCCCATTAGCACATTTGTAGACCATAGCAGAAGGAGGGGGGCTGCACCTGGGGGGGAGAGGTTCCTGGGGGCCACAAATAACTCTGATCCCGGAGAAGCAGCAGCCTGGGGCTGGGACGGATTGCTGGCTGGAGAGTGATGCCTCTTCCTTCCGCAAAAGGGAACTGTTTGGAAGAAAGGTCTCTTGTGTCTAATCCAGACCAGCGGAAGCCGAGTGGTGCCCAGCGCCCCTGAGCATGGGCAACCCTGGGTCTTAAACTATGAATTCACGGAGCAGTACCAGCACATGGCTGTCTTGGTTTCCTAATCTGATGACCCGCCTTGTCACTTTAGCGAAGACCGGGGAACCCCGTACATTCAGAAGCACGTGGCCAGATGGCGCCTGGCAGGCGCATACCGGGCTCTCGCTGCCCCACCCAAAACAGTGCCTGGGTCTAGATGGGGAGGGTTGGGGAGGAGGGGTCGTGGCAGGGGGCTTTGGGTATGGGGAGCCCTCTCTAGCCAAGTACTGGGTCACAGCCTGTCTTCCCTTCTCCCCAAAACGTGCGCATCACCAAGTCCGGCTTCCCGATTCCGATTCCGACACCCATGCCCTGGGAGCCTCAGGTGCTCCAGGCAGGTTTCCCCACATGCAGCTTCAAGCACCCTGGTCCAAGGGCCAGTGGAGAAGCCTGAACCCAGAGGAGCGGAGACCTCACCCGCATAACTGCACCAGCCTCCCTATTTCCATGTTCTGCTTCATATTTCCATTTGCCATCAAAACAAAGCCAACAGCAGAGGTGCAGGAAAAAAGCGGCTGAGACCGACCTAAAGGTGTCCCGGGGAAAAGTGTGCCCAGCTGCTCGCCAAAACAAAGTCCTTAGGGACTTCGGAGAAATTTAACCAATGGTATTTTAACTTGTTTCCCTACCCCAGCTCCGTTTTGCAGCCCCCGTGGCGGGGGCTTAGGAGACTCTGGGAGAGCCCCGCCGCCACCGCATTGAGGTTTCTGCTGCAGCCGGGAAGTCGTTTTCCAGTCCGGGTGGTACAAATGCCCAGGTGTCCAAGGTCACCCTACTCAAGAAACACAACAGTCGCCAACGGGGGGTGGGGGGAGCTCCCCAGCTCTCGAAGTCTCTTCTGAAATTTTCTTAAAACAACTCACACAAAAAAATTCCCCCCTAATTTTCGTGTTCATACACATCTGTATCTTGATCTAGACGGTAGTTATACCAGCGTACACACACGGAACAACTCTTCAAACTTTCCGCTTAGCTGTGTACTACTACACTGTATATAAATTATAATAAAGAAAACTGTGCAAATTAATTGATTTTAAAATACTAAACCCTTAATCTAGGTCTTCTGTTTTTCTATTTAAGCTCCTATGAGTTTAGGCAGACTGTTCAAGCCGCTGGTGGCTACAGAAATTAACCACGTAAAACATTAAAAGCATTTTCCTTCTCTACATCCTCTTCCAAAATTGACGGAGGCTGGGGGGGGGGGGTCGGCAACGACACAGCTCACGAGCTGCTGTTTTTTTCTCCATCATGCTACAATCACCCACCGCCTCTTAATTGCTTCTTCTCCAGTGTCCATTTCTCGCTGTTTTATTTTGGGCTTCTCTTATACAAAACCACACGCCGGTCCTTTGACTAACTTCGAATATGATCCGGCCGGAGGTTACACATTTGGTGGTGTAATGATTATGTCGGCACAGGGAAAGAAATATCCTTAGCATTCAAACACTGCGTCTAATTCGACAAATCTGGAGCAGCCCTTCGGCGGCACCCCAGGGGTCTCCGGCCTGGCTTGCGTCTCCGACCTTTGAGATCCGCGCTTCTCTCAGGGGGCGGGGGGGCGGGGCGCGAGGGGCCGGTGGCCCGGGGGGCCGGGGTGGGATGGCAAGGTAGCGGCTAGCAACGCAAACCTGCGTGCACCGAATCGAAAGCGAAAGAGGGAGGGAGCAGGGCTGCTCCCTGAAGCGTCCTGGGGCGCATGGCGGAGGCCGCGGCTCTGGGAGGCGGCCCGGGGGTTTCGGGGCAAGGCGCCGGGGCCCTCACTCGGGAGACTAGGAAGCTCTTTGTGCCGCTGAGAAACGTTGGTCTCCAACCTGGAGTGTCTGCTGGGTCGCACGGGGCCAAGGACGGGCCAGGGACCAGCAAGGACTTCGAAGGCCGAAGTGCGCACCCGGAGCCCGGCGAGGTCGTGATCGCAGCAGGCGCATTCGTAAAATCGAAATTATCCCCTGCACCCGGAGGGGACTGCGAAATCATCTTGTTCATCAAGGGCCTGCAGCTTGGGAGGATTCTCACCTCTACTTTCTGCAGCTCAGAGAAGACCGGTGGCCGGGGACTGGAGGCGGCTTCCCGGCCGCAGCGCGCTCTCTCCCCGTGGCCCCGGCGCAGCTCCTAGGCCGGAGCGCTTGGACTCGAGGAGTGGTTCTCAGGGCTGAGGTCCCGGAGGAGGTCTCCCGAGCCTCGCCTTCGTCTAGTTGCAGTTACACCGATCGAGACCCCGCTTCCAGCCGAGGGACCAAAAGAGCCGGGAAGGAAGGTCGCAAAGTCCAAGCTACCCTCGGTCAGCCAGACAGCAGCCCCGTAGAGCTTAGCTCTGGAGGCCTTGAGCTCCTGGGAACACCCCCAGGCTTTTTCGTAGAATCTCATTTACCCCCTTTTGAGTCCACACTCTTCAAGCATGGGAGAGAACTGCCACCGGCGTGTGCCTCAGTTTCCCTGCTTGCTGGCCGCCCACAGAGCTGACTCCAGATGCCCTCCTCCCAGCTGCCTGTGTAAAGGGCAGAGCCTCACCTCTTGGTGTCTCGGTTTCTCATCTTAGACTCCATGTGCCTAATCTCATTTTTACAAGGGCCAGAAATCTCCTCCCGGCCAGGAAAGACTACACAGAGCTGTGTGCTGTTTGTGGCTTTGCCCTGAGCAGTGCCTCTGTCTCAGGCAGCAGGGGCATGCGGGGCCCTACAGCTGATTTGGGGCTGCCTTCCGTCCCCATCTGCAGCTTGTGGCTTTGCCCAGAGCAGGGGCAAAGATGTGGGGGCTCACAGGTTCCCAACAGCTGATTAAGTACCTGGAGGAGGGTACACCACACTCTCGCTCTCTACCGTGGGGGGGGGGGGCACTCACCATCCAGTGATGTCAGTTACCAACACTCTCTCCCCACGATGCAGATGAGGAAAGGGCTTTAGAGGAGTAACTTGCTCTACTAGGTAAGGCAAGTAGAGGAAGGGCCAGGCTGGTGTGGGGCGCTCAGCAGGGCTCTGAGAGGGTGTCCAGAAGGGGCCAGCCCTTTCCCCCCTCCCCCTGCACCTGAAGGCATCTTCCAAACAAGAGGTTGGAGGCAGCTTGGGACCTCTTCTTATGTAACGTCTCTTCCTCCTTGGGGAATCCAGGGCAGTGGGAGAGAAAACACATCAGGTCCCTGGCTTTGCACAATGGACCTCCATGGTTTCCCCAGGCTCTGACTTGCTCTCACCTGATAGTCCCCTAAGACGGGACCCGGAGGAGCCTGAGTGAGGCCAGGAGGAGGGAGCCTGAGCCAGGGCGAGGCCCTGGCCGGCGGGTGCCTGCTGACAAGGGCTGACAGCCCCTGCCTGCCTGAGTGTGGAAGGAGCACCTGTGTGGGTGTCTGTGATCTGAGTGCCTGATCTCATTCCAACAGGATGGTGCAGAGGGAAGGTGGAGGAAGTGGGGAAAGGCCACCGGGTCTTTCTAAATCTGCTCTCGGTCCTGTCCTTTGGGTTTGGGAATGTGTGACTATGTGCGAGGCCACATGAGTGAGCGTATTTGGTGTGTGACCATGTTGGCTCATGAAGAAGAGGTTGTGTGTGTGCGTGTGCTCAAGTGTATGACTGTGTAAAAATGGGTCAGCAACCACCTACAGAGCCAGTTCGGGGCCTTTGGGAAAGCTAGTTTGAATGTAAGAAAGTGTGTTCGTGCTGTTTTCCTAAGGCGCCGAGGCCTCCACCATGTCCTATGTCTCTTCATCCAGCCTGGGCCAGTGCAGCCAAAGGCATTGCTCTGTCCCCACTAGCTCATCTCCAGGGCCCTGCCTGAAGGCCAAGGTCTCAGATAGAGTGTGTACCCAGGGCTCCTAGCCCAGAGAAGATTCTTCTCTCCCCTCTGGGGTTCTCTCTGCTGGCCTGGGGCTCATCAATCCCGATTCGGTGGGAAAGAAGGCCGATAGGCTCCTGAGCTGCTCTGGTCTCAGGCCTCCGGTTCCTCCACCACCGTTGCTGAGCTCTGGGGGCCCAGGCTTATGGCCCGCCTGTGAGCTCAAGGGGGCCTGGAGGTCATTTAGGCCTCGGGTTCCCCGTTGGCCCAAATCAGGACCCAGAACCTTCGTTCTCCCCCCAGCACCTCGCTGCCTCGGGCTCTGCGGCTCCCTGCCTTCCTGCGGGTCGGTCCTGAACCATTGTTCCGAACGAGGCCAGCCGCCCCCCAGGTTAGCCACGGAAGAAACGCCTGGAGCGTGAGCCGGCCTGTCTCTCCGCGACGAGCCGCGCTTGTGGGGTGCGTGGGTTTGGGGGGTGCGAGCTGGGGCTCCGATGACTCCCTGGGCGTCCGGGGCCCGGCACCCGTGTGGCCCCCCGCCCTGTTCCACCGCATCCTGGGCGCGCTTCGCCGACCGCGCCGGGCTCCCGGCGGGCTCGGCACCTGCGACGCCCCCACCTGCAGCACCGCCCGAGGAGGAGCCTCCCCGGGCCCGCGGGGAGCGAGGCCTCGGCAGCCCCGGAGCCCCGCGCGCGAGCGCTGCTCCGGGACTGTTCGCCTCCGCGCGCCCGGGGCCGGGGCGCAGCGTCCGCTCCAAAGGCGGCCCCGAGGGCGGCGCAGAGCGAGCGGTTTGGGGAGCCGGCGAAGACGGGGAGAAACCAAGTCCGGGTCGTATTTAACGGCCCAAACGCGCCGAGCCCTCGGCTGGGGGATATGAAGGTGGCAGGGCGGGTTCCAGGGACCCTTCGGAGCAGTCGGTTCCTATTTAACGACCCAGAGCCACCCCGCTGTTCGGCCCCGCGCCTCCCCAGTCCGCCAAGTCCTGCCTCCCGAAAGCCGAGTGGGCTTCGAGCGCTCGAAAGCTTGGGCCCCGGGGTCCCCAGCCCCGAGCGCCCCGCACGTGCACTCACCGTAGCAGGGGACCTGCAAGGCCGCGTTGTGGCCGCCGCTGCCTTCCTGGAGTTTGAGGCTGCCGTCCGGGGGCGTCTTGCAAGCGCCGCGCTGCAAGTAGAGATGCGGTTGCTGCGCCGGCGGCTGCGGCTGCGGCGGCGGCGGCTGCGGGGCGGGCGGCGGCGGCTGCGGCTGGAACTTGTTAAAGGAGCCCCGCGCCCCGGCGCCGCTCTCCAGGGGTGCCGCCAGGTCCTGCTGCCCCGCGCCGTAGCGGCCCCGGCTCTTGGCGTCTCCGAATCCCTGCCCTTTGGCGGCGGCCGAGAGGAAAGTTGTGCCGAACTTCTCGCCGCCGGGGTATGCCCTAAAAGGCGAGGAGCCCTCCCGGCTCTGCGACACCGGGCTGTAGTAGGCGTCCATGGCAGCCGCCGGCGACTCGCAGTAAGAGACACAAGTCTCAGCATTCATGCCTGGCCTGCGCGGGCGACGGGCGGGGGCGCGAGCGAGAGCGCGAGGACGCCACCGCGCGCCTTGGCCGGGAGTTTGGAGAGGCGAGGAGGCGGTGGCCTTGCGCCCCGCGCCGGCCTGCTCGCCCTCCTCCCCTCCACGTCTCTCTCTCTCTCTCTCTCTCTCTCTCTCTCTCTCTCTCCCCCCCCCTCCTTCAATCTCTCTCTCCCCTCTCTCAATCTCTCTCTCCCCTCCTCCTCTCTCTTCCTTCTCCCTCCCCACAGCTGGCCCAGGGAAAGAACGGAGGGCTGTAAAAAGATTCAGATGTTTCAGAAAGTTGACCAGATCTCCCAAACCCTCTTAAGGTTTTTTTTTGGGGGGGGGGGAGTGAAGTCCACCCCCCAGACTCTCTCCTTCCTTCTCTCCCTCTCTCCCCACCCCTGCTCTCCTTCCACCCCCCCTGCTCCTCCCTTCCTCTCTCTCTTAAGAAGATGCTACCAACTCGTTTGCTGGGGATTAAACCCGGAGGCACCCGAGGGCCTTTCGGATTCTAGGGGATTCTAGGCCCTGAGAGGTGACTGGCGCTGCCCTGCCCCCCTCCACAGGACTCCTGAGGCTAGGCGTAGAATTGGCAGATCCAAGATTTGGCTTAGGGGAGGGGGGCATGCAAAACTTTAGTTACAAATTAAAAGAAAGAAAGAAAAGAAAAGAAACAAAAAACACCCAAAAGGTTTTAGGTGGAGTCTGAAGGGTCCCTAGACTCCCCGATGTGGGTGAGTCCTTTGGACACTTGCCTTCGAATTTATGGGCGCAGCTCCGGGCTTTCCCACTTTTCCTCTGTTTCCAAAGCCTCTTCCCCCGTTCTCGATCCCTCCACGAAATTAACACACACTCCCGGCAGGAGTCCTGTGCCCGCCACTTTCCCCTCTTATTAACTCTTTCCCTGCCCTAGAAGGGCGCTGGGTCAGGGTGCCAAGGGGCCCGTGTTCACTCAAGCACCAAGAGATCCTCCATGCGCCAGGTTGGGGAAGCCTTACAGCTCGGTCCCTTCCCTCCCCTCCTGGGACAGAGCCCTGCTCTCCCCAGAACTGCACCCAGCCCCGGGGATTCTCTGGGTCTCTGTCTCAGTGTGTGGGGTTGAGAGCAAGGAGTTGGGAGCCCTGATGGCTGCACCTGGTCCTCACGCTGTCACCTGCTCAAGGCTTGGGGTAAGGGTGAGGTGCCTCCTTTCCCTTTAGACTCACTGTCTCCCACATTAGATTGGTGGCTTGGATTTGATGGGTTGTGGTTTCCCTAGGCGACGTGGGGACACTGGGACCAGCCACAGCAAGGGAAAAGAACTTTTCAGGTGCGCCGGCCCTTTCCCCAGGGTTAGTCATCGATTGTGCCTCGCAACAACTGTGAGCGGTGGGAAAGTTGGGGTCCCCAATTTTTGAAGAACAAACCAAGGCTCAGAGGGGTGTGGTGACCTGGCTGAGGCCCGCCTTGGAAACCATGCTGTCATGCTACATGCATGCAGTCCCTCCTCGGTCCTGGGATGGCATTGGGGACTGTGGAAACGCAAAGCGCGGAGGAAACGGATTTTCCACCGGGGAGTGACTTGGTTTGAAGGAGACCACTTAGAGCAGCTTATGATAAACTGCAGGGAAAATCCCTGGATTGAGGACTTACCTTGAGGGAGGCTGGGCATAGGGTGAGAGAGAAAGGGGCAAAGTAAAACGAGAGAGGGCTTGAGCACCATGAACCCAGGGGTGTGGGTCGGAAATCAATCTTCTGCACCCACCATATCCCAGAGAAAAAAGACCTGGGGGGGTCATGCCTCTACCCCCAGCCTCATCCAGGCTAATCCTAACCCCCACCCCACTCCCTTGGTATCTCTGCTCCTTGCTCTGCCGCCGCCGCCGCCCGCTCAATCCCACATCTGGTTTCCATCGCGGCTTACCTTGAAGTGCTCGTTAATAAAGATATTCCGAAAACCTAGGCCAGGGGTGCACAGGTCCAAACCCCTCCCCCGCCGCCCACTGGGACCTGAGCTTCTCTGGCCCGCAGACGTAAGCCACGCAGATATAAGTCATCTTATATTTATTAATCACCTATTGTACCAGAAGCCATCCACAGGTCATCCCCCAATCCCCGTACCCACCCCCGAAAAGCTCACCTTGTTCTACCCATTTTGCAGATGAGTATACTGAAACTCAGGAGAAGCCATCTCATTTTCCAAGTTCAGAGACGAAAACATGAATGAGGCTCCCATCGTCCCAAATGCTCCCGTCCAGCCCATTTCTTTCAGTTTTCAGAAACTGCCAAGTTCTGCTTGTACACAGCAGTTTAGGGGTTTCCTCTGCCTAGAACTCCCCAATCTTTCACCTGCACTTTTGTCTTGTTAATGATTTGGGGTCCAGCTGGAGCCCTTCCTCCCGAAAGCCTTCCCGCATCACCCCGTGGGATTTGGTTCTCCCATGTGCTGAGTCTTTGTTGGACCTTGTTGTTGTCTTTTTTGTTCAGGTCAGTGTGAACCTTTTTTTCCTTTTTTAATTTTTAAAATTTTTATTTATTTTTGAGAGAGAGAGAGACACGGAGTATGAGCTCAGAACGGGCAGAGAGAGAGGGAGACACAGAGTTCAAAGCAGGCTCCAGGCTCTGAGCTGTCAGCACAGAGCCCGGTTGGGACTCAAACCCACAAACCGGAACTTGTGAGATCATGACCTGAGCTGAAGTCGAATGCTCAACCGACTGAGCCCCCCAGGTGCCCCGGGGTCAGTGTGAATCTTGACCTCACTAGTCAGAGGCTCTTAGAGGGCAGCATCTGCGGTGCTTGGTGCCACACAGATATTTGTGAAATAAAATATTAAAGCCGGGGCTGTTGGACTCAGGGTTCCATCCACTGCCCATTGCCGTAATAGTTTGGATTAGTTCAAGGTCTTTAGTTTCCTTTAGCCAAAAGCAAGCAGTTACTCTCCCTCCCCCTCTTCAGGAATTAAGCGACAAAATTAAGAGCCTGCCTCCTGGGGCTGCACAAAAATAGTGAGTTCTCTTAGAACAGGGGCCAGTCCTGTTTTTTTCACTGCGGGTCTTGACACATCGTAGGTCCTCCTAAAATGCGTGTGGAATGAATGAACAAAAACGGCATGTGGTCAGGCGGCTTACTGGTGAATTTTTGCCAAGGAGTTCCCAGTGAGCAGGCTGGTCCGTCCCCTTACGCAGGAGCTGCCCGGACACACCTACATGGCGGCAGCAACACCTTCTACTGCTCCCCCAAGCCCTCCGATTCCAGGTCCAGACATAAGCAGAAGACCATGGGCATCGGAATGAATGGGTACAAGACAGTCACAGGTGTAATCACAATATTCTCCAGCTGCGTGCATGCCCTCAATGCTGAAAACCTGCTGAGTTCCAGGAAGCTTTCTTTAAGCACTGCCTCCCGCCACCTACCCACCCCCCACCGGGGCTTTTAGTACCTGTTTAATTACTGCCTCATTATCCAGCCTATTCCTCAGCTACCTGGGGAATTTCAAACCCTGAGCCCCTGGGGCACAGCGTGTGATGCCTTCAACGGGAAGCCCTTCTAGGCCCTGAGGTCCTTCTTGGAATCGGCACTACAGCCTTCTACCTTCTACATTGCATCTTATGGACTCGGAAAGAGCCAGGCACTGGCTAGTGCCTGTGTGGGGTTTATGACAACATGCTGGGCGTGTGTTTCCCTCATGAAAACCATCACTGACCCCTTCTCTCAAGTCCCTACAAACGCAACTTTCAGGAGAGAACACTAATAAGAGTAGTTGGTTATTTCTGTCTGTGTGCAATCATCTGTTCATCTATCAGCCTGTCCTTCCTTCCTTCCTTCCTTCCTTCCTTCCTTCCTTCCTTCCATCCATCCATCCATCCATCCATCTATTCATCCATCCATCCATCCATCCATCCATCCATCCATCCATCCATCCATCTATCCCTCCTTTGCTAAAAGCCAAGCCACTTGCATCCAGTCCCCTCACAAGGGTTGCCAGCCATCTGGCAACTCGGAGGGCACTGAAGTCAAGTTTGGGCCCAGCCTCTGCTCTCCAAGTGAGTCATTTCTCCTGCAGCTAACACTTCCCCTGGCTTGCTGTTTGTCTTGAAGCTGCTCCAGCTGCCCTTGACACCCCCGGCTTGGCCATATCTCGGTACTTCTGGTTACTGCACTACATACTGGGGCACGATGGGGGTCAGCAGGGCCCTCTGCTGTAAGTCCTGCACCCCTATCCCTGGCAGGCACATCCCCACGGTCCCCTTTTCCCTCCCTTTTGCAACTCCTGCTCAGCCCTCCTGGAAGCAGCTTTCCCCTTTTGAGGGCTCTGCACACAGCTGGGGAAAGGGAAATGCTGAAGAAAAGCCTTTCTTTGTCAAGGCCAAGTGTCCAGTGCCCCCTCCTCTGGGAGACCTTCCTTCACCACCCCAGCTACTGCTCTGTCACATTTGTCTATTTAGTTTTTCCATAGTCTCTCTCCTGAACCGACTTCATCCCCACATTTGTTGATCTACTTGGTTTATTGTCTGTCTTCTTACTGGGATGTGAGTTCATGGCTACTGGGTCCCCAGTTGGAGTACATAGCACGGCTCAGTAATATCTTTTGAATGAACGGCTGAAGGAGTGGATAAACCAATGGATGGATGGATGGATGGATGGATGGATGGATGGATGGATGGATAGCAGGAGAGAATGAATGAATGAATGAATGAATGAATGAATGAATGAATAGCAGGAGAGTGTGCTCTAGGACTGGAGGGGAACTGCCCAGACCTTGTGGTTTAAGGCTGGAACTCTTGAGATCAGGCATGTAGGACTGAGTTGGCTAGAAGGTCCCGGACTGGGAGAAGGCACAGCAGAAGTGTCTTTCTTTCAAAGGGAAGGATGGATTTGGAGCCATTCCCTTTGGTCAGAACTCTCCTCCACGCTGCCCCCTCCCGCCCCTGCGCTTGCACTCTCAGCCACACTGGCAAAACAGTGGAGCTCAGGGCCTGGGCACTTTAGCCTTGGCTGGCAGACTGGCTTATCTTCTATGTGATTTCTGACCACCCCAAGCTTCAACTTCCAGTGTGAGTAAAATGGGGACCATGCCCACCTCTGCGAGTGTTTACACTAACGACTTGACTGGAAATTGCCCCTCTGTAAGTGGCAGGGGGGAAAAGACTGTGTGGAAGTTTAGGGCCAATGAAACAACATTTTGGACACCTGCATAATGGGCAGAAAGAATCAAGCTATAAACTGGGGAGGCCGGGACCCTTGCAAATCTTGCAGGAGAGCCCTCCCTGCCTTGCTGACCCCTGTACACAAACCTCACACTCCAGAAATAACATAGTATTAGCAGCAATGTGGTGGACAACTGTTACCAGTAAGCTCTTGCACACTGAGATCTTTGCAGTCCTCACAATAGCCCCATGGTGGTACTATTATTCTTATTTTACGGTGATTAAATACTCGAAGCACAGAGAAGTGAAACAATTGGTTCCCGTTATCAGCAAGGCAGAGGACTTGGGATTCTAACTCGGGGGATCTTACCTCAGAACCCATGCTCCAGATCGCTTTGCCTCGTCAGAGATCTCTGGAACCCCGTCTGGTTCTCAGAGATCTCTGCGGACGGGTGGGCCCACTGGCCTGCAGGGCGCGCAGAGGGGCTCTCCTCCAGTGCCGAACGCGCGGGCGTAATAGCAGTGAGCGCAGCCAGGGTCTCGGCGCGATCGCCAGTCCCAGCCCTGTGCGCGGACCCACTTGCGTCCAGCCTCCCAGACCCTGCCCCAAGGCTCCCCGAAGGCGGACACCAAGGCGTCTGCACGCTCAGCCCCCGCGCCGGCGCTGCCCTCGGGCCAGCCGCGCCCCCTATTGGACTGAAGCGGCGGGGGTGGGGCACTGACCCACCGAGGTTCTCCAGGTCTCCGACGCCCCGGCGAGGGGGGCGCAGGACGCAGCAGGTCGCGGCCAAAGTGCGCCCCGCTGCCCTGCGGGAGGGGTGGGGTCTCTTAGGAGCGTTGAACCCGCAGGAGGACCTAGCCAGAGGGCGCGAGACCAGGTCCCCGCCTGCCCTTCCTCCTTGTCAGGACTTGTACCCGGAGTTTCAGTGCTTCCCCTTTTTCCTCGATGCCCCGGACCCGCATCGGTCCCAGGCTGGCAAACGCTCAGGAATTCGGCGCGGGGAGAGGCCTCCGAGGGCAACCACGTCCCCCTCACCTCCTGCACTGTTTTTAATAAGGCCGGAGAGCCAGGGGGTCGAAAGGAAGCCTGCATTCGGGGGCACCTCTTTCGGCATTAACCTACCAGTGGTGCGGACGGATAAGCGAGTCGTTCTGTAGTTCCTGTCGCTCACACGCAGTTCGGTGTTGGGCGTCGAAGAAGTACGAAGGGGGAGGGATGGAGGTGTTTACAAAGGACCGATCCGCCGCCTCCTGCGCCCGCGGGGACGCACACCTTCGCGCATCCAGATGCGCGCGCTCGGGGCGCCCGGCGTCTACACTTCCCCGCGCGGGGCTGCGGGGCCCGTCCGAAGGCGCAGGCCCCGCCACGCAGCCGGGTCCCCTGCCCTCCTCTCGCAAGCGTCAGGCGGGCAGAGGGCTCTGAGGGCCGGCGCTGGCGGAGCTGGAATCTGGGGAGTCCCGTGGAAAAAAGCGCACGAGAGGGGGTCTGCACTCTGCCGGGGCGACCGCCTTCATCCCGGAGCCTGAGGGTGCTTGTTAGAACCGGCAGGGAGGGCACCCCCGGAATACTGGTTACAGCCCAGGAGGACACGGATCATTTAAATCTACAGATAATCTCAAAGGTCGTCAGCCAACCTCCCAGCCAGGTGTTGGGACTGGAGCCCCCCCCTCCCCCCATTGCGTTCTCCCCGTCCTTTCTCTCCCGGAAGGCAGTCCTTAAGGTTTCAAAAAGTGGCTGGGAAGGACTGGCCCTGGGAAGATGGAGGCCCAAGCACACCCTCTCATGTACACAGGGGTCTCAAGGGCAGAAATGGGGGTCTCAGTTTCTTGCTGGGAGGAGAGGATGTGCCCTTGCTCAGCCAACCCAGGGAAGCACTAGGAACTTTGTGCCCATTTCTCTGATCAGAAGATAGAGGCTTCAGCAATGGAGGAGAAGGGTTGATGGCCAGAGGGACCTGGGGCCTCCCTCAGGCTACGTCTGACTGCCTGTGGCAATGGGGTGGTCTCCCCTGGAATGGTGGGGAGGGGGGAGGGAGGAGGCAGCCAGGTGCCCTGACAGTAATTCCATTAGTGGTCCAGAGACCAGCTTTAGATTCAAGTTTGAATCCCAGCTCCACCACTTTTCGGCTGTGTAGTATGGGCTAAGTGACTGCCTTTCATAAGCCTCAGTGTGCCTTTCTGCATAATGGAGAGAACAACAGTACCGACTTCAGAGAATAGCTGTAAGGATTACATGAGATCATACTCACATGCTGAAGTATTTTCTGGGAACAGTAATCACCTTGTTTCCATATTGGAGACCCTGTGATTTTAAACATCAGAGCCCAGCCTTAGAGAACCAGGAAGGACCATTTTGGGTTTCTGTCCTTCCAGCTTTGGGGAAATGGGTCATATTCCTCCTCCTCTCTGACCAAAGCTCCTCTGTGGACCAGGCAGGCTCCTATCAAAGCACCAGGAGAGAAAAGGCGGAAGGAATTCAGAGCTCCCAGAGTCCCGCCCTCCCTACAGTGGGTGCCAGTGGTTGGTGAAGGTTGTGTGCTGTGTGCGGGTGGGGGGAAGTTTTAGGGGAGGAGGGTCGCTGCTGTCCTCCAAGGCCACCTGGCACTCACATCCCTTGCTTCTCTGTGAGCTCCCCGTGCTGTGAGGTGGGGTGTGCACCCCTGTCTACAGCCTGGGAGACGGAAGCCCAGAGAGGTGACGCCCCTTGCCCGAAGTCACATTGCTTGCAGAGGTCAGGTTGACTCTCAAGCTCAGGGCTTTGGGCTCCCTCCCAGGCCTGGTATTTTTGGCCCAGCGGCCATAGCCTGTGGGGCCCTACCACGGGGGTGGGGTGGGGGCTGAGGTCTGGCATGTGCATCCCTTGCCTGCAACCTATCCCCTACCCCGCCAGTCCCAGGCCTGCCTCCGGAGGGAGGGATCCTGGCCCTAGCACCTGTCGTAGGAGGCAGCCAGAGTGCACATTCTGATCCCATAATCCTGAGGCTTGTGATTGGCAGGGAGGAGGAGGGAGGGTTGGGGGGAGGGCAGGGCGGTGGAGAATGCCAGAGAGAAAAATTTGAGCAGCCCTAGGAACCAGAGACAGAAGCAAAGTCAGTGCCGGGCACATAGTAGGTGCTAAGTGGTGGTGGTGATTCTATTTCTCTTGCCTCCTGCTCTCACTAGCTGCCTCCCAACCTTCCTACCCTGTCCATCCCGCAGGGTTGTATCTGAGGACCAAGGTCTGACCTGAACCCTCTCTCTCCTACCCTGCTTGCTGTCCTTTCCTCCCTGGGGCCTGTGGGCCCTCAGCCGACCTCGCGCGCTCCCCCTCCCCCCGGTTGGGGGCCGGAGCTGGTCCAGAGTGCGCGGCTGTGGGCAAACTGGGATTACATCTCCTCCAGTCGACCTCCCCTCCCAGGGCTCAGGGGTGGGCCGGGGATAAGGGAAGCAGGGGCCTTGATTGCCGAGCTAAGGGCGGAATTGCTCACAGCCAGGTGATTCCCCACTACCCAGCCCTAGGGGGAGCCTCTGTCTGCGCGGGCTGGAGTTGCCCCGGACTGGAGTGCATCGATTTGGAAAACCTACAAGGCAGTTACGGAGATAAAAGACACAACAAATCCAGAGTGTTCCGCCACCAGGGGACAGAGGCGAGGCCCCGAGGGGGCGGCACTTTCCCTTAGCTTCTTGGGTGCCGGATCAGGTCCCGCGCTCCTCTGTGGATCCGCGCAACGCACTCCCCCTCGGTTCTCGCCCGAGGGCTGGAGACTGAAGGAGGGAGAGCCAGCCGCCCGAAATACACGGGAAATCACAACCCCCGCAGAGCTGTCGGGGGGACAGGCTTTGGCTCCTTGGTCCTCCAAGCGTCTGCGCAGTGACGCGCTGTGGGGCCTCGGAGGCGAGCTTCCTCTCCCAGCCTGTTTCCCGAGCTGCTCCGCCATCCTCAGGAGCGCGCAAGCTTCTAGCTACTTTCTCTAAATTGAATTCGTGTCCAGGTCGCAGTGGAGTTTTTCCCAGAGAGGTAGTCGAAAACTACCACTAGTTGAAACTAGTTGAAAACGCGCGCGCGCTCTCTGGAACGGGCAGGATTGGTTGCGACTCCTCCATCTGCGTGCGGATGTGCAGTCTTCCGAGGTCACTTCTCCCTGTGCCTCAGTGTCCTCACCTGTGAAGTGGCGGTGGTTACTGCTGTTTCCTAGGGAAGAGATCACGTGGGCGGGCCATGCCTTGACTCCGGTTCTTATTTGCATGTGGGTCGGTGGCAGAACGCGTGGCACACGCAGCCTTGCCCTCATCATGACCGAGTGTGCCATCACATTCAGATGACCTGGTCGCTGGCTTCCCGGAATTCTTCATTCTGCCCTGCTCCTGGGGCCACAGGACTCGCCTTTCAATGGCCCTTCTGGTCCCCAACCGTGGCCGGTCAAATCCTTTCAACATTAGTCTCCTTCAAAATAATTCAGCCGAAGCACCCTTTCCCTTGCTAAGCTAACTGACACGGTTTCCGTTTCTGGGGGGGATAAAGGTGGGGAGCAAAATGTGCTTTGCTAATTATTGCACCTAGAGTAGAAATTGATGCCTATTGTGATTTTTTTTAAAGGTGAAATTCACAGAACATAAAATTAGCCGTTATACAGTGGCATTTAGTGCCTTCCAAGCGTCACCCAGCCACCACTTGTGTCTAGTTGGAAACATTTTCATCACCTCGAAAGGATCGATTCTCCTTCAGCTCTGTCCCCAGAATAGAGTTGCGGGTAGGCAGACAAGCCAGATGCCAGGACTCCATGCCTTTACAACTTCCCTCTTCAAAGAAGAGTTTCTTCTCTTTTCAAAAAGGAGCTCAGTTTCTCCAATGATTTGCATAGTGGATCTCAGAGGACTAGGGAGCAGAGGAGGTGGGAGTAGATGGCTTTTCCAGAGCCTGGGGGACGTGTGTGTGTGTGTGTGTGTGTGTGTGTGTGTGTGTGTGTGTAGGGTGTAGGGGAGGGATTATGGGACAGGGCCCTGGGGAACCAGGCTCAGTAGAAGGCGTTTGATGGTTCTGCTCATCTAGAATACAGGTGTGGGAGTGAGGGGGCTGCACGTATAGTTTCACAAGGACATTTCACACCAGTGGCTTTCCACCATCTTGGGGCAGCTGCTTCTTTGGTAATCGGATGAAAGCAAAGGAGCCTCCTTCTAGAAAGATGCAGGTAGATGTTACATTAGTTTTCCCAGGGCTGTCATAACAAGTGACCACAGACTTGGTGTCTTAAAAGAAATGTTTTCTGTCACAGCTCTGGACACCAGAAGCCTGAAGTCAGCGAGTCATGAGGACCATGTTCTGGGGGAGGCTGCTTCCTTGCTTCTTCCAGCTCCTGGTGACTCCTGGCTCCCCGGGGAGCCTTCATTACTCCCATCTCTGCCTCTGTCTTCCCATGACCTTCTCCTCTGTGTCTTCTCTTCTGTGCCTTCTAAGGGCATTTGTCATTGGATTAGGGTCCACCTGGAGATTCCACGATTATCTCAAACATCCTCCCCCCCGCCAGATAGGGTCACACTCCCAGGTGCCAGGGCTTAGGACCTGGAGGTGTCTTCTGCAGGGGTGTCATTTAACCCTGCACAGGTGCCTACATCCAATTTCACATCCAAGTCCAGGGCCTCCTAAACAGTTCAGGCTAGGGGTCTCTGATTTAAAGTCACAAAGGAATCCTTTGATGTCGCTGTTAGAACGGTGAAGAGCAAAGATACCCCACCTGTGTCCCCCCAGTTTTCCTTAAGGAAGGGAGCACCCACACATGGTTAAAAGGCAGAAACACACCTGCCATTCTGTCCCTGTGATTTCATCTATCCTTTTGAGGGAGGACATTCCAGAACAGAAGGCTAGAGACAGAGAAGGGTCGCCTTTTTTTTTTTTTTTTTTTTTTTTTTACGAAGAAGCCCTTGAAAAATGCAGCACCAGCCAGAATCTCAATCTGTGAAAACGGACCAACAGGAAATGTTGCCCCATCAGGCAAACCTCATAAAGACCCTGTAGGGGCTCCCCTGCTCAGGGAGGCCTTTTAACAAAATTGCAACTTTCAGTCAGACCTTGAGGGAGGTCTCACAGGGATCTCCACGCTCCTCCTGGGTGGTGAGGGAAGGCACAAGCCGTTTTTCTCCCCGCCTCCCAGGGAAGGGGAGCGGTGTGGAGGGGAATCAGGGGCTGGGGAGAGGCTGTTCCCAGAGAACAAGACGGCCTCAAAGATAGAAGGGACAGCTCCCTCCGCTGAGTCCCTGGGTCGCCACCTGTGTCCTTCCTGCAGATCGGATTTATAGAGTGTAACATTTTAATAAAAAACACACACACCTTCCCATTTCGGTGCATTAAGAGATTTCTAACAAAACACTGCAGTGTTGCTATAAATTTTTCTCCCGGCACCCTCAAAAGTTATAACCGAGCTCTAGCATTTCGTATTTAATGTTTATTTTGATGGCAACATTCCAGCCAGAGTAGGGGCGCAGGGTGGGGAGAGAGGAGGCAGGAATGCCTCCTCTCTCCTAGCCACGAACTGTGTGTTTTTAATAAAATGCCCACAAATTGGGGAGCTGACAATCGGAAAGGAAGGAGGGAAAACACGACACCTTCTCTGGAGGTACCAGTGGCCTCAGCTCTAGGAAGAGTGGGGGGCGAGGCCCTGGCCGGGTCGGGCCAATCTGGGTCCCCAGAGAGTTTTCTGGAATGTCTCCTTCGCCCATGCCATGTTTCTGTCTGAAATGCTCTCCCCTCTCCTCCCTAACCGCTCCTGAGGCACAGGAGCCTCTCCTCTTCTGGAATTTTCCCCCACACCCTTCCTCTCCTGGAGTTATGGGCCTCTCCCCTGGAGAGTATTCCTTCTATCCACTTATCACCTGTAACATGATCTCTGGCTGCAATGGGCCCAGGCAAAAATGCTGAATGAATGAATGAGCAAATGAAGTGAGACCGGTTAGAGAATTCCGTTTCACTACATCTGAGCTGCCTCCCCGAGAGCAGCTGTTTGGGGAGCGGTTAATGAGCTTCCGCTTTAAAAAGGGGTCTGAATAGTTGAACCCCATGTGGAAAACAGTTCATGGCCCCCTCTCCAGTCCGAGTTGCTATATTCCAACCATCTGACACTCAGGACACCGGTCAGAAGAGAGGTCGGTTAGGTGTCCCGGTGCCTTCCTTTGCCTCCAGGTAGAAATGAAAGGTGGGGTGCCGCTCCAAAGGGTCTACGGCGTGGCAACTGCTTCCTGGAGGTTAAGGCTAAGGGTCCTGATGCCTGATGGCCGACTGGGGCTTGGCTGTGGGGCCTCCCCAGGACTCTCCTGCCACCAGCCTCTCCTTCTGGGAACCTCACAGCCCGGCCTGCCTGTCTTCCCGCGGGACCACTGGTCAAAGCCTGGGTTTGGGGGGAGGGCTGCCCCAACCCCCAAGCTTGTTCAGATGGTCAGTGGGGGTGCTAAATGCAGAGTGCCTCAGGCAGAGAGGGGCACTTCACACAGCTCAGGTCCCAGTGATGGAGAGTCACGTGGGTAGTGCGTGGGTCAGACACTGCAGTCAGAATGGCAGTGCCTGTATCACTCACGGACAGGAGATCTCAGTTTTCTCATCTGTAAACTGGCAATAATTTTAGTAATCTGGTCCTGGGGAGGAGGAGAGAAGATTATTTGAGAAAGTTCCTGGGCAGCAATGGGCATAGGTAGGCTCTCCATCCTCGTTGTTTGGGATGGGAGAGGCTCCGCTGCTTACCTCCCGGATCGGATCGCTGAGCATGTCAGCTGGTTGGGCAGTCCTGTTCCTCCTCCCCTACCTCTATCTCTACCCCACACCCCTCCCCAGAAGGGAGGAACAGCCTCTTCCAAGCTGCTTTACTCTTTCTCTGTGGAGGAAAAGCAGTTTTTCATCAAGGGTTTGAATCCTGCCTCACTACTTATTCACTGGTCAACCGCAGGTGAGTTCCTTAACCTCTCTGGACCTCTGTTTTCCTATCTGATAAATGAGGATGGTAATGCTGGCCTCAAAGCATTGCTGTGAGGACCGAAGAAGATGCTGGAAGGTGTGGTATACAACGGGTGCTTGATACATGCTTTTTCCTTCCTCCCTTTCCCCAAGTAGGTGACAAGCGGATGGTCCAGACGGTACCGCCTGCGCTCCCAGGGCCTGCACACAGATGGTGCCTGTTAGCTGCCAGGGATGGATGGACTGGTGAGAGCTGCATCATCCATACTGGGGAGCTTTTAAGGAGACCCACCTCCCTCATCCTGGCTTCGTTTTTCCTTTTGACAAACTCTCAGCCTAGCCCATGGCGTTTAAAAGCTGAGATAAACAGTTCCAGGGCAAAGCCAGGCATCAGGGCTTTTTCCCAAGTGCTGGAAAGCCTTGGCTCTTTCCAAAGTGTTTCTGAGCCTTTTAGGCCCCCAGCCTGAAGCCCCTCTAGCTTTAATGGGTGCTGAGCACTTTACACCCTGTGAAACCAGCGGCAAATAGTCCTGGCCTCTGATGTGCTATCCAGGCTGGCAGCGGGGCCCTGGCGCTCAGCCTCTCCCTGCGGAAATGAAAGCCTGATGGGGGCTGGGGGAGGAGATGGCACAGAAGCTTCCAGAAACAGCCTAGCATCTGGAGCAAGTCAGGCCTTTACCTAGCTGGGCCGTCCCTCGGACATCCTTCCCTTGCCAAACGGGGCAGCAAAGACCTGCTTTTTTGGGTGACTTTCTGCCAACTCCCAGAAGCGCTTCCAGATCGGGCTGTGAATCTGACCTACAGTGACGATAATCAACACTTATTGAACACCTATTAGGAGTCAGAGCCTATTCTCAGCTTGTTCCATAGACTTTTGTCTTCTGGGGCACCCAGTGCGAGTTAGCTCTCCCCAGGGACTCACTGTCGCCACCTTGCTTTAATTCTTCGCAGCGCATATCACTGGCTGTCATTATCTGGACTATTTATTTGGTTACCTGTCTGCGGTCGTCTGTCTCCCCCATTATCATGCCGGGAGCCTTGTAGATGTTTTCATATTCCAGGTCCTAGGGAAGCACTTGGCACGGAGCAGGTGTTCAGTAAATATTTTATTATTTTATTTTTCATCTGAATGACTGGATACTCTACAGAGCAATTTTAGAGGAAGGTACAGTGATGATCTTCATTTTACAGATAAGACAAACGAGGCGGAAGATCAGCCTGCAGCCTTGACAAAGAGCATACAGTCGGGAAGGGCAGGGCTGAGACCCCAACCTGGGAATATGTGACTGAACTCTGTACTGTCCTTCTACCCTGCACCACCTTATCCTTCCCACCTGGCTTCCCTTAAGGTGAATATTCTGTTGGGAGCAGAAGGCCTTTGTCAAAGACAGAAACTTGCTTCCCTTACGTTCGAAGAAACATTTCCCAAATATTTGTATTCACCGTCCTACGATATCTTGTTTTCTTCAGTTTTCACAGAAGCCGAATTCAGGTTGTTACCATTACACGCCATTTGACAATGAAGAAGTCAAAGCTCAGAGAGGTTGACCGCTTGCCAAAAGACACACAGTGAGGGAGTGGCGGAGCTGGTCTGGATCTGGCCAGAAGGGCTGCACACATCTTGCCTTTTAGGCGCACGGCCTCCCGGGGAATCTGAGTGATTCCAGGCTCACACAGCCAGGAAAGGGCAAACAGAAACCGCATCAGGGTTTGCGATGGCACTTTCCCCCCTCCTCCCCCGAATCAGTATTGTAGCCCTGTAGCCAAGGGGGCGGAAGGAAAGCCCAGGGGCCTTGTGTACACGGTGTGGATGCCTGGAGGGCCAGGAGTTGGCAAAGGGTGATGGGCGCTCTATCAAGGAGACTGGCAACACTGCATACGTATGCGTTTATGTGTGTGCGTACGTGTGTAAAATATTAAGGCCTGAATATTCATAGCCTCTTGCCCCACCCCCACCCTCCATGGACCAGACTAATTGTGGAGCGAGGAAGAGGGACAGAGAAGCCAGAAAAAATGGCCACACTGACATGGAAAAGGCTGCAGACACATGGGAAGTCGGAACCGTACAGAGGTACAGACGGGCTAGGGTTGAAAGAATGGGGTCCTGAGAATCTGCGGTCAGGGGAGAGGGGAGAGGGGAGATGGGGAGGGGGACTGCCAGATCCAGGAGCCCTGGGAGCTGAGCTGAGGGGAGGGCAAGGGCCGTTCAGATGGTTTCGATGTTACATATTATGAATATAATTTCCCCGTTCCTATGAGTCTGCAGTAAATACTTTAATGGAATTTCGAGTTTGTTTTGGATGCTGGCTGGTGCTTCTTTGATTGAGGTTCTGTGTCCACAGGGGCTATGAGCCGGCTTGGCTTTCTAGAGTTGAGGTGTCTGTGCAGGTGTGTGCTCTCCATGTGTGCACATGTTTGCACATGCGTGTGTTCACATGCATGCAGGATGTTGCTCTAACTGAAGGTGTGTGTGTGTGCGTGTGTGTTGGGGGGTGCACTGCTCAGCTCCAAACTCTGAACACATCCCCTGCTCAGGAGTGGAGTCAAGCTGGGAGCATCTGGAAGGTTTGAATCAGGAGAAGCCCCTGCCTCTCCTTTTGGGGACTTGGCTTTTGGTATGGGATAGAGCAAGATGTGGGGAGCCCAGCCCAGAAAACACAAAACGACCTCCAGGGGGATTTAGAGATCTAGGGGGATTTAGAAGGACCTCTCCCGGATGGGACAGGGAGAGTGGGAGGTTCTAGAGGTGGGGAGGCACATCCAGTAAGGCTGACCTTGCCTTTCCTCTGTCTCCCTGGGCTCATTCCCCATCCCCACCCCTGCCCGAGAGAGTAGTACTGGGGCCCTCCTCAAACAACAGCTTCCGTGGGGGTCTCTGCAGCCAAAGCACTGGGCACAAGGAGAAAGTCTTGAACTTGGAGCCAAGAAACAGGGTTCTCATCATGCCTCTGTATATACTGACAGGCTGTGCAACCTTGGGCAATTCGCTTGGCCTCTCTGAGCCCAGCTTGTCGGCAGTGAAAAGCATGGTGGCTGGGAAGACCTCACTGGCTGGTGTGCAGTAAGTGCTCTGTGAGCTCTGAGGGGCGGGGCACGTGGGGGTCTGGGTGTCTTAGCATAACCACCCGCTGTCACCCTGCCCTGGCTCTCAGAGAATTCTGGCTCTGCTGCTCAAACCGGTGGGGCCTCGAAAGTTCTCTCAGCCTTTAAGCTCATTGTGTTTGGTCTTCTTGAAGTTGACAATGTCAGTCTGACTCCTTTATTTTTTTTTTTAAATGTTTTATTTATTTATTTTTTATTTATTTCTAGGAGAGAGAGAGAGAGACAGCGTGAGCAGGGGAGGGTCAGAGAGAGAGGGAGTCACAGACTGAAACAGGCTCCAGGCTCCGAGCTGGCAGTCAGCACAGGGCCCGACGCGGGGCTCGAACCCATGAACCGCGAGATCATGACCTAAGTGAAAGTCGGACGCTTAACCGACTAAGCCACCCAGGCGCCCCCAGTCTGACTCCTTTAAAAGGCCAGTTCAGGTGCCGGCCCAAGGGTCCAGCTTGGGAGCTTGCACTCTGCCCTGGGATGGCCCTTCCAGTGCCGGGGCCTGACGGATGGCAAAGCCAGCTGCTCGTCCCTCTCTTTGCCGTCATTGCTAAAACACTGCCCTCGGGGTCCCCTGATATCCAACTCTCGCATGCCGCTCCAGCTCAGACGTGGCACCGGTTCTCCACTGCATGCGCAGAAGCGCCCTAGGTAGGGGCATCGCAGCCGCCACCTCCAGGCGGGGAAATGGAGAGTCCTAAGCCTCAGGGAGCAGCTGTCATGGCTCCGGACCCTCACACTACATTGATGGGGTCAGTTGTCAACCGCCTTATTCTCCACAGACAGAAATCATTCCCCAGCCTATGTCACTGAACGCCGTCATTAAATGTTGTCTCTCCAGCCATGCGGTGGATGCACCCTGTTCCGGAAGCCGCTGTGTGAAGGTCACAGACAAAACGAGCATCCGGAGCCTCTGAGCAAGCGGCTCCCATCACGCACCCCTGCCGTCCTGCAGGGGTGTGTGTGACGGTACCTTACTCCTTCCTCCCTCCTGCCTTTTCTCCATACCATTCCTGCCCCCCTCTTGTATCACACTTCGCCTCGGACCCTCCTTCTCCCCCCAGTAACTGCCCCCCACCCTTTCAAGCTGGCCCGCCCCTTCCCCCTGCAGGCCGGGCCGCGGAGACAGAGCCTTGGCCAGGATGAAAGCCACTGGCCGGGCCCATAAATCAGCGGCCTGTGCCCCTTAACCTTCCCCATTAACCTCTCACACTGGCGGGCATTAGGTGTTACACTTGGCTGCCGTAAATTACTCGCCAATGAATTTATGAGCGCTCACCCCTCAGAGGCCCGCTTCCTCCTCCTCCCCCGACCTTCCCTGGGGCCCTTCCAGCCATCAGGCCCCAGGCTTGCGCTGCAGCCTGGTCCCCAGAACCGCCCCGCCCCGTCTGGGCTCTGGCCCTGACCCCTTATGACAGGCATGCCAGACTGGAGGGCACAGGGGCTGAGGGGAAGGGGGCGTGTGTGGCAGTGACCCCTTAACTCTAATAGCCAGAAGCCCCCTCCCCGGAGGCCACAACCGGAGCTTCCCCACGGTTACCTCAGAAGGCGAACTGACACCGTCATGATTCGTTGCTTTTCCTGTGCGCCAGGCACTCCTGTGCTTGCTGTCTCTGATTCTCCCGACCACCCTGCGGGGGATGAGTTATTGCCCCGTTTCACACATGAGGAAAGGGGCACGCAGACAAGTGACGTGAGGGGAGGCGGCTCCCCGGCCCGACAGTGACAGACAGCAAGGGCGGCTGCATTCGCCTTTCTTCCACACCACAGTCTGTGAAAGGAGGAGGCCACTATCCAGATGAGAACACTGAGGCCCGCAGAGGTCAGCTGACTCGCCCACAGCTCAGGGGCAGGGCGGGCGGCGGCGGTGTGGAGGGTAAGTGAATCACATAAAAAATCCAATTCTGCAAAAGCAGGTCCACTCAGGCAGCCCGCGGTGACACTGAACCACAGGATCCATCTCGTTTGCCTGTCATGCCGCCACTCGGTTTACGGTAATGACAGCCATTGTGTGCCGGTAATGACGATCATGATGATGGCGGCTGCCATAGGCGGTTCCGTGTGTCCACTGTCACAGCGGGCGTGTTGCATACACAGCAAGGAGCTTAATTCTCACCACCATATGGGGTAGATACTATGGTTCTGCCCATTTTACAGAAGAAGAAACTGAGGCAAAACGGGGTCAACTAACTTGTCAGAAGTCACCCAGCTAGTAAGTGCCAGCCTAGTAAGTGCAAATGTCCCCCCCCCCCCCCCCCGCCCCATGCAACCAGACCACACTTTCAAGGAAGGCTATTTCCTCGGGTCCCTCTTGCTTACGTAGAGCCCTGACCTAGAGGGAAAAGGGAGGGTCGGCCAGAGGGTGCCGCTGCTACCCTCCACCTGGTGAATGGAAGACGTGGGCCCAGTTATACTGGAAAGGACATGGGGACCGGTCCTACAGACCTGGTTCGAATCCCTGGCGGACGGGATCGAGGCGTCTCCTTCAAATTCACGGCCACTCAGAACTCGCCAACGTGAACTTATTTGCAAAGAGGGCCCTTGCAGGTGCAATTAGCTAAGACGAGGTCGGTGGGGGGGGGCTCTCACCCCGCCGCCGCAGGCTGGCATCCTTATAAGAGGAGGGAAGTTTGGACACAGACACACAGGGGAGAAGGCTCCGCGAAGCCAGAGGCAGAGACTGCAGTGCCGGGGTGCAGGGGACAAGGTATAAGAGCAGGGAATCCTGGAAACCACCAGAAGCTGGGAGAAGCAAAAGATGTTCTTTCCTTAGAGTCTTTGGGGAGAGAATGGCTCTCCGGCCATTGCTTTTGGGTTCCCGGCCTCCAGAACCGGAGGAGAACACAGTTCTCTTGTTTCCAGGCACCTGGGTTGTGGTGCCTCAGGGAAGTAGTGAACGAGCCCATCACCCACGAGCGGGGTTCCCTCGTGCGGCCTCTCCAAGCTGGGGTGAGCGCCCTTGCAGCCAGGGCAATACCCAGCTCACAGCGTGTTAGGAGGATCACATGGAATCGCGTACACAGGCCTGACGCGGTCGGTAGACAGAGGCGGGATTCAACTCTGGTGTGTTTACACCCAGCGATTCTTCAGAGTTAGGCTCCCCAGTCGCGTCGGGAGGGCCTGACAACCCCAAGTTATTTTTTCATGGTTAATTTTGGAAATGCCGCATTAACAATTAGGTTAAAACTTGATATTTCTGTTAAGCTCTGTTGAAAGTACCGCAAGTTGTCCAGTCAACATTTGGAAGAAAAAAGAATCCGCTGTAGCTTTCGCTCTGTGCACTCACAGATGACATGCTTGCCCCAAATGAACCAACAGTTAGTTTATACCAGATGCCAGCCGACTGCCCAATGCCAACTGGAAATAAAGTTATGGACGTATATACGCTCACATAAACTGATCTCCAACCTTGTATATAAAACCATATGTGCCTATCTCTTCCTGCATATTGGATGCGGATATGTACTCATAACAGACGCATACACATAATGCCTTCGACAATTCCATGCAGCAAATATTTATTCAGTGTTCGCTCGGTGCAGGGTGTGTGTATGTATATATGTGCGTGAGCAGATCGAGAGGGCTATGTGTTTGCACATAAATAGTAGATACACATAGCTGATTATACCAGAGGCCAGCCAAATTCTCAATGCAGGAAGTGGGAGCCTGGTCCCTGAACTTGGAGGTGAACCCCAGGATCCCACTGAGAGGGGAGGTGGCCTGGGCAGACGGCCCAGCCCCTGAGGAAGGAAGGTCTCTGGTCCCCTCTAAGGGCCTCCAAAGGGGGCTGTCCGGTTCCGGGGACCCTGCCCCTAGAGCCCAGCACAGGGCCGACCTGGGAGGCCCTTAGTGAACTGCTGGGAACACAAAGGCTTAGAGAGGTAAAGGGGCTTGTCCGGGGGTGGTAGTGTGGGGTTTGCATGCATACACCGGGCTCAGAGACGCACTGCACTAGAAACGCGGCAGCTCAGGGCACCTGGGGGGCTCAGTCGGTGTCTGGCTTCCCCAAGGTCACGATCTCAGGGTTTGTGAGTTCGAGCCCCGAGTCGGGCTTCACACTGGCAGCACAAGCCTGCTTGGGATCCCTCTCTCTGCCCCCCCCCCCCCATTGCTGGAGTGCACGAGTGCACACTCTCTCTCTCTCTCTCTCTCTGAAAACAAATGCACCAGCTCACTGCCTGCCTGGATCCCTGGATCCTTCCCACCCCACGTGGGGCTGGCCTCGTCCGGCCCCGCCCACCAGAGCATGCCAGCCCCTTCTCCAGCTGGTTTCCACCTGCGCCCCCAGTAACCAATGTGAACAGGAGCACATAGGTGCTCTGCAGGTGTCTACTGAACGAATGAATGGCTCAGGGGCCGGGGTACAGAGCACACGGGAGGGGCAGTGTTTTTGCCCGGGGGAACAGAGGGTTCTGCAGCTAAGGCAGCGAAGCCACTGCCGCATCCAGGGAGAGAGGGAGTCGTGGGTGAGAATTCGGGGGAGGGCAGAAGTCGGCTGCGGGGTTAACTGAAAATGAGTGGGATTTGCTTGCGACAAAGGGACTCCAGTCAGGGACCCTTCCTATAAGAATTAAACATTTCTAAAGGGACTAGAGCTTAAACAGCAGTTGATTTTAGATACAGGAGGGCAGTTCGGGATGGAGATTGTTTCCAGGTGAGGTTGGGGAAAGGAGAGGAAATTCTTTCTTAAAGCCCCCAGTGAAGACTGACCACTAGGGACAGACCACATTTTATCTCATTACAGGTGCCTGGAATGATTTCTATTTAACAGAGGAGGAGACTGATGTTCAGAGAGGTGAAGCAACTTACCCAGGGTCACACAGCCAGGGTGTGGCAACAGTGGTCTGACTCAACCCCTATACGGGCCCTTATGGAAAATCGCTGCTGCTCCTGCTATGGAACCCAGGCAGTCGTTACTGCCTGCTTGATCTCCTGTTTTTCCTTCTGTGAGGATTTAGTATTTTCCAGAGAAAACCCCGATACATTTGGGGCATTCAAACTTTTGGGATTTTCTTCCCCCCTGAGATACCATTGGGAAGAGTGCTGCTTCTGGTCTCTTCCAGGGGCTACATGAGACTTCTGGCAATGTGTCCCCTCCCCAGTGAGCCTTCCCTTGTCCCCTCAGGAGAGCTTCCTGGATGTGAATGAGAGGGATGGATTGTGGGGGTGAACCCCAGCCCCTGGCAGCCGGCGCAAAGGGAAATCGTTTGCAAACTTAGGTGCTGGATAAATGAATAAAGGATCTTAAAGTCGCCCCCTCTTCACTAGTGATACAATCAGCATGCACTTAGGGACTGGGCCAGGTGCTGTTCTGGTGGGGCGCGAATGTCCCCGGGGGTGGTCCCTGGAGTCCCCTTGGGTGTGCCTCCCCCCTTTTTCCAACCCCAGCCGAGTGGCCAAGAGTCCAGGCAAACAGCCTGGTCAAGGACACTTCCTGTAATGACAGAACCAGGCTCTTTGCCTAGATTCTGGCCTCTAAGCTGGGGTTGTGGGGTGGGAGGGGACCTTTGTCACAACCAAATCTGGCTAAGCTTTGTAGCTTAGTGACCCCCCGTGTAGGTTGCTGGGTGCCCCTGGGCAAGTTACTTCAGCTCTCTCTTCCTCAGTTTGCTCACCTGTTAAATGGGGATAGTATTACCACCTCCTATATCTGCTGTAAACTTTCCAGTGGAGCACCTGGGAATTTTGAAGGCATGGTAGCTGTTGGGACAACGATGAGCCTCACCAACAAAGCAACCGTGCAGAGGCTGGTGAACCGAGGTGGGTGTCGGTATGTGAGTGCGTGAGGGGTGCATGTCCTTTACGCCTGGGCTTTGGGGATTCCGAGGCCGAGGGCAGACACCAGAGGTGCGGACAGTCTCCTGCCTCGTTGAGCCCTCCAGCGAGTGAGGATCTCATTCTTCCCGCTCAGGCTGCCTCCTGCAGTGTCTGTCCTTTGGGCTGGCCGCCTGTCCCTACCCTGGCAAGGGCAAAGAGGAGGCCCAGCTAGGGGGCCCCGGCCCTGGGCGGCTCGCCCGAAGCCGGCCAAGGACTCTTTGTCCTGGGAGGGGACTGGTCCCTGATTGCAGCTGCTCCTCTTGGGAGGGGCCGGAGGGCCCCCTCCGGTCTCTCAGCCCAGGGGTCAGCACCCAGAGGGGGCACAGCCCTCAAGACCCTCCCGATCCCCCGCAGAGCTGCTTCCTGCTCTTGTTTGTCCCCGAAACCTGAGACAATGAGCCCAGTCCTGGGGAAAGGCGGCTCCAGCTGGGGGCCCGGTCCCGTGCCCCCCGGGTGACTTCTGCTTGGGCATGGGGCGAATGGCTGGCTGTGCTCTTGAAGATTCTCTCCTCAGGCCACCCTCCCACTCAGGCCGTGGCCGGTTTTCCAAATTTCTTCTTTTCCCACACTCTTTCCTCATGCTCCTTCACACACCCAGTTCTTCTTAAAGGGGCTCTAAGAAGAACCAATTTTCTATGAACAGAACAATGCCCTATTAATCTTTCGGGGGATTTGAACTTGGCAACATTTCAGCCTTTGATTTAAATATCATTTTGGTAATGGGGGAATAAAAAGGAGGCTAACTCTTGGACGGCACGGAGTTTCTAATACCTTCTGAGCATGAGATGATCTCAAATATAAAATTAAATCCAACTCCCTCCCCCCTGCCTCCCTCCCCCCTCCCATCCTCCCTCCCTCCCTCTTGCTTTCACTCACACAAAAGCTCACTTCCCACATACTTCATGGGGATATTTCAAGTTAAAGTTTTGTTTACCTTATAGAAAAGTTAATTAGTTCCTTTTGATCTCACAGGGAAAACCACACAGGAAATTTTTCTTCAGAAAGTATATACACGAAGGCATGCTTTTCCCTCATAACCAGAGATATTCATTAAAACAATTCGTTTCGATTTTTAATTTAAAGAAAACATTTTACATTTTCCCTATTTATTATTAAGAAAGTCATTGTCCCCAGGGCAGAACATAAAGGGGGTCAGCTCTGGTGTTTTTGCTGTGTAAGCAGCCAGCGCTGGGCAGTTTATAATTTGCCCCTACTTTGTTTTTCTACTTTGAATAACAAGAGACTTCTGCAGGAAGGCAAACCTTCAAACATGCCAGATTTCAGTCGCCAAAATATTAAAAATCTGGGGTTTTGGAGATTGAGACTGTATGGCTTAAACAAAGATATTTAAGTTCTGAAATATAAATATTCGAGATCCTGAAAAAACAGATCGTTGCATTAAAATCTGAAACAGGCAGCGGGTGAATCGAGGGGAGAAAATGTTTACTTTTTTGAGGTTTATCTAATGAAATATAATAAATAGTACATCATGCTCTTTTTTTTTTTTTTAACCCCTAGAGATATTTAAGCAATACCTGGATTTGTACAATAAACCGCTTAGCAAAAGTCGAGAAAGAGAAACGCCTGGATTTTCAGAACGCGATTTGCAATCTTAAGCACATTTTCCACATCTTGTATTGTTGCGGGATAAGGGATTCCGAGGACCCTACAAATTATGGAATTCATTTCCAGCACAGACCGAGTGAAAAGAGAAATGGTGTGGCTTCCCCGAGGTTGAAAGAACAAATTAAAAGATATTGCATCTGAGAGTGCCAGAGGCTGTGGGCCCCCTTACTGCAAGGGGGAAAAAAAAATCTCATATATAGATATGATATGGACCCAAAGCCCGTGGAAGATATGTTTTTACAAAAGAAAAACCACAAAAACATAACAGCTCTAAAGAGTGGTGTTGACATCAGTATATAATTTTGAGGATATTTTTGGGTGCGTATCCCTTTCCTGCCCCTGACACAAATATTTGGAGATTGGGACTGTCATTGTTGATAAAAATTGAATTGATGCCGCATACAAAAGATATATAAAAACCATGTTAACATATGGGGCGACTTTGATGATGTTCTGTACAGCGAAAGTATAAAAAGCCGATGACATTTTATTGTCACCGATTTGCATTTTCATCTAATCTGCACCAACCTCTGCCTTTAAAAGCAGAGCTCTTAATACAGATTTCTTTATCAAAGGTTTTCACTTGAAGGTAAATTTTCTGGTTTAAATGTACCCCATTCTTCTTCTCCTTCTCCTTCTTCTTTTTCTTCTTCTTTGTAAATGGTGAGGGTATGTGGCAATCCATTTGTGAAGTCAGAAAATTACGGATATATTTCCAAGAGGGGTTTAAGAAGCGCGGGCCCGAGGAGCAGATGCCTGCCAGCGAAGAGCCCCAGGGAAACCAGTTATTAATGCAAGTTTCCAAAGTCTCTCTGTTCAAATGCAGAGTCCGAAAACCTTTTAAAAATTGCCCTTCTATAACACAATTATTTTCATTTCCTCCCTGAGATACCTTTGATATTTTCTTCTGAGGAAACATTTATGCTTTTTAGAGTTGTAAGTTTTCTCTTCTTCTTCTTTTTTTCTTTTGCTTTCTTCCTTGAGGAAAATGGTTTAATGTAAAGTTCAAGGGGAAGAGAGACTCATTTAACAAATGGGATGGAAAACAGAAGCTTCAAATGAATACCCAATTCCCTCTTTGGATTTGCCAAATAACAACTAAAAATCAAATACTTCCCAGAAGACCATTGATGGGATTCCTCCCAAATAAATATGCATCTCTTCCTATTTTCGTCAAAACAAATAATTTTCTCTATGGCTAGGAGTTTTGGAGACTGGGGCCCCCACTTCTCCACTCCTCTCCATTGGGGACCTTGAGATTTCATTTCATATATATATGTTTTCCTTTCCTTGAATTTCCAGAAAGTTGGCCTTCTTTCTCTAGGGGAGCATGAGCTGGGAGGTAGAGCCGTGGCGCTGGGTCTACCCTTCACTGGCCTGAATGCAAGAGGGAAAGGGGTGAAAGAAGCCGAGAGAAAAACACAATCCTTACAGGAGAAGACGTTAGCAGTGATAAAAAGAACAAGACGAGTAAATATTTTTCTAGCGCGCTTCCAAGTTAAAGCCAGCGGAGCTCCCCAGCTTAAAGAAAGGGAAAACAAAATTCGTCCCTACCTTTGTCAGATGCAAGGTAATGGGGGACTCGTTTCCAGAGTGGTTATGACCTACACAGAACTTCTTACCTTAAATCTATACATTTTGAGCAAAAACAGCTTGGAGCAATTCTCTCCAAACAGCCCCAAATGTTAACCATTCCATTCAAGATCAGATTTCTCCTTCAGCCTAGACGGTGATATCAGTTGGATTTTCTTTTCTTTTCTTTCCTTTTTTTTTTTTTTTTTTTTTAAATACGTATTCTTATGTTTCCAATCCTCAAACATACTTTCTTCATCTTTGTTAATGCTCCTCTGGCCGTTGGATGGGCTGGGAGCCCTCAGGAGTCCTTCTCTTTGGGACAATTAGCCTCCCACTTGATCATTTTAAGTCTGAATGATTTGTTGTGGTTACCGAGCGGGGGCTTTCTGTCTCTCTGCTGTAACATTGTTGTAGATATGTAAAGTTTACTGCGTGCTGTAAATATGTCAGCTTTTGCCGGGGAGTTTGCTAATAAAGAACTTCGAGGTATTATTGATGGAAAAGATAATGTTTTCAATAAGACTTGCCGGGGCTGAAGTTCGAGACATTCCACACCCAGCAAAGCACGGGCGTTTGAAATGCCGACCACGGGCGTTGCACTAGGCCAGCCGGCCGCCGGGACTCCGGCTCTCAGTGCGGCTTTGAACGCCTGGCTGGCTTAGAGAGCTCTGTCCTATTTTAAGTGGCCCTCCAGACCATCAGTAATCACTGAGCTATTCCCAGAGAATCACAAGAGACCACTTTCCCACTCTGATCCCTTTTGGCTCTCTGAGCTCACCCCCGAGGATAGCAGAGAAAAAGAAATCCAAACTTGGACCTTTGAATCCCACTTTTTCATTTTAATCGGCAACTTCTGAGTGCAGATAGGATCCGTTGTTTTCCTTCTTCCTTCGTTCAATTGTAGATTATTCTTCTGCCTTCCCCCCACCGCCCCCCTCAAAGAAAAACAAAGAAATTGCAGAAAATTTCGTCTCTGTCCGCCACGCGGTCTCTCGAGCGAAGTGGCTCGCTCTTGTTTTTTTGTCACATCACCCCACATGACAGTTTCATCTGGTGCTAATGTGGCCGTCACATGGGTTGGCCCTCAGAATTCCATGCTCATTTACCATTAATCAAATGCATCATTATGAATTGTGTATGCATTTTAGAGCAGACCCAAACCCCGGCTCGATATGGAAGCGCTTTTTTTTTTCCCCATTCATGTTCAGCAACAAAACTCACATCTGCTGTGAAGATTAATGGCGAGGCCAAAGTGACATTCTTTGTGTTTGCCTAGCCCAGAAGTCAACAGCCCTAAACGACAGGTCGGTAAGCCATGTCCAGGTACCGTTAGCTTTTTCCAGATAATCATGATGATCGCTCATGGGCCGCCGTAATCACCCCCAGCAAACTGAAGCTGGTAAGAGAGATGCCAGACAAAGCTGTCAGAGAGCACACTTTCAGCTTCCAAGGGGCCTGGGTGGGGGTGGGTGCCTCCTTTAGACTGGGGGTGGGGGGGGTTAGTCTTAAATTGCACTTTAGTCAAAATGGGGACTGGCCATTCTAATTTGGAGGAATTCGAAGTATTTGCCGGCTGAGCTCAGATGGCTGGGGGTGGGGGCTCGGCCCGCTGGACGCCTTCAGGAATTGTGGTCTGTGGGAGCATTTTGAATTTTCTGGAACTTTCCTTGGAAAGCCTGTCTCCTATGGGTTGATGGGGACGAGGAGGCTGCTAGGTATATAAAAAGTTTTCACTGGGAGTTTCCAGTGATCAAAGTCCTTCCTGAGGATGGGGACTGCTTTTCAGGTAAAAATCCTTCCCTGAGCTGTGGTAATAGTTCCCGGAGATGGGCCTTGGTGCCCGAGAGTGGCCCCCAGCCCTGACCCCTCTCTCCCTGCTAGGCTGGGGAGACTGATCTGACTTGAGGTCAGCTCACATTTTAATGTCCAATTGCCAGCAATCCCCAGCACGGATCAGGAACACGCAGAAAGGTTGGTCTCCAGGAGTGGGAGAGGTGGGGTGCAGGGGTGGGAGAGGTGGGGTGCAGGGGTGGGCGGGGTGGGGCGCAGGGCGCTGCAGTGCTGGCTTAGTTTATGGCACTGTTTTCCTTCCCCCCCCAGGCAGACAGCTGGGTCTGGACTTTGACTCAGTTGCCCCGCCCGGACACTGTTGCCCTCCGGGGAAAGGTTTCTGTTGTGAGGCCTTCCCGGGCTGTGCTGGCGCCCCTGATATTAGTGAAGCCGATTAAAAACAAACACCATTTTAGAATATGCCGCTCGTGGTCTGCCTTAGCCCCTGGCCAGGGGGTGAGGGGGAGGCCAGGAGAGTTCGAGAGTCCTGAGCTGATCAGTGGGCTCCATGTCAGGGTGCTGGGCTCTCTCGTATGGCCTCCTGGGCATATTTCAGGAACCGTCCCCCGTCAGAAGTTTCTGTTCCTTGGGCCACGGCTCTGAAGGGCACTTCAGAGGCACCGGAGCACAGACTTGTCAACCCCTCTTCCTTCCTGCTTCTGGTTAGGGATGGGGGGGCAGTGCAAATAGTTGGGGCGGAAGCAGCGATCGATGGGCACAAGCTGAATTGGATCGAGGGTGCCCGAGGAGGGCTCAGTGGTAGGAGCTGGTCCCTCTGCGTATGCATGGGGGGTGGGTGTGAGTGTGTGTGGGGGGGTGGCGGGCAACCCACGGTCCCCAGGCCAACCCCCCAGCTTTAGCTTAGTCATGCGGGGCCCTCTTTCCCAGTGGGGAAGTGCCCCCAGTGCTGACGTCAACTAGGCCAAGCCGGCAGTCGGGAATGGGCAGCTGGAGGCTGGCAGGTGTGACCTCCCTCCCATTGCCATGACCTTCGGGGCCTAGAACAGACAGCAGGGTCCAGGCTCCGAGCCCAGGCTTCCGAAGGGCTTAGAAGAAGGCTTTGGGGGCGCCTTCAGCTCCCCTAGCTGGGTCTGTGGCTTTGTCTCAGAATGATCTGGGATATCACCATGGGGCAGAGTCCACTCCACAGCCACCACTTCTTGGGGACCTCTTCTCAGGTCCCCACAACAGCCCCAGGAAGTAGGAGTCTGGTGCTCAGAACGGCTTATAACCCGTGTAAGGTCACCCAGCACCTTTCCACGTGTGAACCTGAAGCCCAACCCGTGTGACGTTCCACAGCATCATTAAAAGTGATGAAAACGCGGGGCCTTGAGGCTCTGACACGGACCTTCTCCACGATGTGAGGAAGTCTAACTGAACTATTTACAGAAATGCAGAGGTTTGGCCCCACTTTGAGCAGCTGTCTCATGCTTTCAGGGAGATAGTTCTGGTTCCACTGACATTTGGTTTAAAAAAAAGAATTAGGATTTCCGTCACTTTGGTTTGAAGCTCAGTAAGGCACCAAGGCTTGTCTGGCTTTTTGTCTATACCTGGTTTGGTTCAAGGGCAGAGAAGGGATTGTGTGCACAAAACACATGCACACGTGTCTGCCCACTGGTGGTATCTTTTCTTTCTGCTTCTCTTCCTTTTCAAGGAAGCCAACAAGTCTGGTCTTCTCTATCCCAGGCTGATCTTCTAAATAGGACTGGCCCAGGACACTGCCCAGAAAAATGCAGCCAGCAAGTAGTGGTGATACATAAACAGATATCATCTGATGGATATTCTTCGACGTGGAGAGACTGCTCACTAGTTCACTAAGTGTGAGAATTTAAACTCATTTTTAATGATAAAAGTAACGCACACACCTGATTAGAAACTGAAACTCTATAGAAGCTAAAAAAAAATTTTTTTAAATGTTTATTTTTGAGAGAGACAGAGCCTGAGTGGGGGAGGGGCGGAGAGAGAGGGAGACACAGAATCCGAAGCAGGCTCCAGGCTCTGAGCTAGCCGTCAGCGCAGAGCCCGACGTGGGGCTCGAACCCCCGAACCACTCGAGATCATGACCTGAGCCGAAGTCGGATGCACAACCGACTGAGCCACCCAGGCGCTCCCATAGAAGTATTTTTAAGGTAAATGAAGTGGATTAGTTAATATTTGTACAGTGCCTGCCACAAAAGAAATACTTTGGCAGTGCTTATTAAATAAAACTATGTGAAATTCAGAGTAACCTTTTCTTCCATTCTCGATCTGCAGCCTCCCTCTCTGGAAGCCACCAAGAGAACGGTTTCTTGCATATTCTTTCAGAAAGGCTGTGAGCTTGGGTAAGTGTGTGGGCACACGTGATCCTGTTACGCTGCAACGTGAAAAGAGTGGGTTACAAAGCAGCTTCGAACAGTATGATCCCATCTTCCAAACAAGCAAACAAACAAACGTGCACAGACAATAATCTGGAATGATGGATATCCAGGTAGTAACGGTGGTCGTTTCTGAAAGGCAGGATCGTGGGTGGATTTTCTTTTTCTTCTGGTCTCTTTCGGCTCACGCTGTTTGTAATTCTAAAAACTAATGAAAGAGGCGCGTGCATAAATAAGTGAGTGAATGAGTGCGTGGACCCCGGTCCTCTCGTATGAGTGTATTCTAAGAGGGGCTGATGTCCCGGCTGGGGGCCCAGGACCCTCAGCACGGGGTTTGCACAGGCACCCCCCATCGGCTCCCTGGGGCCTGCCATGCTGTTGCTGATTTACCCTTGGCTCTGCTAGTGGCTCCAGGGATCCTCGAGGGCCCCCTGGACGGGCATCCAACCAGGATAAAGTTCCCAGGGCTGCCCTGCACACGCTTCCCAGCTTCGCTATTGTTTCTTTTGTTCTCTCCGTAGCCCTCCACTGTCTTGGGGAAGAAAATCTCTTCCCTCTGCCAGCCTGGGCCTCGGCAGTGGGGTGGGGGTGGAATGGTGAGTGGTGGGGGGAGGGGGCTGGGAGGGGGGCGCTGGCCTCCCCAGCCGGGAATGAGGGTGAGACCCATCTGAAGTGAATCTGCTCACGTGTCCATTCTGAGAGCCCGAGCCCCGTGGCCTGAGCCTTTCGGACCTACCTGAAGCCCAGTCTAATTCTCTTAGTGGCCAGTGGGACAGGCGTCCGGGGGGAGGGTCCTGAGTGGGCACAGCTGACTGTTTCTGACTCTGTATACAGTTCTGAAATCAACTCGACCCAGGCCACGAGCCAGGTACTGTGCCTGCCATGGGACTTGGGCCAGGTCAGTTCGTCTTCTCGAACCTCGCTTTCCTCATCTCTAAAATGGGGACAATGATGGTGCCTTCCTCGTGGTGGTAGCGAATCTTCATTCGCAACTCACGCCTTCCATACAGATGTTTCTGACGTCCTCCCGGGGGCCAAGTTCTTTACTGGACACAGTGACTGTCCTCTACCTAGGACCTTGGGTAGAACAAAGGACATGCCTTCCAGAGGTAAAAGCATGGGGGAAATCAGGGGAGGCTTCTCGGAGGGTGGACGGGAGCCGTGACATGGCGGGGCTCGCAGGTGGGGAGGAAAGCGTAGGAGTGTTCACAGCCCTTCCACGGACAGGGCTTCACGTATTTCTGTAAGACAAAAGTCTCAGCATCCAACCTTTGTTGAGGGGACGTTAGAAGAAACATTTTTCAGGGGCACCTTGGTGGCTCAGTTGGTTAAGCGTCCGACTTCGGCTCGGGTCTCACGGTTCGTGGGTTCAAGCCCCGTGTCAGGCTCTGTGCTGAGGAATAGCTCAGAGCCTGGAGCCTGTTTCAGATTCTGTGTCTCCCTCTCTCTCTGACCCTTCCCTGCTCACGCTGTCTCTATCTTTATCTCAAAAATAAATAAAACATTTAAAAAAAAAAAAAAAGAAGAAACATTTTTCAGCCAGGGTGAGTGGAATGTGCTGGATGATAGTGACCAACTCTCAGAGTCCAATCTGTCCCGCCCGCTCGGCTCTGATCCAAGGCGGAACTGGTGACCCGTTTAGCTGTGAGGCAGGGAGAGCTGGAAAGGCACCTGAAAGACAGCTTTCCCCCGTGGGACCTCCCTTCTACTCTTCCATCGCCGCCATCCACCCGGCTGGAAAGGACAAGACCTTTGCACAGACCGGCCTTCAGCCCTGACTCTGCCATGTGCGTGCCGGAGATCTTGGGTAAGCCTCAGTTTCCTCATCAGGAAAATGGGCATAATGGCAATGCCCACTCTGCCAAGCTGTTGTGAGCATTCCAGATGGTGCAAGGCATCCGCATAATGCCTAGCACATACCAGGACGTCTGAGGCAGGCCTGGGGCTTCTGCCAGTGGGGCCCAGTGTCTGGACTCAAGACATTCTTCTCCTTATTACAAAGCCACACACCAGGACCCAGCTCATCTGGGGCCCACGTGAACCCCGGGGCTCTGAGATATTTCATCCCCTTACTTGGCTTTCGTCTTCCTGCCCCCGGCTGAATGTCCCCACCCACCTGCCACCCTGCGGGACCCCCGTCGAGGGGAGAAACCGGTGATCTGACAGAGCAGGGGGAGAAGGAAGCTCCAAGGTAGAGGCCAGCAGAAGGGATGGACCCCAGATGCTGCGAGGGGATCTTCCGGGTGAGAGGCCAGCCGCAAACCCAGCCCTGATGCACCCTTCCTCCAACACTTCCCAAATCGAGAAGGCAAAGACGGGTTTGGCTTTATTTTCCTTCTTCCTCTCATCTGTAAAATTGAGACATTACAGCTCCAAAATGGGCTTTGAGCCTGTAGAAATTAATCCGGTCTGGCGGGAGGTCTGCAAATAAACATATTGTTTCGATTGGTGTTGACATTTGGATTGTGAGAAGGTTTGAAACTGTAACTGGAGTTGGGATTTTCCAGCCCATGCGAGTTTTTCCGTGGAGGGCTCAACAAGGGTAAACTGGTGACGGGGCTAATGCCCTCTTTAAACCCGTGCCAGGCGCCCTGAGCCCGTGCACAGGGGCCACCTGTGCTCCTTCAAGGGGCAGGCATTTCAGGACGCAAAGCCCCTGTCGCAGCGGAGGGACCTAAAAGGGTCAGAGCACCTACTGTGTGCTGGCAGCTCGTATGCACAACCTCGTTTAGTGCTCCAGTCACTGCCTCAAAGTGTGTATGAATATTCCCGTTTTACAGACTGGGGCTCTGAGGAGCTGAGGGATGAAGGAACCTGCCTGAATCATACAGGAAAAAGGGGAAGGTTTGAGCTCAGTCTCTTCTGACTCCCGATGGTTTGGCTTATACAACCTACCTTCTGCCAGGAAGTTTCCAGAAGGTGATCTCACCGGCAGAATGGCTCTTTCTCTTGGGGAAAAGGCTGAGCCTGGACTCAGGTGACCTAAGTTGGCCGAGTGTTTGGTTGTCAGGATTGCTATTTCCATCTCATTCATGGACCCCCGTGGATTTAAGCCCCCTTTACCCTCCGGTCACTGTGGACGTAGGTTCCTCCCCCCTCCCCACTCTCCCCCCCCTCCCCCCACTGCACTGGAGTTCATCCTCCAATGGCCTCTGAGCCTCCATGCCTCCCCTTCCCTCCCAGCTCCAGCCTCCCCACTCAGGCCCAGCAGGGAAGCAGCCGGGGTCCCGGTACAAGGGGACAGCCCTGGAAAGCCCCCTACTTAGGCCACAGCTTTCAACCATGAACTCGGGCTGCTGGCCAGATGTAGGCATGCATTTTGGGGAGAGGCTGGGTGATTTCTGCACCTGGCAACTTGTGCGTGTCCCAGACCCCCTCTCCCCGCCTCCCACCTTCTGCGATGGCGAAGACCCATCCGCGGGGCTCACTGCTTCCGTCTCCCTGCCACTGCTCTGTGCCCGTCCCTGCACAGCCAGACACTGCCGGGTAAGCTCACCATCGGAGCCTCCCTGGGCCCGTAGTGCTGACTGGCCAGCCTCCGCCACTTCTTGCCCTCCCAGAGGGCTGTTCCCTGGGGCATCGATGTCAGACCAGATGTGGCAAGAGTCCTCAAAGGCAGGGCCTCGATGCCACCCGGGATGAAGGCTCCAGGTTCCTGTAACCCCATCTCCGCCTCCTTTGCTGCCTGGGATAACAGGGAGTGTGGGCTGCGAGACGGTGGTCCGGGTCCAGCCCCCTTCCCCGGACTTCACGGCGAGGTGAGCCCATGCCTGGCCAGGAAGATGCCTCCACATCTCCTTCCCCTCCCTGGGAGAGACTCCCAGGGGAGGGCCCACCTCATCTGTTCCCACAGACCCTCAAGGCTGAGTGAGGCCTTGTCTCTGTGCCTCGGACACACGGGGTCTTCCTTCTCTCTCTGCCCCTGCCCCCCAGTCCCCCTTAGGTCTGACCCCTCAGCGCCCCCCTTGTCACATTCAAAGGCTCAAAACTATGACCAGAAGTTTGTGGGACATTGGGTTTGGCCTGACACTGCTCTGGGAGATCACGTTTGGGCTTGGATCTGTCTGGATGCTCTTTGTCTGTCGGCTGCTTTTGCCTTCAGGAGGTGCGAACCTCCCACCGGGTTTGAGTTTCTGGAAACCAGAAAGGTTTGTGTTCATTTCAAGGTTCAGAAGATCACGGTGGTTTTGGGTCACTCTTGGGTTTGATTTGTGTGCTTGATGGCAGCGGTGGCCTGGGGCCTCTGAGCTCGGCCTGTGCAGGGTTCCCGTGGGGTCTGACTGAGACACACTCTCGGTGTGTCCTCTGGGAGGGGCTGGTCCCGGGCCAAGGCAACAGAGCCGGTGGCCGGGGCTGCAGGGAGGGGCATGGCCCCAGTTCCGGAAAAGTGGAGACAGAGAATTTGCTTTCCCTTCAAACTTATCACAGAGCAGATGCCTGGATGTGATTTTCGTGGACACGGGGGAGGTGATTTGGGGGGAAAGCATGAAGAGAGAGCCAGGCTGCGAGTCAGATGGCCCCAGAGGCTGTGGTGGGAGCGGGCAGCCCGTGTCTCCTTGGAGGCCTACGTCTACACGGGCCGGCTGAGCCACCTGGGGTAAGTCTTCAACTTCTCTGAACTCTAGTCTCCTTATGCCTCTTCCCAAGGCGGTTCTGAGATTAAAGAGGATAATGTTTGTAGAAACTCACAGAGGACGTCAGAATATATTAGTCCTCGTGAGCTCTACAAAGACAGGGCTAGGCCTCCTTAATCACGCTCTGCCCAAGTTAGCAGAGTGCTTGGGCCTCACGCCTGTTCAGTGAGCCCTTCTCGAAGCCAGATGAGAACTGGCCTCTGGATTATTACTGTCAGTTTCAACCGCAAGTCTGTTTGCCCGATTGGAGGTCTGGGCTGGAGTCCTGACGTGCCCCGACTGGCTCTGGAAGGAGCCCTTCTTTCCGGGCACAGTGGTCTTCCTGCAGTGGACGCTAGCCTTGGGTCACCTCCCCAGGGTGTTCCCCATGTCCGCCAAGGCCCATCACCTCCTACCTCTGAACTGACTCAACCCATTTCCATCTTCCAAGGGCTGGAAGAGTCTTTCTTTACTAATCACAAGGGGTTCCCACAGTGTTTGGGTTTTCCAGTTTGGGGTTGGTGTGCTGGAGGTTGAGCCCCTTGGGAGAGTGCCCACATGTCCTGGGTTTCCTGCTATGGTTTAAAACCTTCAGGGTCATCGTCCCTGTGAGTGTCAGCCTAATAGCCTTGAATTTTGGTCTGTAAATAATCGTACTGGCTTCAATTACTGACTTTCTGTTCTGGGCATTTAATCCTCACTGTTGCCCCAGGAGGTGGCATTATGGCACTATCCTCATTTTATAAATGAGGAAACAGAGGCTCAGAGAGGTCAAGTAACATGCCCAAGTTCCCACAGCAGGGAGTGGCAGAGCTGGGACACAAAGCCAAGTCTCTGGCCCCATGGGAAACCATCTTTTCTGTCCCAAACTCTCTCTGTAGTGCACAGGCTGTAATGAAGGAAAGCAGGTGTCCAGAGGACCCCTCAGCCTCTGACGTGTCTGTAACCCAAAATTCTAGGGAGCCCTTGCCCGTCTGGAATGGGGGGCGGGCTGAGGACCACGGCCTCCAGCCAGCACCCCGTCTCCAGCCTCGGAAGGCATAAATGGCTGGCTGCTACAGCCTGTTCAGAAGGCACGACCCGTCATAAAAGGTGGAGTGTTCTGAGCAGAACCGGCGGCCGTGTCTGGGCTGCCTTCCCGACCCTCCGTGCTGATTAAGTCACCACGGCCCCCGCTCACCCCTCCAGTCTGCCCGGCCACACACCTTCCTCCCGGCCCCCCTCACCTTGCCCCTCCCTCCCTGGCAGCGGTCAATGCCCCAGTGTCCCACCGGTGTCGGCCACGTCAGGGTTACTTTGTCTTCAAATAGGACATGCTGCTACCCCCATGGGGGCTTCACAGGGCTCGGGGTTCGCTGTGGCGGGGGGAGCACAGAAGGCCTTTTGTGGCTGACTTGCAGAGGTCTGGTCATCTTTGAAGGTGATAAACAACGTTTGACGAGAGAGTCACGTTTGCATACGGAAGGACACAATTTAACTTGTCAAAAACATTTGGGTTTCCTTTCACCGGGTTGGGTGGGAGTAAATGATGCAGGAAGATTTCTGTCTCCCTCCTCCGAGCACCCCTGGTTTCTTCTCCAGCTTCCTTTCTCCCCCTCAGGCACCCACGGAGCAGCGGTGAGACGTCTCCCTGAGTCCCGTCAAGCAGCTCCTGAAATGTGCCTATGCCTCTGTTCCCGGCTCTCCGGTGGTATCTCTCATGGCATGAGCCTGGTGCCTCGTCACTGGCTCTCTGCTCCTGCCCACCTTGGATTCTCTCAGGATGACCTTGAACAACACCAGTCGGATCCCCCTGGCCTGGGGTACCTCATGGACTGTCTTCCCCCGCCCCTTGATTTCCTGCTCTGACCTTGCTGGCCTCCTCCAGTCAGGTTTCTGGCTTGGTGCCTTTGCAAGCGCTGTTCCCTCTGCCTGGAATGCTCTTGCCTCAAATACCCACGAGGATCCCTCAACGCCTCTGGGTGTCCAAAGATCACCTTGTCAGCGAGACCTTGTCTGTCTGCCTCATGTCAAATAGCAACCCCCTCCTCCAACTTTCCCAGTTCCCTCTGCCTTCAGGCCTTGATTTCCCTCCAGCGTCTTCATCTGACCAGAGGTGGATTTTCCATGAAGCTGCTGATACTTTAGGGCCCCGTGCTAGCAGTTTCCAAAGCCCTGCACCAAGTTTGGTATTTATAATTATTAAAATAGTTTTTAATGTTTATGTATTTATTTTTGAGAGACCAAGAGAGGCAGAGTGTGAGCGAGGGACGGGGCAGAGAGAGAGGGAGACAGAATCTGAAGCAGGCTCCTGTCTCTGAGCTGTCAGCACAGAGCCCGATGTGGGGCTCAATTCCATGAACCTCAAGATCATGACCTGAGCTGAAGTCTAACGCTTAACCCACTGAGCTAAGCCAGGTGCTCCGGTATTTATAATTCTTCATTCTTTTTTCTTAAGGCGTCCACCCTTCTCTCCAAATTGTGTAAGTTTTAGTCCCCACAAAAGCCTGGGTCTGCCAGCTCCTTACCTCTTTTAATTTTTTTTTTTATTATGTCTCTCCCTCTGCCATTAAAACATAAACTCCACGAGGGCAAAAGTTGCAGTTTTTAAAAAATTTTTAACTGTTTTATCCCTGGGGTCCAGAACAGTGGTCGCAAACAGTAGGAGCACCATAATGGTACTGTGCGTGGATGTCAGCCCCGAGCTCATACCTCTTGCAGGGCTGCACATTTCTTTTAGGATAAAGACCAGCCTCCTAACACACCCTCGAGGCTCTGCCCTCTGGCTGCTCCTAGATGTGCTAAGATTGAGACTCAGGGCCTTTGCACACACCGCTTCCTCCCCTTGTCGTCCTTCCTTTCCTCTCGGCCACCCATTCATCCTCCAGGTGTCTCCTTGACTGCCTTTTCTGCGCCCCAACCTCAGCTGCCCAGCCCGGCCCGGGAGTCACGTGCCCTCCAGCACTCTGGAGTGTCTCTTGATAGCCCTGTCGCCATAGTCACACACCATCCATGCCACTGCTGGCTTAGGATTTGTCTCCCTTTGAGGACTGTAAGCTCGCCGAGGGCAGGCCCATGCTTGTCTGGGGTGCTGCCGTCTCCCCAGCGTAAAGTCTACCATGTGGTCCTTTTCCCCGACTCAGTAAATAGCCACTGAGCCGCTAAGAACCAGTTGGGGGAAGATAGGAATCAGCAGTGAATATTAAAACGCACAAAATCACAGAGTCCATGGTGTATCAGAGATGGAAGAGATGACCCCGTCCATAACTTGTAGGCTGTGTGTGCCCGGAGACCTGGAGGGTTAGGGGGAGGTGTGTGTCCACGTGACTGTGTGTGTGCACATGCCTGAGCATGTATGTGTGTATGTGCACGTATATACACAGGCGTGCATGTGCACATGTGGGGAAGTGTATGCACAGGGTTGTATGCGCGTGTGTGCATGCAAGTGGGGGGGTGGGGGTCAGGACGGTTAAAAGACTGACAACTAGACAGATGTCAGACCCCCATTCCAATGTCAAACAGACTAGTTCGCTCTTATCCGTTTATATATTGAACTTGGGCTTCTGATTTTATTTGAAAAGAAATAAGCTCTCTGGGGCGCCTGGCTGGCTCCGTTAGTAAAGCATGCAACTCTTGAACTTGAGGTTGTGAGTTCAAACCCTATGTACAGCTTACTAAAAAAAATTAATTACACAACTAAAAAATAAATAATTTTAAAAAATGAAAGAAAGAAGTATTCCAGCCAAAATCAAATTTGGAAAGTGCTAGTCTGACCAGACCCCTCCATCCTGTTTTACAAATAGGTAAACTGAGGCCCAGAGAAGTCGAAGCACAGGACCAAGATCCCAGAAAGAAGGAGCAAACAAGACGGAGGACGATTCCCTGACATTCAGCCCACTCTTCGTGGTTTGGGCGGAGCATCCTTTCACCTGTGACCAGGCGGCTGAGCTCCTGGGTGTCCCGGAGCTCACAGAAAATCTGGGAACGTCAAGCTGAAATCCCATCGCGTGAAGCAGGAATCATTTTATTTGCAGAAGACATGACTCCCCAGATGCATGCAGTAAAAATCACAACGCTGAGTACAAGTAAAAAATCCCAACACAGAAAATGAACTTTCCTTTGAATTTTTCAGTTAACACTCATTAGCTACTTGCTCATTTATATTATTGTCTGGAGGGGGCTTCTAGCAAACATATCATAACAGGTACCGAAGGTTCAGAAAAATTTGTGGGAGCAAAACTTAAAAGGGAAATAATCCTGTCCATTAGTTTCATGGTGTCTGTTTATGTGTGTGAGTATGAGGAAAATTAAAAAGATTATTTCTCATATGCTTTGATGCTGGAATAAATACCTCTGGCCATGAGATCTCTGTTGGAGAAGAGGAACCATTAATTTTCATTATTTTCATTCATTTATTTAGAAATAAATCTTAAAAAATTTTTTTAGTGTTTTACTTATTTTTGAGAGAGAGAGAGGGCACGAGTGGGGGAGGGGCAGAGGGAGAGGGAGACACCGAATGGGAAGCAGCTCCAGGCTCTGAGCTGTGAGCGCAGAGCGCAATGCCAGGCTCAAACTCATGAACCGCGAGATCATGACCTGAGCTGAAGTTGAACACTTAACCCACTGAGCCACCCAGGTGCCCCTAAAAATAAATCTTTAATTTGTTCTCTGATTGCAAAATAACAGGTCCATCTGAAAAAGTAGAACATTATAGAAATATACACAACTTAGATAGTAAGAATGTTTCAGTACTGTTCTCTCCCCCAGAGTCACAGTTAATCCTGATTTGTTTTCAGGGGCACGTGGGTGGCTCTGTTGGTTGAGTCCGACTCTTGATTTTGGCTCGGGTCATGATCTCACAATCCATGGGTTTGAGCCCTGTCCTGTGTCAGGATCTGTTCTGACAGCACAGGGCCTGCTTGGGATTCTCTCTTGGTCCCTCTCTCTCTGCACCTCCCTCTGATCATGTGCTCTGTCTCTCTCAAAATACATAAACTTAAAAAAAAAAATACTGATTTGCATTCAGGCCTACTGTGTGAGTGTCAGGCACCAGAAGGACAAGTGTGAGCAAACAGGTGTCATTTGTGACCTCACCGGACTCAGTTGAGTGGGGCAGAGATATGAAATCATCACACGATTATAAAAATTCAGTTGTGTTTTGCATTAGACAGGAGAGATATGAAGGCACAAACTTGGGGAAACAGACCTTGATGAGAAGGCCTGGGAAAGCTTTGTTGAGGAGGTCAAGATGGAGTTGGGATCTGTTAAGTATGTGGAGATGAGAGCAAAGAGTGGTCAAGGAAGAAGAAACGTGTATGCAAAGGCCCTGTGGCAGGAGGGAGGAAAATCTGTGTTGGCAGGAGTGGCTGGTTCATGGTGAGGCAGCAGAGGCATCCTGGGGGGGAGGGGTGTCTGGAGGGTGTCTGTGAAGATCATGGTAAGACTTTGTCCTAAAGTAAAGGGAATCATAAACTTTTTTAAAAATATTTTTTATTTATTTCTAGGAGAGAGAGAGAGAGAGAGAGAGAGAGAGAGAGCGTGAGCAGGGGAGGGTCAGAGAAAGAGGGAGTCACAGACTCCGAAATTGGCCCCAGGCTCTGAGCTGGCAGTCAGCACAGAGCCCGACGCTGGGCTCGAACCACGAACCCCGAGATCATGACCTAAGCGAAAGTCGGACGCTTAACCGACTAAGCCACCCAGGAGCCCCGGGAATCATAAACTTTTAAATAAAACTGAATGTGATTAAATTTGCACTTGATAACCATTCTTTCTGATTTTTTTTTTTTTTTTTTGGTGCACATGTGCATCAATTAATGCTTTAGTAGGGTGGATTTAGTAAAAGAATGGCTTCTGTGGCTACAATTTGATCTAGGGGCTCAAACGATGTCCCCCGTTTCTCTCCATCTCTCAGTCTCGTCTGCTGTCATGCTGACCCTTGCCAGACTCCTAGAGAAACACGTACTCGCACGCTCTCTTTCTACGTGCACCACGAAAAAGAGGGCCCGACGCTCGACGGCTAGTCAGTGGGCTAGTCAGCCCAGCTTGCGTCAGTACCAACCCTTGAGCCAATCACTGTGCTTAGAGGAACGTGGTGCTCTGATTGGTCAGGTCCGAATCACATGCTCCGCGGCGGGGCGTGAAGTCATCTCCTGGAAGGAGCCGCGTGCCTGTGATGAAAGCCGGAAGAGTGGTTACCTCTGCAACCGGCGGGGGGGTGGGTATTGGCCAAGAGGGCACGGGGCGTCTTCCGGGAGAGTTGGAACGTTCTGTATCCTGATTTGGGGGTAGCTACACGGGTGTATGTGTACACAAAAATGTATTGAGTTGACACTGAAGATGTACACGTTCGCTGTATGAGATGTACGCGTTCGCTGTATGAGCTATCCCAAGATTTTAAAGGTACCTGGCTGGGGGCGCCTGGGTGGCTCAGTCTGTTGAGCGGTAGCACTTGGGCTCAGGTCATGATCTCGCTGTTTGTGAGTTCGAGCCCTACATCGGGCTCTCTGCTGTTAGCTCAGAGCCTGCTTGGGATTCTCCCTCCTTCTCTCTCTGCACCTCCCCTGCTTGAGCTCTCTTGCTCAAAAATAAACATTGAAGAGTAAATAAATAAAAGCACTTGACTGGAGTATGGGGAAGAGGGTGTTCCTGGAGAAAACGCAGGATACTGCTACCAAAAGAGGGGTGAATGAGTGTTCCCTACAATATATCAATATGTATGCATGCACCTATTACACATAGATGATTTTTAGCATAGTGCATAGTGTGCACATCACAGTGTACCCTCTTGTGGCATTTTTTTTTTTGCTTGATAAATCTTAGACATTTTCCCATGATGACCACTGCTTTATGCCATAGCTTACATTTCAGATGCACTTAATTAGGCAATGAGCTTGTCTCCTCAGCCTGGCTTGGAAGAAGAGGCACCCCAGACCCATTACCTGCAGAGGGTTGGTCCTTGTGTGGTCAAGGACCCCTGGCCTTGCTATGTCACTTGCGTCCCTCCCCCCACCCCCCAGAGCTGGGCACCTTTCCTCTGGCAGTGCCTGCCTCTCCCTTCGGACGGTCAGCTCTCTCTTGTTTTCTGTCTCTCAAATGTGCCCTCCCAAAGGGACTACATTCTCACTCATGCTAAGGTGGTAATGACTGGTAGCTTCCAGAGTGCCTCTTCCTATAGCAATCCACTTTATGTTTTCTTTACAGCGAAAACCATGATCCTTCTAGAAGAGTCTCTCCCCAAATGCAAGGGAGTGGTGGCGAATGGGGCTCTGGCACCAGACATCAAGGCTGAAGTCTTCTCCCACTGTGGCCGCCTGGGGATCCTTGCTCATTTTATTACCTCTCTGTGTCTTACTTGCTCCCTCCACAGCGGAGGAGTCATAGCAGGAGATAGGATTAGAACGCCCAGCACATAGTGGGGGCTTTTTGTTGGCTACTACCAAGTGGTGCTGCCCACAGGCTTTGGGACTGATTAAGCCTCCTGAAGTTTGTGCCCCTCTGACTCAGGAGGCCCTCCGCCTATTTGCCTAGTTGGTGGAAAGGACTCAGGCTTGGAAATCAGAGAGCTGTGAGTTCAAACATGGCTGGAAGGTGATTCCCTCCTGAGGGGCTGTTTCCTTAGGCAGACCATGAAATGAGGTCATATATGTGTGGCCGGCACGCAGTAGGCCTTCACCTTCCAAGTGCTCGCGCCCTTTCTTTTCTGCCAGAGTGAGGGGATTTACATGGCAGCCTTGATGAGGGGGGCGTGGTCCAATTTATTGGGAGACCGAATAGGGGCTGTATGTATCAGTTTGCTCGGACGGTTGAACAAGGTGCCACTGGCTAGGTGGCTTAAACAAGAGAAGTTTAGTTTCTCACGGCTCTGGAAGCTGGAGGGAGTTGGCCGGACTGGTTTCTTCCTCCCTCTCCCTGGTTTGCCTCCGGCCGTCTTCGAGACATGCCTTCACGTCATCTTCCTCCATGCAGGCCCACGTCTGATGCTTATAAAACCCACCCAGCATGGCCTCCTGTTACCTCGACTTTCTCTTGAAAGGAAGGCTCTGTCTCCAAACACAGTCACGTTCGGAGGTACGAGGTTGAGACGTCAGCAGGTGAAAGTTGCAGAGTCTCAGTTCTGCCCATCACAGAGGCCTTGAACCCAGGCACCTCCCCTGCCCATCGCTCATCATCGCGGTTTCCTGGCTTTAGGCCTTGAAGGTGCGTGAGCTTCAAGGGTTCCTTCGCTTGAGCAGCACGCACGCTAAAATTGGAAGGACCCAGAGAAGACTGGGAGGGATCTGCATGAGGATGGCACGCAAGCTCATGAAACTCCACGTGGCTTATCTCCAGGGCGGAGCGTCCTCTTACGGGCTAAGTTCCTAGGTAGGAGCAGAGGTACTGAGCCGAGCCACCGGGATGGGCACTGGGGAGGACAGAGGCCCAGGAAGGAAGCTCCCCCGCTGGGGCAGATGTCTGACCATGGCGCTGCACCTGTTCCCCGGGGTGGTAACGGCACCTGGGCAGGTCCCGGGCTGATGCCGGGCCCCGCCGTTTCTTGCGGAGTCTCTGCCAACCCGGCTTTGCCACTTTGCAAAGTTTCCGGATGCCAGTCCCTTCTCCGCTCGCTAGGCTGCCAGGCCTGGGTGTGGGGCATCGGGAAGAAGACGGGCAGACTGGCTGACGTCCCCGTGGAGCAGGCTGGGACGGCACGGGTTTGAAGCTAATCTCATTAGCAGCCACATCCTGCATCTCCCGAGGCTCTTCTCCGCCCCCGTGGCCCACAGCTCAGCGCCCACTCCCAGGCAGAAGGCAGACTCAGCATGGGCAAGGCCCAGGCTTGGCATAGACCTCTGGCCCTCAGAGATGCTGCCACAGGCATTCTTGCCGTCTAAGACAGGTCCTGCGACTGACTCACTCCGTGTGGAGGGCAAGAAATTTGAGTCTCCGAGAAACCATTTCCTCTGGATGTAAAGTAGGCATTACTACCAGATCCCATGACTGAAAAGGTCTGCCAGATTCTACGGCGATTTCTGTGCCGCGCATTATGATTTGGCCTGTTTCACGAGACGGGGGCCTGGGGGTGAGGGTCAGGTCCAGGTGGCAACACTTCAGAGATTATTGGAATACTCTGGAATGTGAGGATTGACCAATACTCTTTGCTGCGGAGGATATGGGAAGACAAAGCCACCTACCTGCGGGGTTTGTACCTCTCAGTTGCATGCAGGAGCTGAGAAACTAAGGCATTTACCCTAACGGAGGTTTAATCATAGACTTTTAATCTACACGGATGGACACAGAAGGGACCAAGATTTCCCTTCTGATGAGGTCTTGTGTAAGAGAAAGCACACATGCTCATTCGCTCATCAAACAGTAAGAACAGAGCCGGCCATCACGTTTTCCTTTTTATCTTGGCCACCAGGAAGCTGTGGGTGAGATCTAGGGTTCAGTGGCTGTGTCTTTTGGCTCTCTGTTTCCTGAGACACTTCCCTCTTCCTTTCTCTTAGTTAATATTTGTCACATAAGTTATGTACAGGTGTCAACATTAAGGAAGATAGTATGTCCGCATGACTCACTTGGAGTAGAATCTGGTTTATAATAAGCACTGAGGTGCACTTGTGTCTGAAGGCAGTGATACTTCTGACATAGGGACACAGGATGCCACCTTCATGATTGGTCGTCTGATTTTATTTAACAGCCCTTAAGGAGGTATGTACTAGTATCATCCCCATTTTGCAGATGGAGAAGCTGAGGCAGATGGAAATGAAGGAACTTGTCCAGAGGACATGGCTGTTACAGGGCAAGCCAAGACCCAAACCCAGAGCCCATGCTCTAGATCAGTGCTTTGGGACCTCTCTGTGATGTCTGATGGTAGAGCCACCAGCCACATGGGGATACTGAGCACTGGGCATGTGGCTTGTACGACCGAGAAAATTGATTTTAAATGTGATTTAGTTTTAATAGATTTAAATTGGCTTTTGACTATTGTATCAGACAGCGCAGCCCTCAAGTACCACCCTTTACTGCCTCTGTGTTGTGTTTATGTGTCAACAGAGTAGCTGATTACAGTTGCAGTGAAAATCAAGAGCCTTGAAGAGTTCCTCCCTTCCTCTTCTTCCTCCTCTTCCTTCTTCATCATCGTAGCTAACATTTTCTTAGCACTTACTATTCTCCCTTAATTCCCCCACAAATCCTTGGGTGTAGGTACTTTTTCTAATATGCTCATTTAACAGAAGAGATAACCAGCACTCGAGGAAGGTGAGTGCCTTGTGCAGAATCGTGCAGCCAGTTAGTGGCCAGGCCAGATGAACCAAAGTCTAAAGCCAAGTTATGTTTCTCTGGTTCTTTTCTTCCTTCCTTCCTTCCTTCCTTCCTCTCTCTCCTTCCTTCCCCCTTCGTGCCTTCCTTCTCTCTGTGCTTTTCTTTCTTTCCCTCTCCCCCGCCCTTTTTTAAAAAAAAGTAAAATGTGCTCCCCTTTTGACTCCATAGGCCACATGCCTATCAGTTTCCTCCAAAGTAGAGTTTCTGTTATCGACTGATGTCAGCATTTCTGAAGGAAGGAGAGAGGAAGACAGAGGTGGTGAGCAGAGGCGGGCAAAGAGCTGGGTCAGCACAGGCACAGGACAGCTGCCGAGGAGAACATGTATCGGGGGAGGGCTTGGCAGGGCTCAAGAGACAGCCAGAGAGCCAGGGCGGTGCCCAGGGAGCCTGGGCCAGCACCGCCTCCACCGAGAGAAAGGGCTGCGCTCAGAGGAGAGTCAGAACAGGTTGCCTTAGTTTCCTCATCTGTCCAATGGGGACAAGGGTGATTAAACAGAATAGTGTCTGAGAACATTCCTGGCAGAGGGAACGGTGCTTGCCTCTCCTGCCTCAGAGCTGGTCCCTGGAGGAGAAGCTCCTGGGAGACCTCGCAGGAGAAACCCAGAGCCGGCTCCATTGTGGGCGAAGGGAAGGAAAACAGCTTGCTGGCTGAGGGGTCGGGGTGGGCGGCGGGGGGCTGTGGTGCATGGCTGTCAGCTGAGATCACTGCGTCCTCTCTTCCAGCTGCCTGGGGATATTATGAAGTTGCAGAGACGGGGAGAGGAAGCTCAAGCTTGGGGGCCTCTTTGGGGGGCTGGGGAGGGGAGCAGAGAGGGAGACGTTAATGAAAAAAACATTCCTCGTTCAAGGTGACTGAAAGGTTTTGAGGCTGGATGGGTCAGGGTCTGGCTATGGCTAAGAAAGAAGCCCCCCAGATGTGACGGGGCCGGCGTGGGGCAGCTGCTGGGGGGCGCCGAGTGCCAGCCCAGCTGACTGACCCTCTCAGGGGCCGCCGACCCCTGAAGACCCCTGACTCTGGAGAGACACCTGAGATGGGGCAGCTGTGAGGTCCTGGGACCAGAGCGTCTGGATGGACCAGGTGGTCCTGCTGTGCAGACCCCACCCCTCCTAGACCACATGTGGGCACGGGGAGGTGGGGGGTTACTGGAAGATTCCAGCGTGGCCCGGAAGATGACACAGACCTGGCCCTGCATGAGACACAGAAGGAAAGCCAAGGCAGGAAGGCCAAGATGGGTTTCTTGGGGGCTACTCCCAACTCAACTCCTAGCTTTGCCACTAGATCATTTCACAATTGGTACAGAGTGCATGGTGTCTGATGAGGGTCCGAGTATGGGCCCCTTCCCAGCGGAGGAAGCCAGCTTTCAAAGACAGAGCTCGACCTTGAAAATGACCCACAGGTAGGCATTGTCGTTTCACAGCTGGAAGTTCAGGAAGGTGATGACCTTAAACTCCCCAGCTGAGCAAGGAGCAGGGCCGAGACCAGATTTCTGATCCCAGCGTAAGGAGCCCTTTGCAACTTATGCCACCCCACTCCACCCCCTGGCATTTCTTCTAAATGCCAGGAAAACCTCTGAAGGCTCAGAGACTTCGAGAGAGAGTTCCAGCCTGCCTGGAGAGCAGCGGGCAAGCAGAGCAAAGGAGGGAGAGGCACATGTGATTTGTCCTCAGGCCACATCGACAAAAGGCAAAGGTCCTATTTCTTAGAACTCAGCCCCAGGGGAGAGCAAAGGAACAGATCAAAGCCACATGGGACCAAGAATGGGCCCCGAATGTGCTGGGACTTCCATTCCCCCTCCAAGCTGATTTCATCATGAGCGGCCTCCATCCCTCCCGAGGGCAAAGGGGCCCCTGCAGTGTGCTTCAGGGTCACACAGAGCACACACTTCATTCCCTGGATTCTGGTTTTCTCTGGGAGTGAAGCTATGGTTGGCTGTGCAGACAAATGTGTCTTTCACCCTTGTAAGCCCAAGCCACCCCTTTCCCGATGGCATCCGTGTTTTTAGGGGCCCAGCTGCTTCGGAAAGTTGTAGAAGATGCTGAGGGCTGTGAGCTGGCTCCAGTGGGGACCCCCAGCCTCTGGAAGTCGCCCTGTTGGGCACCTGAAAAGTCTTTACAACCAGACTAGGGAGCCATCGTCTCTGCAAGAGACCCCTGGGACCATCTCATGCAACCCCTTTATGGCACAGGTGGGTAAACTGAGGCCCAGGCTGGGAAAGTCACTGACAAGGTGAGGACTGCAGTGCACTTGCTTCCTGACCCTAGTGGGAGGGCTTCCCAGGGGCCCACACTACTTTTCTGGAGAAGGGCCAGTGTGGACGGAGCAGGGAGCACACAGGCAGGGGCCTGTGGCAGGTTCTGGAAGGAACCAGGCTCCTCAGGAATCTTCAGAACATGGACGGTGAGGTGACGTGCCCAGGTCACAGGGCCGGGAAATGGAGAGGGACAGGGCGGGCTGTAAACTCAAGTCTGTCCTGTCCCCTACACCTCTGCTCCTCTCGAAACTACTTAGCCAAGTAGCCCTTTAAAAAAATCCTAACTGCCCATTTGCCTTCATTTTTGCCCACTTCAGACACACTGTATCATCCCTTCCTTTTTTTCTGTTTTTAAATTGAAAAAAAAAAAATGGAAACAAAGCCCAAAACAAGCCTCCTAGTCCAGAGAGATATGACGGGCTGGGACACCAGCCTCTCGGCATTTTCCAAAGTACAGGACTCCCGTATTTCTCTTCAGAAGCAGAACGGCTTTTCTTTTTCTTTCTTTCTTTCTTTTTTTTTTTTTTTTTTGGTCTTAGACAATATGGTTCTAATATATATCAACAGAGCCAAAGAAAAGGCTTTTTTTTTTTTTTTTTTTTTAAGAAGTTAACTTCATTTCAAGAACTTGTGTGTTTCTCATTAGTAACGCTGTCTTTTGAAATCCAGCCCAGGGAGGCGATTCCAGTCGAAATCAAAACTGATACGCAAGGGTTTGACTCAAATGCTGCTCTGTCCCTCGCTCGCTGTCTTCCTGGGGCTGGATGCTGCGGGACGGGACCGACAGGGCCAGTGGCCAGCGGTCTGCTCCCCAGCCCGTGGTCCTGGCCTGGGGGGGGCGGGGGGCGGCTGCCAGGCGTCTGCGGAGCCTGGGAGGCAGGGGGTCCTTTGACCCGGTGTGCTTCTCACCGGAGGAAGCCCTTGAGGCCCCGAAGGAGGGAAAGCAAGCCCCCAGGCCTGGTGCCCTGGACGCTGGGGGCCTGCAGAGGGCAGAGGGTTCCTCCGGCCACGAGCTGAGTAACTGTCACGTGATAGGGCCTGACCCGCTAATCCCAGGAGGAGCCACATTGCTCTCCAAGTTCTAGGTTTTTCAAGTTGTTCTAAGTGGAAAACTCCCACTTTTTACTTCTTTGGGCCAGTTTTGGCATTTCTTCTCTGCGAGACCGGGCCTTCTGGAGGACATTAGGAAAACAGTCTCTCCATGGTCAGCCAGGGCTCTGCTCACCCTTCCTGTTGGTGGGGCGCACTTTCTCCAGACGTGGCCGTTTCTGGACGGATAAGGAAGGCAAAGGGCATTCTCTTCCTGCTCTTCTCTGCTCTTCTGTCCAGAGACTTCGAGTTGGGTTTTTTCCTTTAATAAAAATCCGTCTTACTTTTGGGAGAACAAATGTGGTTTCTACAAACACCAAAGGGATTTATCTCAAGGATGATAGAAACCAGCAGGATGGTCCCCCACACACGGACCCCTCATCGAAGTCTCCCCATCCTTCTAAACCGTCCAGGGGAACGTCCTTCTCTCCGTGGGAAGCCTTTCTCTACCTGCTGCTCCTTGGTGATAACCTCAGCCTCAGGGGTCAGCCTGAACCATTCCCTTTATAATCAATGGGGTCACTTCTTTTATGATCAAACTGTCCTTTCTTGCTTATATTATTTAACTTTCCAGACATCTAGACGTTTCTGCCTTTTCCCCTTAGTAAGGGGGTGTGACTTCCTTGAGGAGCGAGCCTTTTCCATGATGTAGCCCCGGCTCTTTAGCACGGAGTTTGCAAATAATAGCAGTGATCATTAAAATGACTATTAAACCCTTTTTTACATCAATCTGTGTTCTTATCTGTCCCCTTAATGGCAACTCCCTCAGAAAAAAAAATGTTTCCAAGAGATGAAAAGAATAATTATGAAATAACTTTCTCTTTAAGGCCCCTTCTGGTCCCAAGTATCGTGATGCCCCAATCCATCTGTCGGGCGGCCACGGTGAGCTTGGCGTGTGCCGGAAGCTTTGTCACGCATCGCCTTGTTTGGAGGCTTTGTGGATTTGTTGATAAATCTCTTCAGGTCTCCATGAATGAGACTGAGGGACCGTGGCTTCCCCATGCGCCTCTTCCCAAATTAGGTTTGGGGAAACAGGAGGCTTTGTGTTGAGGAAGAGAGCCAGGCACACCTCCCTGGATTTGCCTCCCAGCTCCAACCCACTCTTGCAATGGACCCTCTGATCCTCAGTTGCCTCATCTGTATAATGGGCATCATTATGGTGCCTTCCTTGCATGGTTTTGGTCTAGATGAAGTCAGGGAGGCCTCGGTAACATTGCACTTGCTACCATGTGTTGAACTTGGCTGGGCCAGGCACTGTGTGGAGCACTTGGCCCAGAAGTAAATATAAGAAGCTCAACATCAGCTAGTCCAGCTGTTCTGTAGCTATTCCATCAGCTCTACCTCCCCCTTGGGTCTCCCTCTGTGATACATCCTGTATTTCCCCCTTTGCAGCTACCACCCCAATTGTATCTACTATGTGTCTGTGTACGTGGCTGACAACACTTTTCCCTGCTTGAAGCTGCAGGAGAGCCAAGGCGTTGTCTGTTTTCACTCCCTCTATTGACCAGGGGGTACCTAAGTACTTAATAAACATTAGTTTCCATCTCCCTTGGGTCCCTTTTCTGAATTAAGTCCGAGCTTCCCTTGTTTCCCCGAAAGCCTCGGATCAAGGACTATCAACAGAGGCCACTGGGTGGGGGCTTTATTTTACGGCTTGAGCCAGGCAGGAATGTTCTCTCCTGATTGAAACTTGCAAGGTGTCTGCATCCTTGCTCCTGCTGAAGAGACGGCATTTGATGACCACCCCACATCTCCAGCTGATCAGTCCTAGACCCTCCCCCGGGGATGTGTTCCAATGCCACCTCGTCTAAGAAGCTTTGTCCAACCCTGTTCCAGATGTAGAGACCTGCAAGCAGCACAGGCAATGCCTTATTCTTTGGACTGTGGCCCTTCTGGGGGCTCCCTGCCATTTTGACTGCCCAGTGCCCAGTACGGAGACGGTGAGCAGTAAATGCTGATCGACTGAATCCTGTCAAAGCAAAACCAGACTGAGTCACTCCCACACTGTCCCACACTGTCCCACACTTAGGACACACCCTTGTGATTTACACAGCTGATTTCTTTCTTAATTCACTCAGACAAGTATTTGTGGAGCACCCAGTAGGGTGCTGGGTCCCATGCGGGGTGCCAGGGAGCCGGCGGTAAATCAGGCGGACACCTTCCTGTGTCCAGGCCACCTTGGAGCTTCCTGTCTGGGCCAGTGGATTCATGAGCAAGGCCAGAATAAGACTAGGGAGTTGGAGGGAAAATCACCAGCCCCAAAGTGACTTCACATCTGCAAAGCAAGGGATGAAAATGGGCCTCCCGTCCACAGAGGCGCATGGGTCAAGCTCCCTGCCCTGGCTGCAACACCTGAGGGCTCAGGGGACAGACAGGCAGGGCCAGGACCTGCCCGCTCCTCAGGCGGGGCTGACCCTAGGAACTCAGGGCAGGGGGACTGTGTCCACCCAGAACCAGCTGGGGCCGCCCACCGCTGAAAGGCCCTAATTAGCTCATTTCCCCAGCCCCGTGGGCTGCGCGCAAGCTCCCTCCACCTTTTGCCCTGCCCCATCTCACTCAATTTAGCAGTTCAAGGTTCACTGTGGTGTCAGGGTGGGGACAGGGAAATTGTCCCCCACTCCCAGGCCACTAAACAAAACCATCCCTTTGTGGCCGGCTCCGCCCTGAGGACGTTGGAATCCTTCCGTCCCCAGCCTGGTTCTGATCGGGGGAGAGGCTGTGGGTCCAGAGCCCTGGCTTCATACTCTGTCTCTGCCATTTGAGGAGCAGCTGTGTGATCCTGAGCCAGTGGCTCACCCTCTCTGACCCTCAGTTTCTTCATGTATGAGGACACCGAGAGTCACTTCACCTGGCGGCTGTGAGGAAGACAGGATAAGGCCAGGGAAGCCAGAGGCCCCTGCGATCGGCCCGGCTTCCCTGGACAGGAAGCCCCAGGCGGGCAGGCAGTGTCTGCTCTGCTCACCACTGTGTGTCCAGCACCTTCCAGAGGTGGTGGCTGGAGGAGGAGTTTCCCCCGTCCTTTGTTTAGTCAGCAAGTACTTCTTGAAGGCGTCCCATGTGCCAGGCGCTGAGCCCAGGAGGCAGCTGTGGAAGGAAGGAAGGAAGGAAGGAAGGAAGGAAGGAAGGAAGGAAGGAAGGGAGGGAGGGAGGGAGGGAGGGAGGGAGGGAGGGAGGAAGGAAGGGAGGAAGGAAAGAAGGGAGGGAGGGAGGGAGGAATGTTTTCCTCCTCCTCCCACCCCTTCTGCAGGCCTGAGCGAGTAAGACACTGGACGGAGGATGGGATGTGGGGTCAGGACGCCGGGAAGGAGACGGGCTCTGAACGCTGGCAGCCCGCCTCTCCTAGGAAAGGGGGAGCCCTCCTTCTCTCGCTGGCCCCACCCCACCCATGCCCACACTCCCAAGTCCAGGGGCTCCCAACCCAACCCTGTGACTGGATGGCGTCTGCATCTTCGGCTCCCTCAGGAGACGGGGCAGGAATAAATGTCGCTCTGCCCCGGGGTGACCCGTGGCCTCCACCAGGGCATGAAGCAGCAGCGAGGACTGTAAAGGTCCTTGCCCGGCGCTCGGCCAGGAGAGGAGCCATTGTGTCTTCCTTGTCTCGGCCGCCACCACAGCGACTTGCTTCTCAAAATGTGTTCCTCAGACCCTGGAGCGGGTTCCTCAGACCCTGGAGCGGGTTGGAATGAAGGCTCCCCGGCCACCACCCCAGACCCGCTGCAGCCAAGCTGCATTTTATTTTTATTGATTTATTAATTTTATTATTTTTTTTAATGTTTATAGTTTTGAGAGAAGGGGGGCGGCGGGGCAGAGAGAGAGGGGACACAGAATCTGAAACAGGCTCCAGGCTCTGAGCTGTCAGCACAGAGTCCGACGCGGGGCTCAAACCCACGAACTGCGAGATCATGACCGGAGCTGAAGTCGGACATTTAACCGACTGAGCAGCCCAGGTGCCCCTGAAGCTGCATTTTAACAAGATTGCCGTGCGTTTGTGTGCCCCCCACAAGTCTGAGAAGCGCTGCTCTATGCCGCCGTGACCTTGAGCTAATCACACCTTCTCTGCGTCTTCTTCGACCGTAAGTGGAGGTGATGTTCATAACAACTGTCCAGACTTGGCATAAAGCGAACAGAGCAGGAAAATCCGGTATGGATTAAAAGGATGGGATGGCATGTTCCAGAACCACCCTGAGACGAATGGACCGAGGGCTTTCTACTTGTCTCTGGCCACAGCTCTGCTGGTCACTGGAAGCAGATGGAACTGGAGAGCGGGGCAGGGGACAGGCGTTGGGGTCATCGGCTCCATCCTGTGTAGGCTTTAAAAATAGAGCTAAGGGAGCATTACGCATCTGGATGGGTAAAATACCTTCTCCTGCTTCTCTTTATTACGGCTCTGTGCAGAGGAGGTCAGGAATCACGCCCCATCCTGGGTTTACAGGACCTTTCCCTAATAAAGCTGAGGGCCGGGAGGCTGCGCATTCCAGGGGCCGTAATTAAAACCACCGAGGGTTATTTGGAATAACAGACCCGTTTAGTCGGAAGCACTTGCCATGCTAATTCAAACAAGGTGATTACAGGCGATTAGCGAACCTAATGCCCTCAGCTTAAAACCAGCCGGGGTTGGGGGGAGGGATGGGCCAATGGCCTCTGCTACTTCCTGTGGGTGGTGGAGGGGACTGACCTGGGATTGAAATTTCATAAGGTCAGGGCTGAGTGGGGCTCCTGGGCCCCCCCACCTGGGTAAGATGCTCTCCCAGAGCGAACTCCTTCCCTGGAGTGGACGAGGCAGACCTCTCCTGGGAAGACTCCAAAATGAACCCCCCCAGGTCACCTGGGGGCCACTCTGGGTGCACTCCACAGGAACTGGCTGCATGTCCTGCGGCCTCTTGCGGGCAGGGGCCGGGTGTTGTGGTCTCTGTATCCTGCAAAGGGAGTGCCTGTGGATGCGCCTACGCACACCTACTAATACTTAGCGGCACTTACGTGCAGAGCACTTAAAACACATCGCCTCCTTTAATTCATCTACTTCTGCACTGTTCTTGTCCCCATTGAACTGCTGTGAAGTGTGAGGCACAGAGGGAAATCCGAGCCACACTGCTGGAGAGTCGCCCCAAATCCACGTGATTCTCAAGTCCCTCCATGACCTCCCTGAACGCTTACAACAAGTCCACAAGGTGCGAGTTATTTTACAGCCACTCCATGCTGTGGCTGAGGGGACGGAAGCTCTGGGAACCGAGTAACTGGCAAAAGTTGATGAGCTGGTGAGTAGCCGAGCTAGGCTATGACCTTGATGCTGCAGCCTGCAACCCCGCTTGCTTTGAATCCCTTCACTGTAGCGCTCGGGAAAGGGCATGGGACGGTGGACGGGGAGGAAGCCGCCAGGAGACTCATTAGGGAAGGACATCCAAGACCAAGGGAACCGAACAGATACATGGAATAGGGAGGGTTCAGCCTCCAGTGTCGGAAGCCCCCACATCCACCGGCTTAAACTCACTTAATAAGAAATATTTGTTATTACCAGCAACAAGTACTGAGGACTGGTTAATTTCGAGGCTCCACAGCACCATCAAAAACATTGGTCCCCTTCTTTCCCTCCTCCCTTCCATCCATCAGATGCTACTGGGCACTGTCTACGTGCCGGGCACTCTCCTGAGCCCTGAGGTTACAGTGGGAAGAACACCAAGTCCTTGCCTTCTTGGAGCTTATGCTCCTGCGTGAAAGACTGAGGCTACACACACACATAAACACACCACACACACACACACACACACACACACACACACACACAAAATGTACATATCATTTCGTGCATGTGTTTATATAAAATACATACACATATTATATATAACCACGTGTGTAATAATACATAGTATTTATGTATTATACACCCAACACTGTGTATATTACAAGTATATACACACACATATATAAGTAACATGATATCAAGTAAGAGCTATTAAAAAAACAAACAAGAAAATATAGTAATAGAGAGGAGAGAAGTCAGGGAAGTCCTTTTTTATTTTTAAAAGTTTATTTATTTTGAGAGACAGAGGCAGAGAGAAAGAGAGACAGAGAGACACACACACATAGAAAGAGAAACAATCCCAAGCAGGCTCCATGCTGTCAGCACAGAGCCCTGCCTTGGGGCTCAGTCTCAAGAACTATGAGATCATAAGCTGAGCTGAAATCAAGAGCTGGACGCTTAACCAACTGAGCCACCCAAGTTCCCTGGTCAGGGAAGTCCTTCTAGGGAGCTGGCATTTGAGCAAACACCTGAGTGAGCTGGAGGAATGACCTCAATGAGATCTGCGGGAAGTGATCGTAGTAGGGGGAATGGTGTGTGCAAATGCCCTGGGGTCATATAGCGCTTGGAGTGGAGTGAGTGAAGCCTCCCTGTTACGCATCGTGCAGGTGAGTCTCCTCGTGGTGGTCAAAGTGGCTGTAGCAATTTCAGGCCCCTGAGGTGGACATGACACTAGTCAATGAATAAGAGAGGTGTCTCTTCCCTGTTTGTCACGGTTTTGTAAATCCTTGAAGAAATCCTTCCAAGTGGGTTTTTCCTCGATCTTGTTGGCCAGAGCCACAGGCCCATGTCCCATCCCTCACAGGGGAATGGAACTACAGAGTTTGGCTTAGACCAGTGAGGATACGCCCTTGGAGCTGGAGATGAGCCGTGCCTCTCTGAGTTGTGGGAAGGAGGCACAGATGGCCTGCTGATAGAATGAGTTCCTGCCAGGAAGACGGAAGGGGACGTACGTAGAAAGGATGTACGACTATGGCCATGTCTTTAAAAAGAAGGGCATGGGGCGCCTGGGTGGCTTAGTCGGTTAAGCGTCCGACTTTCGCTTAGGTCATGATCTCGTGGTTCGTGGGTTCAAGCCCTGCGTCAGGCTCTGTGCTGACTGCCAGCTCAGAGCCTGGAGCCTTTTTCAGAGTCTGTTTCTCCCTCTCTCTCTGACCCTCCCCTGCTCACGCTGTCTCTCTCTCTCTCCTAGAAATTAATATATATATATATATGTATTTAAAAAGAAGGGCATGTCCTTCCCTTCACTGGTGGGCTTGCTGGTAGTGAACCAGTCTTGACCATGAAGACAAGGGCCCCTGGCTCAAGACGGCAGAGCAACAAGGCAGGAGACTGGGGACCGTCAGATCAGCCCGTCATGCTTGCAGTTAGACGACATAGAGAGAGACAGGGAAAGGAGGGTCTGAACAGCCCCCTGGTCCTGCTTCAGCCTGACCGAGGCTTCTGTACACATCAGGGCTCACGTCAGAGCACAGGCCCTGCTGCTTAAGAAACACCTTGCCTGGCGTTGTTCAAGCTCCTCACTTGACGAACTGGAAACTGAGATCCTGCAAGTGGAAGTGACTTGCCCAGGACCCCATGGGCAGCTGGTGTCAGAGCCGGGACTAAACTCAGATCTTGCCCAACAGGAGTGGGTTCCGAATTCCTAGATCTTTCCAATCAGGCACACTCTCTGGTGGGATCTTGACACTGTGCTAGAGAACTTGGTCGATTCCATGCGTGATGGAGAGCAGGCTCATGGCTCCCAGGCATTACAGTCTCCCGTGGTCGCTCTGGGTTTAATTTCCGTCTTCCAGGTTCACCTCAGCCAGGGTGGAGACCCAGGCAGGGAGGTGGCAGATCCCTGCTTTTGTTAGCAGGGTCTCAAAATACTCTAAGGATCCGCGGGGGCGGGGCAGGTGGGAGGGGCTCTGATTGTAATGCAGATTCCTGGGTCCTATCCTGGAAGATTCTGATTCACTAGGATTGAGGTGGGGCCCAGGAATCTGCTTCAAAGTTAAAGCGTACTGAGTAGTTATGCTTTAAGTTGTCCCCAGGCCACACCCTGAGAAACAGTGGCCCAAAGGGTTCCAGAGGAAAGTTCTCTTTATCTGGGGGGGTGGGGGGAAGCAATCCCATATCCAAATCTGAGTCTTGGTGCTGCTTTTCCCTGTGCGGACCCTTTTACTCTAGCTGAAGATCAGACTTGTCACCTGGGGCAGAAGGGGGCTAGGGCTGTGCGGCCGGAATTCACACTGGGAGAATCCTTGGGATCCACTCTTTTCTGAGGGAAGGTTTTGAAGGGCGCGTCGGGGGGGCACTGGTCACCCAGGCGTTACCATAAAGGGCGTGGCTTCTGCCACGGGGATCTGTTTCTGGTATCCGGCTCCCCCCGGCCTGCCTGCTGCAGGCTCCCCCCGGCCTGCCTGCTGCAGGTGCCGAGCACCACACCCCTGTCTTCCTGGGGTAGCTCTCCTCTCCAGCCCCCCTGCCCCTGTGTACCCCCAGATTTGATTTTCAATATATCTCCAGGCTCTCTATAGCACAGTTGAACTAAGCAATCAACAAAACCCCCATCTTTTGACAAAATCCATACTTGGAGAAGTAAAAAAAAAAATATTTTGGCATTTTGAAAATTCAGACGTCATAATTCTGTATAAAAGAGCATTTCCCTGGGCGCCTGGGTGGCTCAGTCAGTTGAACTTCCGACTTCGGCTCCGGTCATGATCTTGTGGATCATGGGTTTTAACCCCACATCAGGATTTCTGCTGATGGCCCAGAGCCTGGAGCCTGCTTCGGATTCTGTGTCTCCTCTCTCTGCCCCTCCCCCACTCGTACTCTGTCTCTCTCTCTCTTTCTCAAAAGTAAATAAACATTAAAAAAAAATTTTTTTAAGAGCATTTCCCCTCTTGGCTAAAAAGGCTGAGGAGGTGACAATTCCAACAGGCTAGCATCTTCACCCTGTGCCGCCTCGTGACCAGCACCCGCGCTGGATGGCCATGGAGCAGCGGGCCAGGACAGCCCAGGCACATGGGGACAAGTCTACAGTGGGCGGTATGATGGCCCAAAAGCACCCGGAGACCAATCCTGACCCCCCCACTGTGGACACGCTACGGCAGAAGGCGGAGGCCGACAAGAAGGATCAGGCTGTCAAGGTGCTGCTGTTTGAAACGGCGCTGCTTTCTCTGGCTTCTCACTCGAGGATCCCCGGACTCACTCCAACCGCATTAACCGCGTGGTCAAGCCAGGCCTGGGCACAGAGGAAGGTGAAGTGACAGCAAAGCCACAGTGCTGCTGTTCCTCGTAAGATCTGCCTCCTCAAGGGGGACGAAGATGCCTGTTGCATAGAAGAAGTGGATTCGCTTCTACTTGTGGATGGCATGCCTTCTGCATAGTGCCCCACATCTCCCCAGCAACCCCGAGCGACCCGCTTCACCTGTTCCCTCTGCTGACGTCTAGTGGTTGTTCACCTCCCGTCTTTGTCTGAGGCAGCCTACTGGGGCCTCGAGTCCTATCCCTCCTGCATTTAACAAGGGGTTTGGAGGTGTGTTGTGCGTTTTTTAAAAAATTTTTCTCTGAAATTAAAGTATGCAAAATAAAGAAGTTTTATACAAAACAAAATAAAATAAAAGAACATTTCCCCCAAAGCAGTCAGGTCCTGATATTCCTTTCCCAAGGGCTGTGTTGCAGGAGCTCACATAGCCACTGCCTTGCTTCCCGGTAATCAGGAATTCCAGGGGTCACTGGCTTCAGGCATGGCTGGATCCAGGGGCTCTGTGTCTATTTCTCTTCACCTCATGACTCTGCTTTCCTCTGTGTGGCTTTATTCTCAGGCAGACTTTCTCCCTGTAGTAGAAAAGATGCCTTCCAGAAGCCCGAGGCATGCATGGTGCCAACAGCTTGGGGTCCTAAGGAGGTATCCTACATGGACCTCTTCCAACACCCATACACCTAATCTCACAAGGGACTCTGATTTGCCTTGCTTAGCCCCAATTCTCAGACCAATCACCATGGGCTAGAGGGTGGGGTTCCACGGTCTGTAGCTGTAGATCCTGTGTCCATCGCTGTCATCTGGGGGTAAGTAGGGCACTGAGATTGTCTCTCCTGAGCTGTGGAATGGGGTGAAGATACCCTACTAGACAGAGGGTTCCTACAGATTAACAAGAGTTGCCCACCCAGGAAGCAACTGGCATGGTGTCACTCTAGTGTTAAAAAGCAAAGTCTGATTCAACCTAGTGGTCAACCCATGGTCCAGTGCTCTTCTCATCATGTCCCTGGCCCGCAGGGGACATTGGGAGACTCCTCTCGGGGCCAAAGTGTCTACGGATGATGAATATAATGGGGTTACGGTGAAAGTGGTCAAGGTCTTGACCAAGATCTCCGGTAGCCATGATGGAATGGGCAGATCACTGAACTCCGCATTCCTGACAGAATTCTGCCATTTACTCTGTATTTGGGCGCTGCCACTTACTTTGTAGTTGCGAAGTGCAGTTAATCTCTCTGACCCCCAGTTTCCTCATCTGTAAAGGGGGATACGTTGCTCAGTAAAGCCTGGTTTGGCATGGGGGTTGAGGGACAGAGGTCACAGATATACCCTGGCCCTTGGAGTGGACTTAGCAGGAGGTAGACAGTGTGGGGCCTTCATCGTGGACACCTGTGGGGCCGGGGAGGGTTTGTGAGATTCAGCAAATAAAAATATTGCATGCCCAGTTCAATTTGCATTTCAGATAATTAATAATTTTTAGAGAGAGAGGGAGGGAGGAGAGGGGCAGAGGGAGAGAGAGAATCTAAAGCAGGCTCCATGCTCAGGGCAGTTTCCCACATAGGGTTCAATCCCCTGACCCTGAGATCTTCACCTGTGCTGAAATCAAGAGTCAGACGCTCAACCGACTGAGCCACCCGGGGGCCCCAACAAATAATTCTTTTCAGTATAAGTATGTCTCATACAATACCTGGCCTATTCTTATACTAAAAAGTTATTTATTTGTCTGAAATTCAAGTTTTCTATGTCTTATTTGGCAACATTAGTTCAGGGGCAGGTTAAGTCTGAGGATCCCATTGGTTCAGGATGATGAACCTGACCCCAGGGGTGCAGCTTACCCGGAGCTCTAATTATACCAGGAGAATCTGTCTTTTCTCTGTCTCTTTGCTCTGCTTTCTTCTGTTTTGCTTCAATCTCAAATGGTGGAAAAGTGGCCACCAGATCTCCAAGCTCTTTTCCCCACACTTCAGGAAACCCAATGGGAAAAGCATGCCCTCTTCCTGTCTTTCCAGCAGAAGGTTTAGGCCTGACTCTCATTGGCCCAAATTGAGTCACATGCTCTTCCCTGAACCAATCACTGTGGCCTGGGAAGATGAAGTCTCCTGATTGGCCAGGCCTGGGTCATGTGCCCACACTGTTCCGCTTACTCCTGGCAGATTGAAAGTTGAGGAGTTCCTTTAAGGAAAGCTGGGGTGCTGTCCCCACAGGAGGAAATAGAACTGGGCTGCTGGAAACAGGAGGTGCCCTCAGTGGGGCGTCCGGAAGCCCTGACTCAAGGGGCAGAGTCGGCTGAGCCCATGCAGCCTGCCTTCTTGATGCTTCCGGAGAGGTCTGGGATCGCAGACAACACAGAACTGGGATAAATCCTGGCTCTGGGTGGCCTTGGGCCAGTTCTTTTACCGCTCTGTGACTCAGTGTCGCCCTCATTTATCAGTCAAGAGTAAGCAGCAACAACCTAATCATTTTTCAAGCAAGTAGAGTGCCTAGCCCTGGGGCCGCCAGGTGGCCGGCACTCTGATCCATGGCAGCTCTTCCTTCTAGAGAGCCTTGCTCCAGCTGAGATCCTTTTAAGGGAGAAATGGCAAAGCGTTGGTCTCTGGATTGCCAGAGGGCACCCCTCTCCGTAGCTGGGTGGGTAAAATGTTTGAATGGCTGTAGCCCACCTGCTGTACCTGCCGTTGAGGCAATTTATCAGAGGTGGGGCAAGCAGGGCCCCCAGAGCACTTGAACTCATATACACCCAACCCCAGGGGCAAGTCCCATGTCAAAGTCATGCGGTGAGGCACATGAACCAGAATGGCTCAGGAGGAGACCTACAAAGGGCGACCCATAAGAGCCCTGAGGTTATGTATCTGCAGTCTACCACATGCTTGAAGGCCTTATCATGGCTGTGTGCCTTAAGTTGTAGACTTTCATCTTTTTCAAGACATAAATATTCGTGGGGGGGTTTCAACTTTATGCAGGTGATAAGAGCTGACACCTCTTTGTGAATTAAGCAGTGAAAGAGAGAGAGAAGGGGGTATTGGGTAGGAAAAGAGGTGGGTTCAGTCCCTACCAGCAGGGAGAATCTTTAACAAGGGAAGGCTGTGGCCGCCTCCCCCTTCCGGCATGGCCCCAGGGAGCCGGCAACTCACACTGCCCTGCGTGCGAGTTCCCTATTCCTAGGATTGGGCCAATGTGGGTAGCGAGTATGACAGAAAGAAGGTGGGCTTTGGAAACATCCAGAACAAGATGAGAATCCTGACTTTGCCCCTTCACCAAAATGCTTGGCCTCAGCAAATGACGTAACCTCTCAGAACCTCCGTTTCCTCATCTGTTAAATGGGGATTCTCTGCCTCCTTGATAGGGTTAGTATGAGAATTGTTGAGTTATATTTCAAGATTCTTTGGCCCATCTCTTAGACGTTCCAAAAAGCAGTTGGATTGTTCTAGATATTTGCATGTTCTCAAGCAACCTCACCCAAGGGATTCCCGCACCCCCCATCCCTGAGCCCCAGCCTGGACTTCAGAGACAGAACCAGACAGCCCATCAGACTCTTGAGGACAGGCTTTTGGGGTTGGGTCCTGGCCTGGACATCACCACTGGGTCCCCTATATCAGGAGACATCTTTACCTCCAGCACCCCCACCTCCCTACCCAAAGCACCACCATTTGCCTGTCAAGGAACTTGAGTCCGTGTAGAGCTCAGACAATAGCAGCTTTGTTCTTCATTAAAGAATCTTAACTGACTGAAGAAGAAAAAAAATCTGAGCTCTTCCTTAAGAAGCTCATAATTTAATAGGTGAAATGTCAGGGAAAATCAATGCCAGGCTCTGTCCTGGCGGCCTTATTATACCGTCCATTAAACAACTTTTATGTTTTGTTTATAGCTGCTCGTTTCCTCCCCCCTTCTTATTCCACCCCCTGCCTTCTAAAAAAATTTATAATGTTAAAAAGGGACACGGGATGAGAAACCAAGTTACAAGAAACCGACTGGCTGTCCTTGGCAGGGCTGGGACAATCTGGCCACCACAGAGAGGAGATGTTCCCGGGAGCAGACTCCGCCGAGGGCTGGGCCCCGCCGGCTGGGCGCAGGCTCAGCACGTTCTGAGTGTTTTGGAGATCTGGAAGGGTTTTCTGAGGTAGAAAGATTCTCATTTACTGGGTGATGGTTAGGGAGGCCCTGGAGGGGACAGAAGACTAAGTGGAATTTGCAACTCTCCTTTTTCCCTTGAGAAGAGAAACTCCAGGCCTCATTGTCTGGCAGGACCTGGTGGGTCAAGAGAGGCTCTCGCCGGATGTGGTGCTGTTTATGGTCTGTAAATGAGCAGCTCCACACGCAAAGGAAAGTCTTAAGACGCAAGGTTGCTGGCACGATCAGCTGGGTCCAGCTTGTTCCCAGCCATGTTCTGGCCACGAACGTGACCACTCGGGGGGAACTCCTGCTGTGAGAAGTGACCCAGGTTGAAGATGAGGCTGTCCCCAACTTGGGGGTCTTGGACCTCAGTGAAGACAGTAGACAGAAGTCAGTCTCTTGGTGCTTCTAGATGATGTGCTTGTGCCCATCACTCCCCACTTCACCCCGGGATTCTGCCAGTCCATCAGGGTCTGGACCAGCTGCTGGTAGCCTGTCAGCAGAGAAGTCTCCTTTCCAGAGAGGGAGGAAGGTGTCTCAGTCTTAGGGTAGTTTCCCCGGGAGCCGACCCACGGCAAGGAACCCGGTACCAGTGATCAGTGGATGCTGATCCCAGGAGACACCAGCAGAGGAGAGGGAAGCAAGAGAGGAAGAGGAAAGGCTTCAGTAAAGGGCGAATTAGCTAGCTGATCACCACTGTGGTGACTGGGGCTTATTCCTGGAAACGATGTAGACATATGCCCCAAGGAAGGATGCGGGTTCTAGAGTCAAAGAATCCCCTCCCTCCGCCCCTTCCTCTCTACTCCAGGCACAAAGATGCAGCGATGGAGGGTGGAGGGGATGCAGCAGGTGACGGCCCCCATGAGTGTGTAGGGCTGGAGGTCCCCTCCCTGGGTTCCTTACCCACACAGGGGCTCGGAGCTCAGCCCTCCACTGCTTAGCCTCTTCAGTTTGTAAGGTGGACGTCATCATTCCTACCTGTGGCCCGTGCCGTGGCTGTAAAGGTGGTCCGGGGTAGCGGTGAGTTCCTTGTTTGGACCGAAGTGTGTCTCTCCCTCCCCAAGTGCATATGTTGAAGCCCTGACCCCCCAGTGTGACTGTATTTGGAGATGGGGCCTTAAGGTTAAATGAGGGCATAAGGGTTAGGCACCCAACCAGCAGGATTGGTGCCGTTATGAGAAGAGGAAGAGACACTAGAGGTCTCTGTCTCTCGTCTTTCTGTATCTCTCTTTCTGTATCTCTCTCTCTGTGTCCCTGTCTCTCTCTCCTTCTCTCCACACACCCAGAGGAAAGGCCGTGTGCGGACAGAGTGAGAAGGTGGGCGTCTGCAAGCTAAGGCAAGAGGCCTCCCCGAAACCCACCTTGACAGCGCCTTGATCTCAGACTTCGAGCCCCCACAACTGTGAGGAGATGAATTTCTGTTGTTAAGCCCTCCAGCTTGTCGCGTTCTGTGAGCCTGAGCCGACTAAGACCCTCCCGAAGCCGGCAACCGGTCGGCGGGGATGTGAGTCCTACCACCGTGTACGTGCAAAGCCGTAGGACCTTGGGAAGTTTTGTACTTTCCTCAATTTCCTTCTCTGTCAAATGGGAGAGTAATGATACCCGCTCCACCAGCAAGCTGTCCCACTGCAGCTCAGTGGCCGAAGTCACGCACATCTTCCTGCTCACGAGTCCACGCTTCAGCTGATGGCTGTCGTCTCGGTGGCCTGTGTCTGCAGTCAGCGGCGGCAAGGGGGCGGCTATGCAGATCTTGGCCAGGTCCTCCCGTCCCCGGTGTGAACATCACGACAGGCACACACATGTGCAGAGGAGGCGCCTCTCGCCCTCCAGTGGGCTGGCCCGGGCTTCTGTGCCCAGCAGTAGCCAGGTTCCCTGGGAGCATGTGGAGGCTACGGGGCCTCCCGAGGCCTAGGCCTGGACTGGCCCTGAGATGCTTCCATCACATTCTGTTGGCCAAAGTGGGAGGTGCAGGCCAGCCCGGATGCAGGGCGAGATATGCGAGACCTCACCTCTGCATCGGGTTGCCGCAAAGTCACTGCAAAGGGCAGAGATTCAGGGAGGCCATTAACTGGGGACCGCAGCTGCCATCGCTCTACTCATCTGGTGTTTGGGGGATGAAACGGGGCGCTTGGAAGGGCTGGGGCTGGAAGGATGCTCTCCTGATGCCTTCGCGAATGAACCCGGAACCCTCACGGTAAGATGGATGGCCCGTGGGTCATGAGTCAACACCCAGTTATTTCAAAGCCAGGCTTCCGCCCACTCAAACCTTCCCCCAAGAGGGTGAACATAGGCCTAGATCTCTCTGTCTCTGTCTCTCTCACACACGCATGCACACAGGCACCTAGCACATTCGTGTGCAAACACGCACAGACCAGCTGCTCAAACATAGGCACAGGCACACGTACACACAGGAGCCGTGCACCCCACACCCCCACACGCGACACTTACTCATACAGCATATGAGTGATGTACTCATGGGCGCATCTAGACACGCAGACGGAGCACCAGACAAACCTCACTTATACACGGGAGCAGATACAAGTGGTGCCCCGTAGGGCCCAGCAGCACTTGCCTCAGCTTCTAACCTCCACGCCGCTGTGTGTCCTCCGGGCTTTCGGCAAGGCCTCTTCGAAGGGGCTAGGCGGGGAGAGGATAGGTGGGGTGGGTAACAGGTGTGATGACAGCTCTTGTCTGGCCCCAGTGCCTTCCAGGGCCAGAGCGACAGCAGACCCAGGTTGGCATTAGACCCAGGTCACAGGATGCCTTATGAGGCAGGTGGAGGAGGAGTCCCAGCGGGACAGGTGACCCTCCCCAACTCGGGGCTCAGGCCCTGAGGGTCAAATGCTGCCTCTGCTGCTCCCCAGCACGCAGGGTAGGCCGGTCGCAGCTCCCTAGGCCCATGCTCATTAGCAGGCAGCTTGAGGGGATAGTCGTAGTGAAAGCCTTCCCCACTTTTTACATGCCCTAGACTGTATTGCAGCCTCTTGGCCATCAGCCCCAGCTGCCGTGGCCCAGGGTAGAAACGGGGAAGGCAGCAGCCTTTCGAGGCTCGGTCCTCCCCCTCTGAGAGGCCGGGCAAGCAGCCGCCAACCTCTCTAGGTCGTGACGATGGCTTTTGAAGGGTTTCCTGTTTTCTGGGCTTCTGCATCTTTGGGGTGCAGTCCCTGTGGGTTTGAGGTGTGCTGGGGGCAGAGCTTGAGACGTTCTAGAAGCTGAGAGAGTCACCTGTGATCTGAGGACCCAGGCCTCAGCAGAGAGACTCGGATTTGCGTGTCTGCCCCCAGGGACGGGTCTACACACCTCAAAGGAGGAAACCTTTAGGTCCATGGGGAGAAAGGGTGTCGGGGAGTTGGCAGCTGTGGCTGCCTCCGGTGGGCAGAGATGAACCTGGAGTTATCTTTGTGTTCTTGTTCTTGTTCTTGGTGGCGGGGGAGGGTGGGGGGTGATGGTGGGCAGGCAGACTTTCCTCCAGGGATCAGCAAAGTATGACCCACAGGCCAAATCCCACCTGCTGCCCGTTTTTGTAAATAAAGTTTTATTGGAACACAGCCATGCCCACAGCCATTACCTATGGCTGCTTTCACACTCTAACCGAGGAGGGTAGTTGGGACAAAGCCCTGATGACCTACAAAACTGAGAGATAGTAACTACTTGGCCCTTCGCAGAAAAAGTTTGCTGATCCCTGAGAACAACCCGGGTTCCAGACAGAGAAGGTCCTGGGATGGAAGCTCACTTCCTAGCTCTGCGAGCTTGGGTAGGTCACTTAACTCCTCTGAGAAACTGAGATTTCCCCACACCTACCTCACAGGGCTGTGCGGGGGATTGTAGTACTCAGCCTGGTGCCAGGCACGGACGTGGGCACGGGGTGTCGCTCAGTAAATGGCAATGTTTGCTCTGTGTCTTGCTGGAGGCTCCTAGAAGTCCCTGGTTCCTCAGGCGCCCTGGCGGGGGACTTTGATAAACGTGGTCTGAACCTCCCTGCGCACCGCACACCGGCTGGGCCAGCTGTGCAGAGCATCTGCGCTCCCCGGGTCCAGCAAAGGGGGGTGGGGCCAGAGTGGAAGTGGGTGTTGCTTAGGGCAATTGACTCACCCCTGTTTGCTTGGGACTAACCAGCCAAGTCCTTCCCTCACCTGGATGACGTGGTCGCTGGATACCCAGTGAGGTGGCCCGGGAGGCCGAGGGACCCCCCCCCCAGCACTGCTCAATCGCCCAGGTCACACAAGCACTGGAGTCAGGTCTTCAGAATCCTGCAGGAGGAGCAGCATCACATTTACCATATCCTCCTCCTCCCTGCCCCCTCCCCTCATCTCGTTATTATTCCCACCATTTTGGGGTCTCATGCCTCCCACGCTCCCGTGTAGACCGACTCTCAGGAAGGGGTGGGCACTCAGTTACCGACACCTTAAAAGGAATTCCAGCAAGTACCCCCCTTTCCAAGGAGCTTCGTGTTTGAAGCTTCGTGGTTAAGAATGAAAGGGGTGACTGGTTTTTGGTGGGGGAGGCATGTATGCAATTGGGTGGCAGGCACTGGAGAGAGATGTCTGGATTCACATGGAGCAGTAACACCTGTTCTTAAAGCCTGCCCCAGGAGCCCCGGGAGAAGCTGGGGGGTGGGGTGTCCTCTCACCTCCGAAGGGAGCCCCGGGGGCCTTCCGCCGTCCTGGCCAGCCTTTGTCTCGACTCCCCCGGGTGTGGTGAAATCTTAGCTTTTGAACCAGGAATATTGTTTTGAAAAAAATGAAACGCTCAGAGTCCCTATAGTCCCCAAACCTCATTTTAAAGGGATTATAGCAGCTGGCTTGTAAATCCTGTTTCTTAGGTGGGGGGCTTAGAGCGGGGCTCAGGCAAGGACCAGGGTGGGGAAAGAAAGGAAGGTCATTTCATTTCCTGGAGAGGAAAGCGCAGGTTTTCCCCGCTGCCGTGCCTGGGACCCAGCTCGCTGCCTCCACTGCGGAAAAGGGAAGGGGCAGGCAGGGTCCCGCACTTGGAGTCAGGGAAGGAGGGCTCGAGTCTTCATTTTGCCGTCCATTCACTGCTGGCCTTGGAGATGCCCTCTGGGGCTTGGTCCTCTGGGTGACAAGGATTTGAAAATAAAGAAGAGTTTTACATCCTCCTTTCTTTTCTTACGCTCCAAGTAGGGGTCCTTTTCTCTGGGTTCCCCACAGGGGCAGGCCTGACCAAGGTGGGCGAAAGGAGAACCAGTCGAAATGCTTTGTCTGCAGAAGGTGGGGAGCTCTCTGGGGGGCAACTGTATAGCTGAAAGTCTTCAAAAGCTTTAATTGAGAAAAAAAAAAAAGGTGTAGGGGACGCCTAGGTGGCTCAGTTGGTTGAGTGTTTGACTTTCGATTTCGGCTCAGGTCATGATCTCATGGTTCATGGGGAAGAACCCCATGTCAGGCTCCTTGCTGAGCGTGGGGCCTGCTTAAGATGCTCTCTCTCCCTCCCTCTGCCTCCTTTCCTGATCACAGTCTCTCTCGAAAATAAAAAAAATAAGTTTTATTTTTAGGGGGAAGAGAAGGTGGAATCAGGCAAGTGATTTGACACCTGTCAGGAAGGGGGTCCAGGGGAAGGACAGGTAGAGAAAGGATTTTAGGTAAGTATCGCTGCAGCCCTGCCCAGGGTAATTCCCCTCCGCTGGGCCCCCTGCAGAGAAACTTCAGTCAATGCGGACCAACTCTTATAGAGTTTGGGGTCAGATTAGCAGTTCTTTTGGACGAGGGCAAAGTTCTTTTGGACTGCAGAGGCAGTCATCATGGAAAGAACTGGAAGCCCCACTTCTACCTGGCTGGTATTTCTAGAATACCAAGAATGGTCCAGACCAGTGCTGCCCTGAGGGTGGGGGTCGAATCCCTAGCGATTCATGAGATGATTTTGGGTGCCCCCCCCGTGATCTTAAGAAAATTGTTTATTAATTTAAACAGGTCACAGGAGAAAATAACTCAGGCATCACACTGGCCATTTTGTGGATTTTATTGCTTAGGACAAGGTCGAAAGAAGTACCTATGTTAGTAAACTGGCCCACCCCCAAAGAACCTGGCTCTGTGGCCACCCCTACCTGCCATGAGGTTTACAAACCCCCTCCCCAAACATCCAGCCACATCTTCAGGGGAAGTAGGGAGAGCCGGGAGGAATCAGGAAGGCATTGATCCTAATTAAGAGTTAAGATAGTTGGATTGGGGCGTTTTAAACCAGACTGAGCAAAAAGTCAGCTTCCTTCTCTCCCTCACCCCTGTTTCACTCCTTCCTTCCTTTCCCCCCTTCTTCCCTTCTACCCGCTGTGTGCAGGCTCATAAGGGAGTTTAGGGTAATTTTAGAGAAATAAACTACATATGCTTGGCATCCTTGTCCCACCTACAGTAGTAGAGCTACTGAGTGATTCTCCCCCACAAAGATCATAAACCAAATTAATTACATTTTTGGTCAATAACATCCTATGGCCCTTCCTTGGAGAGTCCGAGCATGTCATGTGCCAATGTAAGATTCAGACAAGTCCTGCACTTGAAAATAATACACTTTTTTTTTTTTTTACAAATAGTTTATTGTCATGTTGGTTTCCATATAACACCCAGTGCTCATCCCCACAAGTGCCCTCCTCCATGCCCATCTTCCCCCTCGCCCCCCACACCCATCAGTCCTCAGTTTGTTCTCAGTATTCAAGAGTCTCTCATGGCTTGCCTCTCTCCCTCTCCCCCACCATTTCCCCCCTTCTTCTCCCCCATGGTCCTCCGTTAAGTTCCTCCTAATCCTCCTATACGTGCAAACATATGGTATTTGTCCTTCTCTGCCTGACTTATTTCACTCAGCATAACACCCTCAAGGTCCATCCATGTTGCTACACATGGCCAGATTTCATTCTTTCTCGTTGCCATGTAGTATTCCATGGTATAGATAAACCACATCTTCTTGATCCATTCGTCCGTTGATGGACACTTAGGCTCTTTCCATGTTTTGGCTGTTGTTGAGAGTGCTGCTATGAACATTGGGGTCCATATGCTCCAAGAATACACTTGACTGTGAGCATTTCTCAAGTGCCCTTGACTCTGGTATGTTACTTCCATACAGCACGTGTTCACATCCAGCATGATTCGTCCCCGAAGCACCCATTTTGGGAAATGCTGGACTGGGAGCTTGTGAAGGTGCCTTCTTTCCTGACAATTTAGGCGCTGCTGATCGAGAAGCCCCTGGAGCCAGCTGCCTCCCAGGCCAGCCTCTCCTGGGTGGGCAAGAGGACCGGTTATGCTGCTGGAGGCTTCCGGCCAAGATCTGTCCCCCACTCCACCCCCGTCTCCACCAGAGAGAAGTCACGGTGACCTGCCAGTTGCAGGGTGGGGTTTTCAGAGCCCCCAAAGAATTTCCAAAAAATGCCTTCCCTCTGCCCAGGCTTCCTCTTGCCTCTGGTATTAGGATTAGAAAGAGAACAACAGCAATAAAAATACAAAACACCAAACAACAGAAACCCTGAACTGAACAATAACCCAAGCCACATCAAGGAGCAGTTTCCCTGCTGGCCCCCCCGCCCGCACAGTCGGGTTGTCTGGGTACAGCTCCGAGCTCCGCCCCATGGTCAAGAACAGCATAGTCTCTGGGGGCCTTGGTTTCCCCAACTCCTTCCTCCTTCTGGGCCACCCTCCGTGGGTGGTGTGAATGAGTTAGTTGGAGGGTAAGGCAGGCCCCATGGTGAAATCCCAGCCTTAAGGTGGTTGGACGCTCTTTCTTTAAATATTCAAAATTATGAACAACCTGAATACATATTCATCACAATTAATAAATTAATACCTGTTCAGCATCTGACAGTTTACAAAGCAGTTACATGGTCATTCCTAAGAAGAGCCCATGAAATGAATAGTGCTTCTCCACTCCATCACTGAGGAAACAGGCACAGAGAAGGATACATAGCTTGCCCCAGGTCACAAAGTGGTGTGTGGCATAGCCGGGATTTGAACTTACGTCTCCTACTTTTAAACTGGGCATTAGTATAGAGCAGAAGACAGGATCACCACCATTGAGAAATTTCTGTTCCTCTGAGAAAATGAGAAAAAGAGGCTGGTTTCATACTATTTTCTGTTGTCTGTTGTTTGGATGTGGGTGAATAAATCAATCTGTGAATATTGTAGGCACTGTCTCACTCAGGAGACCTGCTTTCAGAGATAAAAAGCAAACCCTGTGAGATGATGTGGTCAAGAGAGGCTTTCTATAGGAGGTGGACCCAAAGCTAGGCCTTAAAGAATAAACGAAACACAAGAAAATCTCTGACAAAGACGTCATTCACACCATAGTGTAAAATTCACTTGGTATCCCATTTCTAACTGTAGAATGAAAACAAAACTCTTATTCATTCATTTAGGACGACATTTTGAGCCATTACTGTGTGGCAACACCAGGCTAGGTGCTGATACCAGCCTGTCCCATGAAATAGGCTCTTCAACATCAAGATATGCTTCCAAATGTGAAAAGGAAGGAAGCACATCTCCCCAGTCCAGGGAGTGATGGAGTGGGAGATACACCCGCCTCTCAGCTGATGTTCTCAACTCACTTCCTTCTATCAAAATGGCTGACTGGTCTGGGAAGAAGTGTCTAGAGCTCAGACGTGGCTGAGGACTCAGATGCTAGGCCTAGGGTTTAGGTGGGAGGGTATGAAATCCAGAGAACCCAGGATTTGAGGCTCAGGCGGTGGAAGTCTATAGTTGGAGCAAGAGGAAACAGATGCCTAAGTGCCTGGATCACTGAGAAGGTGGAAGGAGAATTCTAGAGTACAGATTACTAAAACCACAGAAGGTCAAGAGGTGGGGAAGTGGAGCACGATTTATGGAAGACTGAGCCTGTGGGCACTGGGGAAAGGAGCTAATGAGGCCCTTGGTAGGTTGGACAAGTAGTAAACGAGTTGTGTTTCTAATTGTATTTCCGATCTCAACTTGCTCATCTGGTAAGTGAAATGATAGCATATGGGATATTGCTTTTAAAAAGCAAAGTAAACTTGCAATCGAAAGTGATTTAGGGGCTGTTAGGTCATCTCTCCAGTTATTTATCAGTGTAGGTTGCACACAGGGTACTTGTGTCTAAATGTCTTCTTTTTGCTTGATGTTTGCTCACTGCCCAGCTGATCTCTGTCCCCATGGCTTTGAATGTTTGTCTGAATGCTTGAATTTCCCATCTGGTTTCTCCAGTTCTGGCGTCTCCTCTGGCCTCCATCTCTACGGCCACTTCTCAACATCAATTCCTATGGTCTCACCTTCTCCTCTCCAAGTTCAATCCAACCCCTGTCATTGCTGATCACACAGCATACACACTGACTCTTCTGTCCCTTAAACATATCAAGTGTGATCTTATCTCTGAGCCTTTGCACATGCTGCTCCCTCTGCCTGAAATGCTTTTCCTACACCTCATGTGGCTACTCCTTTTTAAGTAGGGCTAAGTCCAAAGATTACCAACTCAAAGAGTCCATTGATGGCCACCCCATCTCAGGAACCATCTCCACCTGCACCACTCTCTCCCCTCAACCACCGTATTTTCTTTATGGTCTTTGACAACATGAAATTGTCTTCCTTCTTTCTCTCTTTCTTACTTACTGTTTTGAGTTGTAATGTCTATTTTATTAAAGATGTATGTAGCTTTAAAAGGCAAATGAAGTTTATATCAAAACCCAGCACCCTCTTGCCCCCCTCCTTTCTGCTTCTTAGAAGCAAGCATTGTTACTTCTCTCAGCTGCTCATCTATTCATATATTTGTACATAATTTGCTTGTATTAAAAGTTCTTGATTTTTGTGTTCTATTCATAATCCATAGTCCCTCTACTGATGGTTTAACTGTTATGCACACATATAAATGTGCATGTGCACACAAAGCATCCTTTCCCTCCATCCTCCCGGAGTAATTAATCACAACTGTTGGTAATATTCATTAGTCAACTCTTTATGACCATAATTATGTAAGTATTGCTCATGGATAAGCCATGTGAAATAATGTAACTGTCTGTGTGGTATTATTGCAGAGGAACCCAAATGTTTATTGGGAGTTCTTCAAACCAGTATCTCTGGGTCTTTCTGAGAATCTCTTTCATTGTGTTTCACTCATTCATACCCCTTGTGTTTACGGAGCACCTACTATGAGCTTGGCATTGTGGAAGACAGTAACAGACAAGGCAGACTGAGCCCCTGTCTTCAAGGAGCTTTGTCTAAAGAGTGAGCTGTTACAGTCAGGTAGGGTGAACATTTAGAGAGAAAAACAGACACTACTCTCTGGGGGACTGAAAGAGTAGTGATTATAGTGCCACCTGATGGCCAATAGGGATTAAGCTAATTTACTGGGGATGAGCCTGGCTGGAGATGGGAGTGTCCTGGGAGGAGGAGAAAGCATGTACAAAGTCTAGTGTATTAGTTAGCTATTGCTGTATAACAAATACATCCCCCCTTTCAAGTTAGTGGCTTAAAACAACATCTATTGTCTGACAATCAGGAATCGGGTCATGGTGAGGCTGCTCAGGGCCTCTCCTAGGTTTCTATCAGGCTATCAGCTGGGGCTGGGGTTATCTGAAGGCTCATCTGGGCAGAAATCTGTTTCCAAGCTCACTCAATTGAATTTTTGCAGGATTCACTTCCTCCTGGGCTCTTGGACCAAGGGTCTCAGTTCCTCCTGAGTGGTTGGCCCTCTTGGTTCCTTGCCATGTAGACATCTCCACAGGACAGCTCACAACATGGCAGGTGCCTTCATCAGAGTGTGCAGGTAAAGGAAGAAGACAAAAGCTTCTGTCTTCATGACCTGACTTTGGAAGTGACACCCATCACTTTTGATGGCCAGAGGGTTAGAAGAGAGTCTTGGGTCCAGCCCATGGCACCCCACAGACCTTGAGTCCCAGGAGGTGGTGACCTCTGATCACTGGGAGCCACTCTAGAAGGACCTTCCATACCTGGGATGCAAGCCTGGGGTATTGGCTGGGGCATACATACTCACAGAGCTGGGACCAAGAATGTGCAGGGGAAAGTGGTGAGTGAGGGTCCAGAGAGTCAGACAGTGGCCCTGATGCTTTCCCAGCAGGTGTTTGGAGCTAGGCTATCACAACTCAAGGCCGTAGACTGGGGGCTTAGACAATAGACAGCTATTTCTCACAGTTCTGGGGGCTGTGGTGTCCAAGATCAAGGTGTTGGCAGATTCAGCTCCCTGGTGAGGACCCTCTTCCTGGTTGGCAGATGGCTACTTTCTCCCTGTGACCTCATGTGGTGCAGACACAGAAAGACAGCAAGCTCTTGGTGTCTCATAATGGCACCAATCCCGCCATGAAGGACCCAACTCATGACCCCATCCAAATCTAATTACCTCCCAAAGACCCCACCTTCAAAACCATCACTTGGGGGTGGGGAGAGTAGGGCTTCACATATGAAGTTTAGGGGAACACAATTCAGCCCACAGCAGTAGGTCAGGTTCACTGTCAGATGTACAGTTTTTGGAAGACAAGCTGGGCTGCGTTGAGGTTCAGGGGCATCAGGCTATGGGATAGGGATGAATTTGGATGAAAGGAAGTGGGCAGAACAGTTGAGGAGGGGCAGCCAGTGAGGCTGGGGGGGGTGGGGGAGCTGGGGGCAGGGTGTCGTGGGAGCTGGTGGCGTGTCGCCTAAGGGGAGGAAGCATTTCCAGAGGGCACAGGTCTGGCCACTCTTGGTCTAACCTCCTCCTAAGTTGTCTCCTGGTAAAGACGTCCATGGCTCAAAATCCCTGAAAAGCAACTGCACGACTCCAACCCCCTCAATTACAGCTGAGGAAAGCGAGGCCCAGAGCAGTGATTTCTGTGGGGGACGGGGCTGTCTGGGGTTGACAGGCGGACGGCCACAGCGCCATGGTTTCCAGGTCCCGTCAGGCGAGAGAATTTGGGTTCTGTGCACTCTCAGCATGTGACAGAAAGCTCGTGCTTCTGCGTGCGGGAGAGGCCGGGAGAGAGGCTGGTAGAAATGGAGAGAAGTGTCTCTTTCTGAGCCTTCCAGAACATGGGCTGATGGGGGCTCGAGGGGAAACGGGGCCTGAGCGAAGGGCCAGCTTTGGTGATATTAATTGTTCTCCTTTCGGGGTTCCTGGCCACAAGTCCCCATGCCCAGCCCAGATTAAAGCTCCGTGTTGCTGCAATCCGGGCCTCCAATGAAGCGACTTCTAACAATGCAAAACCACTAATGAGGCAATCCTGATGGAAGGCGTGAGTCCCCCTCCCTGGACCCCTCTCTTGGGTCTTGGCTTTGAAATCCCATCATCCGGGAGGGGGGTGCCCGTGGCCCTGACTGGCTGAAAGCCCCCTCTCCGCCGCGCTGGTGTTCCAGGAAGAGTCAAGGGTAGGGAGCACTCCCCAGATGGAGCCCGGCCCCTCCCCGACCTCCTGCTCCTGGCCAAGCAAAGCACTGCAGAGCTCGCTCTCTTGGCGGGTGAGTCTGTTCCGAGAGTCAGATCCCACCCTGGGAAGCTCGCTGGCTGCGGCCGCCTGGCCAAGTTGCACAAGCGTTTACCACACGCAGGCAGGCGGGGACAGCAGGGGAAGCGGGCTCCCCGCTCCCCAGAAGGGGCAGGAGGAGGAGCCGCTGTCATTCTGTGGCGCTGGGGCCTGGCAGGAGGCCAAGGCGACACCTCGGGGACCCCTTCCCACACCCCACCCGGCCCACCCAGCCTTGCCTTAGAGCTGCCAGGCTGCTGGGCGTTAGAAGCGGCAAGAAAGCGGGGCCCTGGGCCAACGACCCGCCTCCCAGTTGCAAAGGAGGAAAGCAAGGCGTCTCTACAGAGCCCTCAAGCGCGCAAGTGGGGTGTGTCCTGACCCTGTGCCCCAGGCCGGCTGCCCTCTCAGCCTCAGAGACCTGGAGCAGGACAGGGACACAAACCAACCCGGGTGCAGGGGAGGGGGCCTGGTGACCCTGATGTTGAGTAGAGGAGGGAAACTGGCTCGTGACAAGGGGTCTCTTTGCAGACGCTAGGGGAACTCAGGTTTGATGCCTCGCAAGAGGCCTTTTGGGGGGGGGGGGGTCGTGAAGGAACCTGCCCCAAAGCGGTTTTCCTGGCCAAGAGCCATGGAAGCTTCTAAACCTTCTGAAAGATGCTCCAAATATTCTCATGTGATTCAGGGCGGGGAGATGAAAATATATTCAATATGTATGAGACACATTACATTCAGGATTGTATTTAGCTTTTCAAGAACTCCGTACAATGCGTAGTACTATGCTCTGCATCTTACAGTCGAGGAGACTGAAGCACCGAGGGGCCCAGGGATGTTTTTAAGGTCACGCCGACAGGAAGGGCAGAGCCGGGACTCCAGCCCTGGACTGTCTGCGGGCACAGTCCTTGTCTGTCTCCCGTCTCCTGCTTCTCCTCGGCCCACCAGCTCCCCTGATGCCCCAGAGCAGACGCCCCAGGAGTTCCGGATCCTTCACATCTTCCTGTACTCGCGCCCCCGCCCATGCGGAGGAGGGGTTCGTTGGCAAGGAAGAAGCAGAGGTCCCCCTTCCCGGTTCCACCAGTTATGCTGTGGTGCCCTGAGTCACAAACCACGCCAGGGGTGCCGAGGAGCCGGACCGAGGCCTCCTGAAGCCCCACCCCCACCCACCCCCCGCAGCCCTCGGGTTTGATCCAGCCTCTCTCTCGAGGTGCCTCTTGTCTTGCTGAAGTAGCTGTTGGCACAGTCCAGAAAGAACTCCGGGTTTCAGAAGCTGCAGAATCTCAAGGTGCGGCCTCCACACCTGTTTCTCTTTGTCGATTTACCACCCCTGTAGCGCGCGCATGCGCACGCACGCGCGCGCACACACACACACACACACACACACACACACACACAGACTGCACATCCTTTTTATGCTCCTTGTTAGGTTCACAATCTTGGGCAAGTGACTTCATCTCTCATAACCTCAGTTTCCTTATCTGTAAAACGGGGATAATCTCAGTACCTAATTCTCAGGACTGTTGTGAGAGTTAAATGCAATGATGTGTCATTTCCGTTTTGCCTCTTTGCCCCCAAATTGAGCCTGTCACCAGCATTCTCCACACACCATCATCCTTTGGGGAGGGGGTGGGAGCAGGGCAGGGAGCCTTTAACTACCATCCCATCCCAGAACCTTAACCCCGGCCAGCTTGGCCATATGCCAATACCAGTATAAAAGTCGGGGAGCATTCCTCATTTCCCCTGCCCTGCATTATTTGTTCCCCCCCCCTCCTTTTTTCTGGTATTAAGACCGAGATTCTTCTCTAGGGAGCCATTGATTCCTGAGGTTCAAGCCGACCTTACTTTGTTGGGGGAGGGGGGGAGGTCCTAGACTGAGCATGTGATCAGGCCTGCCCAATCAGAACATTGCATTCTCTAGCCAAGTGATTGGTTCAGGGATGGTCATGTGATCTAAGACGGACCAATGAGAGCCTTAGCTGGGACTCCTGGGGGATTTGTCCAGCCCTCTTTCGTCTGGGGTTGCTGCACTAGTAGAAGTGAGTTTGGCGTAACTTGGGGGAAAACCTGCTTGAACTGGAAGCCGTGAAGCTGGGTGTCTGTCTCCTTTCTCTCAGGAGGGACTCAAAGGAAGAGAGAGACAAAGTTGGGAAGATTTGACAACGTGGCTCTAGACTGTAGAATCTGTGTTCCGCAAGATGCTCTGTTGAAAAGGGTCGGTGGCCCGGTGAATCTGGAAGGTTCTGTCTGGTGTACCTCTCTTGAGCGTTAGAGCACACGGGAGCCTGTGCAAGGTTGTGAGACGGCCTGAGTAGAAGAGATGTGTTCATCCTGGTTTGTCACAGGGCTGCCCATAGTCCAAACCCACAGGACAATGAGACGTTCGTTTTCTCCTTCGGCACATGGTTGTTGAGTTATTGCCAGGAGCACGTCTAGGTGCGGGGGATTCCACGGTGAGGAGGACAAAGCCCCAGGCCTCAAGCAGCTGCCTTGATTCCATCACTCTGATTAACGTCCTGTGGGACCAGAGGACACACCGGGGAGCTCCGCGTTAGATCAAACCCTCCGGCCAGAGACTGACCCAACTCCTGAGGATGCACGTGGCCAGGCCCTCTTCCGGCCTTTGTCATCTTGCACGTGCCTTGTCCCTGCTGCTGGGGGGCGGGTATCCCAAGGACCTTGCGGCCTGCTTTGCCCCGGGTGTGAAGCCGGGAAGGGCCCAGAACTGCCCTTGCGGGGTCCCCTCTGCCGGTCCCAATTAGGGCCAGGAGTGTGGCTCTGAGATGCGCTGGTGAGACACGCGCCAGGAGCAGTGGAAGACAGAGGCTGCCGGCAAGACCGGCGCCCTGTATTGTGGGCTCTTGCCTAGGAGATACACGTTCAAGTTCTCATTGTCACTAGTGGGTCTGGCTAGAACCAGAGGCTTCCTGGGAAGCAGTCCTTCAGAACATTTTGGAGCTACAGGGCACATAAATAAATAGAAATGCTAGCTTCAGCGGAGTTTTTCTGATTTCATCCCCTACAAAACCAAGACGACGACAACAAAATCCCGAAATTATTAAAACCCATGTGCATTCGTGATGGCTGCATTGATTCTCACCCCAGGGCGTCTTCACTTGCCAGGGTCAATGCCGTCTGCAAGTTTAGTTTAAGATCATCAGACCTGGGATGTCTGGGGGGTTCAGTCGTTTAAGCATCCAACTGAGGTTCAGGTCATGATCTCACAGTTCATGAGTTCGAGCCCCACGTCGGGCTCTGAGCTGTCAGCTCAGAGCTGGAACCTGCTTTGGATTCTATGTCTCCCTCTATCTCTGCCCCTCCTGCGATCGCTCTCTGTCTCTTTCTCTCAAAAATAAATCAACATTAAGAAAAAATTTTAAGATCGTCAGACCTTACCTTGATCTTTTCTTTCAATGGACATATAGACATGGCTCCTGGAAGAGCTGAGCAACGGTCAGAGAAGCAGAGGATGTCCTTTAGGCTCCTGGATGGGGCGACAGGCACGCACATGAGTTAGCTCCCCACAGGTGTGCAAGGGACAGAATCAGAAGCCGCTGAGGTATTGGCTCTTGAGGACCTGCTTTTTTTCTGCAGTGTCTTGACAAGTACATCTTTACAAACAGATTTTTGGATGCCTTCTTTCTTCTCTTCACTTTTTCTCTTCAATTTTGACATTGGAATGATCCCTCTTGGCTTTTGTTTTTCTTTCCTTTCTTTCTTTGAAACAATTCACTGCAGAGACTTCTCTCATCTGGCACTCACAGGAGGGCAGCAACTCCCCCAAGCCTGTGCCCCACCCCCATTTACTTGCCTATGGTGGCCTTTTCTGGACAGAGGGAAGAGGGGCCTTGGAGGAGGGTAGGGGTAGGAGAGAAAAGCAAGACCCATTGCTCACAGATGATAGAGCCAGGGCAGAGGCATTCCTGGGATGCACATCTTCCCACATCTCCCAGATCTTTCCATGGGGCTTAAGTCAATCTGACCCAATCTTTTGGAGGGACTTCCTATCAAAGAATCCCAGAACCTGGGAGGCACCTTAGAGCTCTTGTGCCATGGTGGACAGTCTCTGAAGTGACTCTGAACTCAGGGCGGCCTCACCCCACGTACCCCCCAACTCCCCACGTGGGCTGCGCCTGGAGACATACTGCTCAGGAAAAGACGTCATTCCTGAGGTTAGGCTGGGACACCGTGACTTCTGTCTCCTGGTCTCTCTTGCTCTCTGTCACCTGCTCACACGGATGAAGTCGCCTGGCCATGTTGTGAGCTGCCCAGTGCAGAAGCCCACGTGGTAGGGAGCCGAGGGCGTGTGGTGTCCACCCAATACCTGGGAGGGACCTGGGCCCTGTCAACCTCCAAGTGAGTGAGCTTGGAAGTAGATCCTTCCTCAGGTGGATCCTCTATGTTTTTGTTTTAAATATATTTTTTAAAGAAGTTCTGTGTCCCATGTGGGACAAGTCCAATGTGAACTCATGACTCTAAGATCAAGAGGCATGTGTGCTACCGACCGAGCCAGTCAGGCACCCCCGCAGCCAAGTCTTGAATCACCACATACCTTGATGGCAGCCCAAGAGAGATGCCATGACCTGATTCCTGACCCTCAGCAACTGAGGTAACCAGGATGGTTTTAAGCCACTATGTCTTAAGGGGTAATTTGTTATGCAGCAGCAGACACCTATGACATGTACAAACCCTCTATTTTCCCTGGAGTCCCCCAAGGCCAGAGAGAGAAAAAAGCTGCCCAAGGTCCTGTGGCCGGTGATCGGGTGTCAGACCAGGGGCTCTAACATAGCCTCTTCTTCTCCAGTGTTATGCACTGTCCATCACACTTGGGGAAAGATGTGGAAGCAACCCCACTCCGTGCTTTTCATCCATGCCAGGATCGTCACCATGCATTCTATGCCTCAGTTTCTTCATCTTTAAAATGGAGTGGATAATAATATCTGAGTGGAAGGATTGTAAATACCACAGGTAAAGCAGCTAGTGCCTGGCACATAGTAGGTGCTTAATAGAAGCTTTGCTGGAAGAGAAGACTCACCCAGCACCATGCGTCCCGAGCCTCTTGGGAAATCAGAGCAGCTGGTCAAAGGGGGGAGTCCTAAAACCATAAGTGGGCTCCCAGGTAGGGGTGTACATAAACAGGTGAGGTGGCCACACGAGTGCCTCCTCGTAAGGCTGAAACTCAGGGCTGGGGCAGAAGTTCATGGGCAAGTCAGTCACAGCTATTCCTCTCTGGCATGGCCCCCTGTCACCCAGATGTTTTGCAAGAGCTGAGAGAACCCTGGCTCATCCCGGGAACCGGGAACCAGGAGAGAGGACCTCCAGGGGAAGCTGCTGTGTCAATCACTTCCCAGCACGGCACGGCCGGGGCCTCACCTCCGCTTTCTGGCTGAGACACTGGGGTCCTTGCCCCGAGTTCACACAGGTTAGTCGTCACAGAGCGAGCCCTGCATACATTTTTATTTTAGCAGATTTTTATCTTTTTAAAAAATTTTTTATGTTTATTTATTTTTGAGAGAGAGAGAGAAACAGAGCATGAGTGGGAGAGGGGCAGAGAGAGAGGGGGACACAGACTCTGAAGCAGGGCCAGGCTCCGAGCTGTCAGCCCAGAGCCCAATGCGGGGCTCGAACACACAGACCATGAGATCATGACCTGAGCTGAAGTCGGACGCCTAACCAACTGAGCCATTCAGGCGCTCCTACTAGCGCTTATCTTTGTAAGACTGGTTATAAGGCAGCAATGTAACTTTTTAAAACTTACTTTTTTTGCTCAATATTCGTCTTAGCCCCTTTGGGCTGCTATAGCAAAATGCCACAGCCTGGGTGGCTAAGAAACAAGGGGCATTTCTTTCTCATAGTTCTGGAGGCTGTAGGTCTGGGATCAGATGTCAGCATGGTCGGGTTCCGGTGACAGCCCCTTTCTGGTTGCAGACAGCTCACTTCCTGCTATGTCCTCACATGGTGGAAGGGCCAGGGAGCTCTTCAGGACCCTTCTAGAAGGACACTAATCCCATTCATGAGGGCTCAGCTCTCATGACCTGATCACTTCCCAAAGGCCCTGCCTCCTAATAATATCACTTGGAGGATTTGGTTTTCAAGCAATGAATTTTGTGCTGGATGTAGGGGGGAGGGGGGAGGGGGCACAGATACAAACATCCAGACCATAGCAGTATTATATTAAGACTTATCCAGAGGCCACTGGGTAGCTCAGTTGGGTTTAGATCATGATCTCACGGTTCATGGGTTTGAGCCCCTCATTGGGCTCTGGGCTGACAGTGCAGAGCCTGCTTTGGGATTATCTCTCCCTGCCCCTCCCCTACGTGCACTGTCTCTGTCTCTCTCAAAATAAATGAAAAAAAAAAAAAGGATTCATCCATATTGCTGTGTGTTGCCCTGGTTCACTTATTTTTTCAATATTTTTAACTTTTTATTTTGAAAGAATTTAATGTACTCATTTATTTTTGATTTTTTAATGTTTATTTATATTTGAGAGAGAGAGAGAGAGCATGAGCAGGGAAGGGGCAGAGAGAGAAGGAGACACAGAATCTGAAACAGGCTCCAGGCTCTGAGGTGTCAGCACAGAGCCTGATGTGGGGCTTAACTCAGGAACAGTGAGATCATGACCTGAGCCGAAGTTGGATGCCTAACTAGCTGAGCCACCCAGGCACCCCTGAATGAATTTTAGACTTACAGAAAAGTTGCCAAAATGTACAGAATTCCCACCAGCTTCCCTGGATAGTAACATCTTCCATAACCACAGGAAATGACCAAAACCAAGAAATTAACATTGGTACAGAATAGTAACTAAATGATAAAATTTATTTGGATTTCTCCAGATTTTCAACGAATATCCTTTGTTTGTGTGTTCCAGAAGCTACCCTAAGGATCCCACAGTGCACTTGCTTGTCATATCCCCTTAGCCCCCTCCAATCTATGACAGCTTCTCCCTGGCTCACTTATTTTGAAAACCATGTAATATTCCACTCTGTGAATTGCCACATTGATTCACCCACCTGTGAGCGTCGGGCTGCTTGTAGGGCTTTGCTCCCGTAACGAAGTGCTGCTATGACACCATCCACGTATGTGCCTTGTCATACGAGCTGCGGGATTTTCCCTTGGGTGGGAACCAGGAGTTGAACATCTGGGCTCATAGGCTTCAATGTTCAGCTTTCAGAGGTGATGCCAAGACCTTTTCAGAGCGCTTGCTCCCATACAAGTCTACAGTCATTGTGAGTGGTCTATGACCTTCTCCCTGTGTGGCTGGGTCATGCTTACTAATGTTTGCCAGTGGAGTGAGGCTCTGTGGGCTTGGTTGTTCTCGGTTCTTTGAATGTTCATTTATTTAGAAAGAGAGCAGGAAACGGGCAAAGAGAGAGAATCCCAAGCAGGCTCCACACTGTCAGTGCAGAGCCTGACCTGGAGCTTGATCCCATGAACCATGAGATGATGACCTGAGTCAAAATCGAGAGTTGGTTGCTTAACTGACTGAGCACCCTGGGTGCTCCTCTCTCAGCTCTTTGAACACACGCTGTCTTTCCAGCACTCGGGGTGAAGCTATCTTCAGTGGACATGCCCTCCTTTCCACTCGACTGTCATCTCCTGCCCCTTAGGTCCCGGGGGGAGGGGCTTCTGCCACCACCCTCCCATGCCCCCCATTCCATCTAGCACCTTGGTTTCACTCTCTGCCCGTGGTGACAGCTCTGCAAGGGCCGTGGTCATGTCGCTCTTCCCTGTCCTGTTCCCCAGCAGGCACGGGGCGTGGGTGGGACCCAGGAGAGGTGCAGCACGTGCCCGTGCTGTTAGGGAGGGGACGGAGCTCGCCGTACAGGATGCTTCCTACTGGGAATCACCCTGGCCCCACAGCCAGTAAAAGTAAAAGCTTCATCTGGTTTCCAAACCCCAGCCTCCTGTTTTCACCAGCAATAATTTGCTGCAAACCCCGCCAGCAAAGGGCAGACCATTTGGGATGCATAAAGCAAAATGGAATCACGTGTGAGATCTTTGAGATGGGCTGTGCTGCTCCTCCCGTTTCCGGGGGGCCACGGGGGCATGAGACAAGGCTGGAGCAGGAGCTGGGTTGGTGAGAGAGAGGAGGTAAGGGAGAACATTCGTCTCCTTGCTCGTCTCCTTTCTCTCCAGTTAAGAGATGTGGGCGGGGGACTCCTGGGGGGCTCAGTCGGTTGAGCATCTGACTTTTGATCTCAGCTCAGGTCATGATCTCGCGGTTCCTGACATTGAGCCCCGAGTGCTGACAGCGTGGAGCCTGCTTGGAATTCTCTTTCTCCTCTCTCTCTGCCCCTTCCCTGCTCCCTTTCTCTCTCTCTCTCATTATTTATTTATAAATAAACATTAACAAAAGAAATGTGGGATGGGATAGACAGTGAGGGGCTTCAGACCATGCAGTGGTCTTTGAGATCCCCTTTTCCAGTGGGAACTTGCTGGTGACGGAGATCTCTTGGGCCGCCCCACTGACAGGGTGGGGTTCAGACACTGGATTCTCATGCCTAGGGGGCTGTTGGGGGTTCTCGGAGAATCTGTGATGTTCCATCAGGGCTGCTTGCTAATCTTTTGTAAAAAGTACTTACTATTATACTGTTGGCTTTCTCTGATTATAAGTAAAATACATGCACACTGTAGAAAAGAAAATGATAAAATCATTAAGCCCTCCCATCCCCCGGAGCTTTCATGGGTGCCATGCCGCCATATTTCTTTCCAGTCTTCCCCTCCCTCCTGCCTTGTTCACATAGGAGGGGCTGGGGACAAGGAAAGCCTGGTTAAGAACATGGATTTTGCAGACTGGCTGCCGTAATTAAAATCCTGACCCTGCCTCTTGCTAGCTGCCGGGCTTCACACAAATTCCTTAACTCCTCTGTTTTCCAGTCTGTAAGATGGGGCCACAGCCTACTGATAGTGCCAGCCTCGGAGAAGGTCACCAGGATGTCCTGGCATAAGGCCCCCAAAGCACGTGGTGCATGGTTTACACTGAATCAATAAACATTAGCTCTACAGTGTCGAGCTCATTCAATGATTCAACATTTATTGAGCACTTACTGTGTGCCAAGCACTATTGGGGGAGGTAGGTATACAGAGCAAAAGAAGCATGTTTCCTGGCCTGGGAGCAGTTTACGGGCCTTTTGGGGGTGCAGGTGGGCACAGACACAGTGCACATAATATGCTGATGAATTTGTACTGAAGTATTGTGCACACAATCACAAAGGACAGGGCGCGCTGAGACAGTTCTGTGGCAGCACAGGGCTGCAGGGCACCTAGATGCAGAGTGGGGCGGGGCTTTGAGCACAGAATGGAGGACTCTGCTAGAAAGGGGTTTGGATGCATTGAGTTGCTGACGGCCACCTTTGTGGCTGATGGAACTGAGCAAGGGGACGGATAAGGCACATGAGCAGCGCTGGGGGCCGCCCAGTCAGGTTCTATAGGACCTTGGCGGTGTCCTTGAAGATATTTAATACAATTCACATGCCAACCGGACAGAAACTGTAAACACACGTGTCCACCATTCCCTGCCCTGCTCCTCTCACCCTTGACATGGAGCCTGACTCCTCTAAAACATCGTTTTACATCCCTGTGTCACACTCCATTGTGTGTCACACTCCATTGTATGGATGAATGTGTAACAATTTATTCTTAGTCAGGTTCTCTCCTTGTTGTTGGGGGTTTGGGCTCTTTCCATCATGGTGGGGGGGGGGGGCAGCCGGTGGTGTTCGTTAAGTTCCCGGTGGCTTGCCATGGGGCCACACCTCCCGGGCCATCCCGTCCTGGGGCACAGGGGCCCCCAGTAGACCAGAGGGAGGCAGGGTGTGGAGCGACCTCCCTGCCCAAACGGACGCGGCCCGGGCTGGAACCTGATGTCATGGAAAGTTGGCCGGCAGCTGCTGGCTCTCACCGGAGTTGGCTGTACCAGGCAGGCGTCCGCCCCTCGACCGCAGCTTGGAACCCAGACCCTCTACCGGGACATCAAGGGCCCGGCAGAGCCTTTTGGAGCCTCATTGGTCCATCTTCTGCCTCCTCATCTCAGCCCTTTGTTCTGTCCCTGAGCCCCCCTCCCCTCACCCAGTCCTAAGTCCCCTGGGATGGGGGACTGGGGAGGGGTCCACTTGGAGCAGGCACGTCAGGATAGACACAGCTCTTCTCCTTCTGCTCTGCTGCTCATCCTGCAAGAGCCCGTCGCGGGGGCAGCGGCCAGGGCCAGGGGTGGGGTGCGAGGGGAAGGTTTCTTTGGAGGGACAAGTCTTTAGAGGAGAGTCCCAGAAGGAAGGGTTGATGTGGGACCTGGCACGGGCCGAAGGGAGGGCCCCTCCGCAGAAGGAATGTGTGGGTGCCCCCTTCGTGTTGTTCCATTTCTAGGGCCATCTTGGGAATATGGGGACCAGAGGGGCCCCTGTGGGCCTGACGAATTGCTTGATAAAAGTTTGCATGAAGGAAGGAGGGAAATAGCCCTTGGACTTGGAATCACAGAAGGACGAGGACACTTAGAGATCCCTCATTCCATGCACTTAACTTCTCTCACGCCGGGCACTTTTAGGAGAAACCAATAAAGGTTATGGTCCATTTCTCAGAAGCTGAGTTCTCCCTCACGCCCCCTGACACACTCAAAGCTTTTAGTATGGTGTGGGGGAGTCCCAAACCCCTGGCATCTTTCCATAGGCTCCCTGACTGTCCAGCCCTCCCATTTCACAGACCGTAAAGCAGGTGCTCATGAAGGTCCAGGAGCCTGCCCGAGTCCCCGGTAAGTGGTGGCCATGGTCTCATCCTCCACTTCATCCCTTCACGTGCTCTGATCTGTATTGGCCGCTCACCAGCTGCGAGATCCTGTCAAGATACCCAAGCTCTCTGGACCCCAGCTTCCTCTGTACCTGGGGATAAAGTGTATTCACGCCCCTGGGTCTGTGTTGGTACCAAACAAGCAGGATTATTGAGTCCCCTCCAAACAGCAGATGCTAACCCTGCTTCTGGGGCTTGGCTCTTCGCCACCACACTGATGGACCTCGGGGCTTCCAAGAAGACAAGTGTTCTCTCAAGGCCCCCACATGGGGCGGAGAATGGAGACCCTGCCTTTGAGCCAAATGCGAGTCACACACGACATTGTGTCAGTCCCCTGTGGGATGTCAGAAAAACTCCCACATTTAGGTTCAGGATGTCACTGGCAGGCTGTGTGGCTCTGGGTCTCCACCTTCCAATTTGCTGTGTTGAACGAACGCTGGTGCAAAGCTCCCTTCCGGGCCGAGAGGCATGAAATTGCCTTCCCAAAAGGATATTTTCTTACCATCTAGGGGAGTCATTTCTCCCAGATCAGCTGGCCACAAAGGTGGCAGAGAGAGCATGATGTGACAGTCCCTTTAGTTGGAGGTGGGAGGGAGCATTGCTGTGATAATGGGCTGCCCAGGAAATGTGGTGGGGCTTCCTAAGGGAGAATTGAGTGAGAGGTAAAAGCCTAGAACATCAGGCCTTCGTACCCTTCAACGTCTTAACTCCTGTCTTTATTTTTTTTTTTTTGTCTTTTTATTTTTTTATTTTTTTTTTTTTTTTTTTTTTTTTTTTTTTTTTTTTTTTTTTTTTTTTACAAATAGTTTATTGTCAAATTAGTTTCTACATAACACTCAGTGCTCATCCCCAAAGTGCCCTCCTCCATGCCCATCCCCCCCTCCCCCCCACACCCATCAGTCCTCAGTTTTTGTCAGCATTCAAGAGTCTCTCATGGTTTGCCTCTCTCCCTTTCCCCCACCATTTCTGCCCTTCTTCTCCCCCTTGTTCCTCCTTCAAGTTCCTCCTAATCCTCCTATACGTGCAGAGAAGGACAAATATCCTGTCTTTATTTTTTTTAATTTTTTAAATGTTTTATTTGCTTCTGAGAGAGAGAGACAGACAGAGTGAGCAGGGGAGGGTCAGAGAGAGAGGGAGATACAGAATCTAAAACAGGCTCCAGGCTCTGAGCTGTCAGCACAGAGCCTGATGCGGGGCTTGAACCCACAAACCGTGAGATCATGACCTGAGCCAAAGTCAGACGCTTAACTGACTGAGCCACCCAGGCGCCCCACTCCTGTCTTCTTATAAATGATCTCTTCGGTTCCAACTACAAGTCTTGTGGGGGCAGGAATTGAATCTGACCTGCCTTTTTGGCCCTGCACACGACCTGGCACATAGTAGGTGTTCAGTAAATATATGTTGAATTAATGAGCCAAGCCCACTACAATGGCACAGAGCCTGCTGGCCCCGGCCCCAGCCCAAGAGCCTCGTTAAGTGACTGGACAGCAGTGGCCCCGAATACTGGCGGCACCCGCGGGCATCTGTGCAGCCACCGGTCAGTCCCCGAGCCCCTGTGACATGCAGTTGGCATTCGGCATGTGGAGGCATCCACGGGGCCGCTGAGCGCTTTCCCTGGCACGAGGCCCCACGGAGGCCCCAGGGAGTTGGGCACTGTTCTGCCCAGAAAGCTTCCACTTGGGCCATTAATAATAGTGCATTTTATTAATGGAAAGCAGGCTTCAAAGAGCTGTGGGTTTATGGGAAGAGACTTGGATGGAAGTCATTATTCTTGCTGCCCCATCTCGCCCCTCATTCTGTCTCCTCTGTCTTCCATTCAGCCCACGTTTGATCTCCTGCCTGTGCTTTCTTCTGCTGGCTTGGGGTCCGGGGGGACTGGGCTATTGTGTCCATGCTGGGAGGGTGGGGAAACCCTTTGAACTGGCCTCTGGTCGGGGAGAGACAAAGGGCATGGTGGGGCAGGGTGAGGCCCTCTGAGAGCTGTCGGGGGTGTGACTTGAAGAACAGCGTGGCACTGAGGACTCAGTGGAAAAATTTCTGCCAGATCAGGTGAAGAAACAAGGAGGCTCCGGATTGCAAAAAAACAAAACAAAAAAACAAACAAAAAAACCAAAAAACAAAAAACACCTGCCTGAGAAAGAGCCAGAGCCTCTCTGCCCCACCGTCGCTAACAGATGTAGCAGTGATCACAATGGTTAACGTAGCTCATGCTTACTGACTCGTGCTTACTATGTAGCAAGTCTGGGCCGGGCAGGGGTGTGGATCCATTTTGTCTTCACAACAGCTATTCCCATTATATAGATGATGAGACAGAGGCCCCATAGCCTGGCACGTGTCACAGCCACACAGCTGGAGTTGTTTCCTCAGCTCACACAGATGTGCCCGGTACTCTTGTATCAGGAGCACAGCTTTCAGGTCCCGAGGGAAATAAAGGCAGGGAATTCTGCAGAAGGTGCCTCTCCAACAGTGGGTAAGATCACATGCTGGTAAAGCCGTGACCCGAGGAGGAGCTCTAGTCCTCACTTATCATCAGGGGAAGGTGGATATTGAAGACGACCACCTTTGGCGGGAGGGTGGGGCCTCATGCGCAAGCCAGAGACTGCGGACCCAGCCTTGGGAGAGAGAAAAGGAGTGAGACAGAGACATAGGAGAGAACACGAGAGAAAGAGAAAAGGAGACATAAAGAGAAAGATGGAGAAGGACAGTCATGCAGAGAGATGGTGAGGTAATGAGGGATGGAGAAACAGAGTCAGGGAGAGAGAGAGAGAGAGAGAGAGAGAGCAGAGAAAGCCAGAAGCAGAATAAGAGGGAGAGAAAGGAAGTCAGAGGAGAGGAAGAGCCACAGGAATAGGAAGAACTAAAGGAAGCAGGAGTAGAGCCACCCAGGGAAGCCAGTAGAGCCTGGCACTGGGCTTTACCCTCCTGTAACTGCAAGCCCGAAGATGGTAGCCGAGAAGCGAAGCCCAGCACACCCCAAAGAGCTGCCCAGGCCGAGGGCCTGGAAGGTGATCCAGAGATGCGAGGCCTTGGAAAGAGAGAGAGAAGTATGGGGTTCTTTTGTCTAAACCAAAATTATGATTGTCCAGCTCCTTTTCAGGCGAGAGCAAGATCCCCCAGAGTAGGGCTTTGTGTTCTCTCTGTGTTTCATGGGAGCTGGGACACTGTGGGTATTAAGCAAACATGCTCTCTCAAGTTCAATTGCAGAGAGAAGCTGGATGGGGAACTATTAAGCAGAGCAGCTCTTGCAGCTGGAAAAATAAATCTATGGGCTGAGGCATCACCCAGTGGCATGAGCTGGGCTCTTAATCCAAAATGGCAGAGGGAGCCCTTCCGTGGTAGGGAGCCCTGTTATAAAAGGGAGCCCTGGGGTAGCCCATGAACCAAGGTCTCCACTTAAAACCTCAAGGTCACTGATGGTCAGAACCAGACAAGCTCTTGGAAATGAGGAATAGCAGCTGCCCTTTAGGGAGCATTGATAATGGGGGACCAGCTTCATCTAGCGCCTTGTAAATACTCTCCTTCATCTTCAAAATAACCCTATGGGGTAGGTCCTATTATTTAACCTACGTATTTACTGTGCTTCACTTGTTCTTTAATGGGGTATCCCCATTTTATAGGTGGAAACGCCAAGCCCTCCTGTTATGTCCAATGTCACAGCTAGCAAATAGCAACGCCAAGACTTACATCCCAGGTCCCTCACTTTCCCAGCCATTGCTGCCCAGGCGTGCATGATAACATGCTGTAGGTGCTTCTGATAGGGGTGACCCTGGCTGTGGCCCCAGATGCTCCCCATGTGTTGGGGATAAGGGACAGGGACTAGCTGGAGGTCATAACCTGGGAATGTACCATTGTCTTTCTTATTAGATTCTCTTTCAGTGTAGGTAACTGTACACCCAGAAGCTCCTTCTGAGGAGATGAGGGGGGATAGGCAGGGGCAGGGGTGGGTGGGGGGTGGGCAGCTACTGACTTGTGGCTCAGTATCTTTTTGAAAGTTTATTTATTTATTTTCAGGGAGAGAGAGAGACAGAGAGAGAGGGAGACAGAGAGAAACCCAAGCAGGTTCCATGCTGTCAGCACAGAGCCCGACACAAGGCTCGACCCCATGACTGGTGAGGTTATGACCTGAGCCAAAATCAATAGTTGGACCCTCAAACAACTGAGCCACCCAGGTGCCCAGCTCTGTATCTTTATAGTTGCCCTTTTACTGATGTCACACTTTCCTTTCCCTCTGGAGGACCTCTCCCCACCCTACTCCACGTCGTTCTGGGATATGACACAGGGCATATGACACTGTGTCTCTGTTCGGAATGCTTCACCTGCAAGTAACAGAATGCACGACTGAAAGAAACTTCATCACTGAAGACATCTAACTATTTTCCGTAAGAAAAAAAAATCTGGAAGCAGAAATTTCCAACTTTGCTACACCAGTTAAACAATATCACCAAAGACCAAATTTTGGTCACTCTCCTGGTATTACCATGCTAGATTTTTGGTTGTGGCCTTTTTTGCCTTATAGTGGCAAGGCAGCTATTAGCGCCAGCTCTGTCATGAATACATTCAAAACCAAGGATGTGAAAATCTTTCTTCTTGCAAACCTGGCTCTTATCAGAGAAAGAAAAACTTTCCCAAAAGTTACCAGCATAATACTTCCCTTTATCTATCTATCTATCTATCTATCTATCTATCTATCTATCTATCCATCCATCCATCCATCATCTATTATCTATCTATCTATCTATCTATCATCTATCTACCTATTTATCTATCATCTATTTTCTATTATCTATCTACCTATCATCTATTTATCTATCTCTATCTATTTAAATTAAATTAAAGTTACCTAATTGTAAAATCTGAATTTTCAATTTTTGACAAGGATAGTTATAGATAAAAACTCAGTGGATCTTGCCCCGTATAGAATGAGTACTTGTGGAATTGTGTATAGGCTACAATATTGTGGAGGTGTGGGAGTGGAAGGGCAATGCCCGGGGTTGCTTTCCTTAGACCTTTTAAAGAAGAACTCTATTGGTTTTCTGTTGCTGCATAACAAATGACCACACACTTAAAACACACATTTATCATCTCAGCTTCTGTGAGTGGGGAGTCTGAGCACAACTTAGCCAAATCCGCTACTCAGGCTTTAGTCCGAGTGTTGGCTGGGGCTGCAGTCTTATCAGAAGCTCGACCGGGGAAAGACCCACTTGCAGATGCACTCGGAATGTTGGCAGAATTCACCTTCTTGTAGTTTTAGGACTGAAGTTCCCATCTTCTGGTTGGCTGGTGGCTGCCAGAGGCTGGCAGCTTCTAGAAGCCGCCCCTAGTTCCTTCCTCACGGTCCTTACCCAACAACATAGCAGTTTACATCTTCACAGCTTGCATTATGTATTTGCTAAACACTCACAATACAGGGAATAGTTAGCAGTGAACAAGATGGAGAAACAAAGCCCCTGCCTTCTTGGAGCTACAGGCATATGGACAAATATAAGCAAATAAATATGTAATAAACTGCCCCGTGCTGAGAAGTGCTGAGAAGAAAATAAATCAGGATTTAAGGGAGTCAAGAGCAAGGCTGCTGCCTTATACACATGGTCTGGGGGGGAGGCCCTTTGATAAAAATAGCAGCTGATCACACCCCTGTGGGTGTCTGGGTGAGCGTTCCTGGGAGAGGGAACAGCATGTGCAAAGGCCCTGAGGCAGAAGTGTGCTTGGTGCATTTGAGGAAGAGCAAGGAGGCAGTGTAGTTGGAGCAGAGCGAGAAGGAGAGAGTGGTAAGGAAAGAGAGGGGAGAGGTTGCCAGAGCCTTCTAGGCCACTGGGAGGACTTCAGATTGTGTTCTTTGTGATGGTAGAGTCCAGCTCACCATACTTGAAATGCCACACCATCCTCTCCTGAGAACGAACCAGCAGCAGGAGATGTCATCTAATAGATCTACTACCTATTAGGCATGTGGCCTTGGGCAAGGGACCTGAATTCTTTGGGCCTCAGTTCTTTTTATAATCTGAGAAATGGGAATGATGATGACACCATTTATGTCAAACAGATGTCATTCACACAGTCAACAAGCAAGTGGAGAGCTCCCCTGGGGGCCGGGCGGGGGGCCGTGAGCAGACAGCCCCCCGGAACTCTTTTCCTATTGGGAAAAGATCACTTGCACACAGGGAAACTCATCACAGAACTGCAGCGTGTGATACAGACGACGTGAGAGATGAACGGGGGTTGCCAGACTGCTGACTTGTGGAACTTACTTCGGCTACGTTAGATGCCATCTCTGGCCAGGGGACATTTGAGCCACGTCTCAAAAAGAAAAGCAGTCGGGACGCCTGGGTGGCTCAGTCAGTTAAGCGCCTGACTTGATTTCGGCACAGGTCGTGATCTCACGGTTCGTGAAATCGAGCCCTGAGTCAGGCTCTGAGTGGACAGCGCGGAGCCTGCTTGGGATTCTCTCTCCCTCTCTCTCTCGCACCCCCCTCCCTGCCTCAAAATAAATAAATAAACTTTTAAAAAAAAAAGGAAAGCAATCAATTATTCAGGGTTGCAGAAGGAGGAGAGCTTAAATGAGATAGGTTTAGAAAACCTCATGTCTGGCACATGAAAAGTCAATAGTGTCTGTGGTTTTATTGGCTTTGAGGTCAGGGAGGGGGTGAGTAGGAAGGCTCAAGGCCAATGGCAGCTGTTCACCACAGACCTGACAAGCTCGAGTTAGGAGAATTGAGCGTTAGTGGGATGGCAGTCGAAGTCTGTGATGATTTCTGTTATGGAATCATTGCTGGTGCTGCTGTCGAAAGAGGGCTGGGGGCCCCAGGAAGAACAGAGATGCTGGCGGCCAGTGGTCAGATGGGCCCCGGTCACCTTTATGTCCCTCTCATTCTCCCACAGTCCCCTCCTGAACTCCCTAAAGCCTTGGGAGTCCAGGAGGAGAGAGAATAATGCTGATTATCTTGATATCCCACAGGGGAGCAGCATTTTACAGTTTGTAGGGTGTTTTGGCCTCTTTTCTCGCACTTGATCAGAACTCCTTTCTAAGGGAGGGGAGGGGAGTCACGTACTCTCTCCATTTCATAGCCGAGAAACTGAGTCCCAGAGAAGTCAAGGGATGTGCTAAGTGCTCACACATCAGGAGGGTTTGCCCTCACAGCCAAGAGCCTGGGAAGCCTTGAACCCTTCCCAGTTTGGGGGTGGGGGGCGCACGGATGGGGAGACTGGTCCGAAGGGCAGACACCCGCGTGGTTAACCAAGACCCGTCAGGCGCATCCCCATGCCAGCCCACTGGCCCGCCAGAGCAGCAGCCACACGCCCCCACGTTATGACAAGGACATTCTTCTCCACGGGCTCCGCCGGCCTCAAGACAGAGCGGAAACCGGGCGGGTTTACGAGCTGATGCCACAAGAGACACAGACCCATAAATCTGCTCCTCCTGGGCCCCTGGAAGACTGTGTTCTCTCGGGGTCTCTCTTCTTACATTGTTTTCCCTCCACTCATCTCCTGGCCACAAATCTGCTGGCTTTGCCAAGGCTCTAGGGCTCCTCTGTGACCCACCTGCCCTTCCACTGTGACAGGGAACTCCTCCACTCTCTCATTTCTTTTTTCTTTCTTGTATCCATCCATCCATCTGCCTGTCCTTTCGTCCATCCATCAGTCCATCCGTCTATCTGTCATTAAAGTCATTGCTGTATTCTAGGGGTTATAAGGATGGAGAGGGGCGTCCCTGGCTGGTACGCTACGTCAGGGAGCACGGAGAGTGATGATCATCGCCTGAGGCTCCGGACACTGCACTTTGGGCTCCATCTCCCCCAGAAGGCACTGGAATTTAGGACCTTGCTTCACCTGGTCAAGAGATGTCTGAGGACCTTTTTGGATTTGCTGTGATGCCGCGGGCTTCTCCCTGGGCTGAATGCCTTCCCCGCCCCCCCCCCCCCACCCCTCTGCCCAGGAGTTAACAGAAGGCCCAGTGCCTGGGGGGAAAGTTAGGTCTTCCAACAGCCTTCTGTCTCAACAGTGCCCTGACCCCCGCCCATCCATCCTCAGAGCCAGCCTGCTAAAGCACAAGTCTGACCAAGACTCATCCTTGCTCAACCATTTTCTGTGGCTCCCCTGTATCTTCGGGGTAAAGTTCAAGCTTCTTTGCTTTGCCTCCTCGTGGTCTCCTCAGCCTCCTCCTTCTCCGTTGTATTCTGTCTCCAGAACTTGCTCCAGCTTATCCCACAGCTCCCCATTGCCTTCTCTGTGGCTTTTTTCCTAAGTAAGCTCTAGGCCCAACGTGGTGTTCAAGCTCATGACCCCGAGACCAAGAGTCACACGCTCCACCAGCGAAGCCAGCCAGGCGCCCCCATGTGCCTTCTCCTATGCAAGCGGCATGCTGGCCAGCCAGCTCTCTGGAATAAATAAAATAAAAAAGCCCCCGGCTTGTAGCATTGACAATTGGCAGATCCAGTCGCCGGGTCCGACTTCGAGACACCCACAGGACATGGTTGAGAGCAGAGTTGGGGAGCAATGCACTGGATGGGTTCCTGCCAGTCCCCTTTTCTCCATCTGAGGCAGCACGGGGTCCGAGCTAAGAGTGCAGCACTCCCGATCTCAAAGCCGCCTCCTCCACGGAGACTTCTGTGATTTCATCGTTGAACGAGGTGACTACTTGTATACACCAAAGCACACTGCTCACACCTCACTGTACCGCTGAAGTCATTTTACCCTGGAACCCAGGTCCTGGGTCTTTAGCCCCACTGGCGGCCTGAGTCTGATTCTGCAGGGCTGGCATACAGTAGGTGCTCAGATCCCTGTGTGAGGGCGATCGGTGAGCATGTGCACGAAGCAGCTGTGCGTGGTGGTGGGAGCCGCAAGGAAGTAGAGAAATGGATGGAAGCATGTGCCACGGGGACGAGGTGGCAGGGGGGTCGGGCCACACGCTGGCTGCTGCTATTTTGTGTCCTGACAAGCGAGGACGTCTGGCCAGCTGTGCCCACCTCGACACGCAGGTGGCCCTCATTCCCCCGTGGCTCAGAAGGTCACAGCCGTCCCAGCGTGGGTAAGGAGCCGGCTCCCAGGGACCGGCCCGTCTGTGGTGGCCGGGCCGGCGGGCTGGTTATTAGAGAGAAGTCGGCACGGAGCCGCGACCCAACGGAAAAATAAATCCGCGACGTGCCAGACAAGCCTGGTTCCAGGCTGGGTGGGTTAATGAAGTGGCTCTGAGGTGGTTTGGAACCACGGTGGAGGGGCTGGGGAGGAATGTTCTCGTTTCTCGTAAAACCTTAATCAGTGTTAGTCACTTCGAGTGATTATGAGGACTTAAAATAGCCACAAACAGCGCGCTTTTCGGGCCCATGTGAGGCGCTTTGGGTTTGTTTCTCCAGGGAGCAGAGCTGGGCCCGTGAAGGACACACATGTCCCGCCTCACTGGGCCACAGGATACCCTGTGCTCCTCCAGGGCAGGGACAGGTCTGGCCGGTCGGGTGCCCCCACGTCTGGCACGGTGCCCAGGACGCCAGAGGTGACACGAGCCATGGTGCGTTGCCACTGAGTGGCTGTCGGCTTGACTCTGATCCTCGACTCGCTACTCCGTCTCTAACACCGCTTTCCTGTTTGTTTACTTTTTTGTCCACACCTCACTCCTTAGAATCAGTGTTCTGTTCGCTGCTGTGGTCCTGGTGCCTTGAACAGGGCTGGCGTGTGGCAGGAGCTAAATGGAGGGATGGATGAGACGGGAAACTGCCTTCTAAAGGTGCCACCAGGATTTGGGGAGGATTCATATCACTGCCACGCAGAACCGGCTCCTCAGAGAGGCCTGAGACCTGCTTCCATCCGGTGTGTTTGTTCCAAATTCCTCCCCCGCCCAGGCACCCTCATGCTTCCCTCCCTCCTCCCATAACACCTGATAAAACTTCCTCTGCGGGAAGGATCCCAGGGCAGTCATTGACACTATAGTATGAATGTCAGGAAATATGTCACCTCTCTTGGTTATTCGTGGAAGTCTCTTACTCTCACCAGGGGTGAATAGGCTTTACTGCTTCTGTAAATTCACCCTGGGCATGAGAGGGAAAGGAGGAGGGTTTAGTCCCAGCTCTCTCTGAGGGAGCTCGGTATGTAACAATGAAGAAAACGGGTTTTGGAGTCAGGCTGCCAGAGTTCATAGCTAGCTCTGCTCTTGCTAGCTTTCTGAACTCGGTGTTCTCATGTTAAGAAGGGCATGTCCTTAGGCATCATCTCCCTGGGGTGCTGTAAAGCACAGAGGATGGACACGGGTACATAGCAAGCACCCAGAAAAGGGCAGCTGTTGCCATTTCCCTTCTTCTCTGGGCCTCCGTTTCACCCAAGACTCAGTGGTTCAAGGGCACAGCCCATGGAGTCTCACTGGCCCGAGTTCATTGCGCACACCTGCCGTTGGTAGCTGTGTGAACTTGGGCAGAGACTCTTCTCACATCTCTGTGTTCTCATCCAGACCACGGGGAAGGAAAGCCCATGTCACTCCTAACACTACCTGGGTAAAGTCTTAGTGCCCGGTGCCCAGGCCGTGACAGTCATGTTGACCAATCCCCTACCTCTGAGCAGAGAAGGTGAGCTAGCTCATCTCCTGGACCCTCCCCTCCACCACCTCAACCACGGTCATTTCAGGCCAAGTCTAAGCAAGAAGCCAGCCTTTGGCCACCAAAACGCCCCTCGCTGCTTGTCACCTGCCCAGTGTTTCCATTCTCTAACACGTGCCCTTCTCCCCAGGGCCAGCTGGGTCTTCGGGGAGCAAACTCTGTGTGGCTTTGTGTTGGGGGAGGAGGTGGGGCGGGAGAAACCTCCTCAGGGAGGTCACTGCCTGGGGAAATGGGGACGAGAGAGCCCACCAACAGCACATCCAGCAGCTGGGGCAGAAAGCTTCCATGGGTCTCTTTCTAGCACCTAAGGTCATGGCCAATGCTTTGCCAGTGAGGACACACTCCCCCCCTCACTCACCATGCTTCCGCCAAGATGGCTTTTGAGGGTTTTCTTTTGATGGTGCTCCTTCCTGCCTCGTGACCTTCGCACATGCAGTTCCCTCTGCCTGGAGCACCCTTCCTTCTGTCTATATGGTCAGAGTCCACTCACCCTTCAGGTCTCCTCTTAAATGTCACTTCCTCAGGGAGCACATCCTTGACTACTCCCAGGTGCTTCCGGGCCCTCTGCTAGACGTGGCCACCATGCCCTCTATGACATTGTCAAAACCTTCATCACGAACACCCTCAGTCCAAGTCCGTCCATCAGCAGAGTGAGTTAACAGATCAGCTAGTTCATCCGTGTGTGATGGCCACCTGCACTAGCCTCCGAGCTCTGTGAGAGCAGGGGTGCGTTTGGCTTGTTCACCTATCAGGTGTCTGAGAAGTCCTCACTGAATAAACACAGGGACCACCCGAGTTATGATCTAGTAGGTCTGCTGTCGTCACTGGATAAGGCAGTTTGAAATGAACAGGTGACGTGTATTCATCCAGCAAATATGTGTTAAGCACCTACTGTATAACAGGCATGTGACATTCTTCTTCCTTGCCCCAGGGGGCTGAGAGTCCACAAACCCATTTTGACACAAAGAGAGACAATTGGAAAAGCACTGCGCTGGAGGAATGTTCTGGGTGTTATGGGATCAGAATGGAAGGGGTTATATAACATAGCATGGGTTTGGGTGGGGAGGAAGCAAAGGCTGGGAAGGCTGCAGGCAAATCAGAACGGCACGGGAGTCCATAGGGCCTTCCAGGCATAGGTACGGCATCAGCAAAGGCCCTGAGGCACCCCAGAGCAAGGTGTGTTTGGGCATGTGACTGCCTGGTTTGATTGGAGCCTGGCCATGTTGAGTGGATACATGGGAGACAAGGCGGGAGTGTGACCAGTGCCCGCGTCTGGGCTCATCCTGTGGGCCAGTGGCTCTCAAGTGGGGGCAGTTTTGCCCTCCTCACACCCACTCTGATCTTCTCATCGAGGTGATGGCTGCTGGCTTGGTGGGTGGGGCTGTGTCTATGAGAATTTAAGGGGCCTGTCTGGCCACGTTTAACCCCTTCTTTGGTCAAGGGGTTTATGCCACCTGCTCTCTGGCTCGGCAGGGGACCAAGAGAAGGCACATGGGCCGTCAGAACATGTGACATGGCCCCTGGGCTCTGGAGCCAGACCGCATAGGTCCAGATCCCAGTTCAGCCCTCATTGCCCGTGTGAGCTTTGGCAAATTATCTAGCCTCTCTGTACCTCAGTTTCCCCCTCACGAGCCGTGCCTGCATAGCAGCACCTCTGCAAGGATGAAATGAGCTGTGGCGTCCAGCTGGCCCAGATGTGAGCCTCAGTTCTGCCGCTCAACAAGCACCGCGGGACATTAGGCAAAGCGCTTAACTCTCTGGACCTCGGTTTCCTCAACTGTAACATGGGGGACATTGCGGCATCTGTGTCAAACGTGTGGTCCCGAGGATGCAATGAGGCCATCCCAGCCCAGTGTCCCCGCATACGGTGAGCACTGAGCACACGCTGCTTGTGTGATCCCGGGTCCCAGCATGGAGTCTGGCTTGCAGGAAGTGCTCTGGGGGGGGGGTGCTCATTCCCTCCCTCCCCCCCCCGCCCCGCCCCGCTGCTTGTCCCGGGTGGGCAAGGGCCGCTGGGAGCTCTCAGGTTGAGCAGCCCGCCTCCACCCCCCTCTGCCTGGGTTTCTGGTGAGGGGCAGCCGCCTTAGGTCAGGTTTCTGCGGCTCCCCCATCCCTCCCTTTGCCCATCCCCCCCCATTAGCTTCCTGGATGCCCCAGCTCTTCCTCTGCCCCTTTGAAATCTCTGCTGCTGTCCGGGGTCCTGCCAGACATTGCACAAAGGCTTCTTGGATTCCAGCAGCAGCCCCAGAGGCCAGCCCGGTAATTCAATTACAGCGAGGAGGCTTTCTCCTTTCTTTCCCCCCCTCTTCCTCTCCCTTCCTTTCTTCCTTTCTTTTTTTTTTTTTTTCTTTTTTAGATCAAAAACGAAAAGACAGACACTGTGACCCTCAGAAGACGCTGTGACTGCAAAGTCGCTTCTTGGCTCCAGCCCTCACTAATGAAATACAAGAATGTTCTCCCCTGGGAACACGTGTGCACAGCATTTGATGTGTGTTCTTTGTTTGGGGCTTTTTCCCTGTGCCTCCCTGGTGTTGGGGACCCATGGAAGTTTCCTACCGGGGACACGACGGCCGTGCCTTCATCTGCCCAGCCTAGCCCTGGGCGGCCTTCGGCTGGACCCGGGAAGGGGGGCCGTCTCCAATCAGGCCTTCCTCCTCTTCCGAGCTTGACATTTATTCTTTGCAGACCTCACACATGTGAAATGTGTAGATGGGGTCACTGCCTGGAATGAAGCAGGCCAGAGAGATGGTGACAGAGCAGTGGTCCAGGGCCCGAGCTGAGCTCCCGACCTACTGGCTCTTCTGAGCTGCAGAGCTGCTGGAGGCTGGCCCCTGGCTCCTGCCAGGTCTCGCTGGCCCACAGCACTCAGTTCGGTCTGCAGTTTGCACATCTGTGCTCAGCGCCCACCAGGTTCCCAGCTCCACATTAGGGTCTGTGGACGGAAATGAAAAAGCCGTGTCCTAGATCCCCAGGATTTTGGAGAAGACCCCTTTCTGTCTCTGACATGCTGAAATAGCCGAGAGAGGCTGAAAACAGACCCCCCAAGCTGATTTAGTCAGAGGTCAGAAGGAAACTGGGTGGCAAGGATAGATTTTCTGTTGCCTTTTCTTAGTGATTTTTCCAGAATAGTCTTAGAGGCAACATTTCCCCCCCCCCCAATTCCTCTCCAGTGCATGAAGTCCCTCAAAAACACCGGGGCCCGATGGCCTCCTTGCCTTACCCGAGGGGAGACAGCCACCCCCAGGGGGCAGCACAGAGCACAGTGAGAGAGCACAGCCTGGGGAAGCCCCTTGGTGCATCCTACTTCTGCCCCCAGGGCCTCACAGGGAGGGCCTAATCTCCACTCCCCGAGCAGGTACCCCAGGTACAGGAAGGTGGTGATCATGTTCTCATAAGCCCTCCCTTTCTAGGCTTTTCTTCTGAACCTGTCCCCAGTCCTGATTTCTGCGCTCAGGGGTCCCCAGGGGGCCGAGAATAACCAGAAGGGGAAACCGCCAGGCAGGAGGGAAGAGTGACATCCTCGAGCAGGAATGGATCCGTGAGATAGTTTGAAGATCCAAGAGAACGTTAGCGGCCCCGATGGGAACACGTCAACAGAAGCCCTTAGCCTATAGGGAGAGGAGGCAGGGAGGGAAGGAAGGCTTCTGTCTGCAGGTGGGAGGGGTTGCAGACGCTAAGGGTGTCCTGCATTTTCCTACCTCTGTGCTCTTGCTTCAGTTCCCCCTTTCCCCTTAGAATGCCTGCTCTGAAGATCTGCACATTCACACCTCGCCCATCTGTCACTGCTCAGCTTGAATGGCACCTCCTCCATGAAGCCTTCCCAGATCTCCCAGCAGGGGCCAGGGCAGGGGTGGGGGGTTGCTTTGTTCCTGCTTCAAACTCTCATTACAGAAACACCAGCTCGAAAACTCCCGGGATGGTTTTGATTGTGTCTTATTCATTTCCAAAGCCTCCATAGCATTGAACGCAAGGCTTCTCTGATGATTGTGGAGTGAATCAGAGAGGAAAAACAGGCGCCCCCCCCGCCCCCATAGAGGCTCCATGCGCATCATCCCATTTCAGCCCTTAAAAGCTGCAAGTTGCTGTTCAATCACTTTGCAGATGAGGAAAACAAAGCCCAGAGAGGTTCTATAGTTTTTCCAGGGCTGCAGAGCTCATGTATTATAGGGCTCCTTCTGTTCTTTCCCCCAGAGCAGCCCACTCTTCACATGTGGTCCAAGGAGTTTTTAAAAAAAATTTTTTTAATGTTCATTTATTTTTGAGAGAGAGCACGAGCAGGGGAGGGGCAGAGAGGGAGGGAGAAACGGAATCTGAAGCAGGCTCCAGGCTCTGAGTCAGCACAGAGCCGGGTGTGGGGCTCGAACCCACCAACCATGAGATCATGACCTGAGCCGAAGTCGGACACTTAACCAACTGAGCCACCCAGGCGCCTCCAAGCAGTGTTTGTTTGGTTTTTTTAATGTTTGGTTCCCACTCCACTGGGGATGATTTAAAAAATTTTAATCCTTATTTACTTCAGTATTTAGTAGAAAAATGTAATCAACACAGTGAACCTATTATTTCATAAATGTTACTGCATAAAATGAGGCCAGAGGAGTTACATGAGTTTTTAAAAAAATCAGGTTCATAGGGGATGAATTCAAATTAAATTCTAATTAAAGAGGATGCATGGTGACATTGTCAATGCGGTTAGATGACTGGAGTTTGTGAAAGGGAATCCAAAGCTTCCAGGGGTGTTTAAAAATTTTTTTAAGTAGGCTCCACACTGGGTGTCCAATGCAGGGTCTGAACTCATGACCCTGAGATCAAGATTGGATGTTCAACCCATGAGCCACCCAAGTGCCCCCCAATTTATTTTTCAAATGACAAGGAATAGTGCTTACATATTACCTAGAGAAAAACTGGGCAATTGAGGTAAGCCAGGAAGGAAACGCTGAAGTTCTCCTCCGCCCACGGAAGGGGCTGCATGCAGCTGGAGCAGATAGCTTTCTAGGGGAAGCCGAGCCTGGGGCCCAAGGATGGCGCTTCCCCGGGGACCTGGAAAACACACTCCGAATGTGGCCTGGACGCTGATGCCTTTGGCTCCGCGGCTCCAGCCTGCCCAAGTCCATCACGCAGACAAGGGGGGCATGATCCCATTTCCCCCATCCCTGCCCCAGGCATTTGGTGTAAGCCGCAGGGACTCGTGCAGACTTCCTCTGCTCCCACCTGGTGCTGCTGGTCTGTCCCTTTACCGCCTCTTGTGTGAGTTTATTCACATAGTCAGCATCCTCTCCAAGTCTCTATAGCTCTCATGGGGTGGGAGCCATGCAATATCTTTTGCACTGACGTTGGCATATCGTGGGGACTGAATAAATAGAAATTTCATGCCAATACAATCCTGTTTGGAGACTGATCTTGAAACCCAATGGGGCCTAGAGGGAAAAATCCTTGGAGTCTATACTCTTTACCTATGAGATAATTTGTTTCTCTCCCTGTGGTTTTCTTGGCTTTCACTTTTCCTAAGATATTTATCTACCTATCTGCCTGTCTGTCTTTCCATCCATCCGTTTAGATCTGCAAGGGGGATAGTGTCCTTTGGGACACCTGGGAGAGGAAGGCAAAGACCATGATTTCCTATCATGCGTAGCTGTCGTGATTCTGACCAAGGTTCCTCGGTGCTTTTTCGGGCTTTTGTTCATTCAGTCGTCACACCTGTCCTCGATGTTGGGTCCGATTATTCTCCCTGCTTCTGCAGAGAGGAAGCTGACTCTCAGGATGAAGTCCTGTCCAAAGGGATCGTGCCTCGTCATGAGTGCGGTTCACCAAATGTGTTTGGTTGAACTCCACGGCGTGCAGCAGGATCATTCTTCCTTTGGAATTATCCATGGCTAGGTATTAGCTTTCACCACGAAGTGTGCGTGCTGCACCCCCTTCCACTGCTCAGGCAATCGGGGGCATTTCAGATGCTGGAGCCACCTGGCAGTGTTGATTCTGGAGGGAGGATCTCATGGGAGCAGCTTGCAGGGGACGCGCAGCTCAAGCGAGAGATGGACCTTGTTGCACACCCCTGAGTCTTGAGGATATTTGTTACTGTAACACAACTGAGTCCTTCCTGAATCAAATGCTTACAAAGCTACTGAGTGGCAGGTAGAATATGAATTTCAGTAAGTCTGGGTCTAAAGCTATTGCTGTTCTTTCTATTCCCACAGTTTGTGACCAGGTTGATGCTTACATGTATCATAGGAGGGCTTCCTAGCAGTCAAGGCAAAAATGAAAAGTGATGGGTTATGCACTTTTCTTTTCTTTTCTTTTTAAATATTTTTATTTATTTCTAGGAGAGAGAGAGACAGCGTGAGCAGAGGATGGTCAGAGAGAGAGGGAGACACAGACTCCGAAATAGGCTCCAGGCTCTGAGCCGGCAGTCAGCACAGAGCCCGACGCGGGGCTCGAACCCACGAACCACGAGATCATGACCTAAGCGAAAGTTGGACGCTTAACCGACTAAGCCACCCGGGCGCCCCGAGTTATGCACTTTTCATCATCCTTTGGAAGGAAGTGTGCTGACATTTTGTGCTAGGAAGAAAGAGTCTGACATCCCAAGAAAATTTAAGCTGTCCCATGGATCATTTGATGAGGAATACTGTAGAGTGCATGAGTGTTTATAAAACTTTTTATTTTGAAACAATCAGAAAGTTATAGAAAAGTTGCAGGAATAGAACAAAGAACCCTGGTATCCCCTTTGCCCACATCTACCCTTGTTAATACCTGCCTCATTTTCTTTTTGGCCTCTCTCTACAACGTACGCTTATTAGTTTTCCAAACCCTTTGAGAATAAGTTGCGGACATCGTTCCTCATCCAGATTCCAACCCAGACTCACACATTACATTTAGTTATAATGTCTCTTTGGTCTCATTTAATTGGTACAATGCCTCAGTTATTGACATTTTCCCAGAGCAGATAAGTCATTTGTAGAATGCTCTTCAATTTAGGTTTGTCTGGGGTCCTTTGTGTGAAGGTGTGGGCTGTGCACGTTTGACAGGAATATCACCAAAGTGATGCTGTTGTGTCCTCTTCAGTGCATCACATCTGGAGGCACATGATGTGTCGTGGAGGCTGACTTCATCCTCTTGAATAAGGGGGTGTCTGCCAGTTTTCTCCAGTATAAAGTTACTACTTCTCTGCTTGAAATTAGTAAGTGATCGCAGTAAGATACTTTGGGATTGTGTAAATATCCTATTAACCTTCAAATGTTCACACGCTAGTTGTAGCATTTACTGACGATTCTCGGTGCAAATTTCTTAACAGAAGTTTCACAAATGCTTCAATCAAATTCTTCCCAAGCAGTTTCTCATACAGAATCACCGTGACCATCTGGGGTATCACCTCTGCTCAGAAAGGCCATTTTCAGGTCACTGGACTGACTGAGGGTTCTTGATATTCATTGACTGCTTGTCCCCAGAGTGGAGGGGAGAAGGCTGGAAAACATAGAGTCACTCCAAGTATTTGGGGGTAAGCAAAGGTTGCTACTCTTTGTAGGAATAGGGGACAGAAGGAAGGAGAGGTTCACATCTGGAGAGCCAGATCCTGTGTATTAATTTGTTCGGGCCTCCATAAAAGAATCCCAGAGACTAAGTGGCTTAAAGAGCAGAAATTGATTTTCTGAGCTCTGGAGGCTGGAGGTCCAAGATCTAGGTGCTGGTAGGATTGGGTTTCTCTGAGGCCTCTCTCCCTCAGCTTGCAGTCCCATCTTCCCACCATGGCCTTTCCTCTGTGGCCACACACCCCGGGTGTCCCTTCTTCTTAGAAGGACACCATTCATATTGGATTAGGACCCTACACTCGGGCCTCATTTCACCTTAATTGGCTCTTTAGGACTCTATCAAGGAATACAGTCACATGGGTGGTGGTTAGAGCTTCAACATATAAATTATGGGGGACACACAGTGCAGTCCATGACCGCTGGATAGGGGAAATAATCAGAATGACTGAAGAGTGACCTAGAGGTGTGTGACTTCCTGTCCCCCCTTCTCTGCCCCATGCACTCAGTGGGGCTGTTCATAGCCACCGTGAATGAAGAGCCAGATCACGTCCAATGCACTGGCAACCCCACAGCATACAAATGCCTCCCGTCTCCTTAATGTTGCTTGCCTGAAGTGTCTTCCAAATCATTCCAGATTCAGGAATAGACATGAAAGATGGAGCACTATTGCTGGATTAATCTAGGGCCCATGCCACACGTTGCCCCCAAGCCAGCTTGCGCGGGGAGTGTCCGGGAGGGCCAACCGGTAACTACAATATTAAACCTACAAGAGCCAACGCTCAGATCTCAGCATGTTTCTTCCTTAAATGGAGTTCTTGGCTCTCTGCATACTTTCTCTATGCCTTCTTGGTGACAATGGGTTCATCTATAAGGAGCAACTCCTCAGATCCAGACATGAAGTCTTTTTTCTTTGCTGGAAATAACACCCTCCTCCAGGCCACATTCTCAAAAAGCCCCTTGGTGGGAAGCATGTTGGGGAAGGTACTCCCCATATTCTTAGTTTCTTGGGCCTAAACAGCTCCCCACCTGCCGAGTCCTACTGTCTTGGGGCTTATTTAGCTTTGTGCCCCACGGCATCAGCCGCAGCCACCTCTGGCCGTCCTCCCTGCTTCCAGATTCTGTTTCCCTCCTTACAGCCCTTCACCAAGTCGGATGCATGAAGCCCGCAGCCACTCGAGAGCGGTCCCAAAAGTTCTCTCTCTCTTCCAGACCCTGCAGGGTAGTGCCAAGTGGGAGGAGGTGGGGAGCAATTCTCCGCCTTCCTGCAACTCAGCAAATTGCAATTTATGAGTTTCAATCCACATGAAAGGGCCCCCACGAAGTCTCCCTGGATTCATTTGGAATGTTGAATTAATTTGGAAAACAAGGGGAAAAAACAACTTGGTTTCAGCCTAGCGAGGGCTCATGACATTTTACCAAGTCCTGTTACCCCTTTGCATTTTCCTCATCTCCTACTCACATACCTCCTTCCAGAATGAGCACAAGGAAAGTGGGGGTGGTGGGAAAGCTCTTTCCTGTTGCAAGGGTCCCATCATGTGGGTCATCATTCACCCGAGAGAGGGCAGAGAGCCCTGGACTGGGATCAGGACCCCCTGGGGTCCAATCTTGTTCCTCACTATTTTACCTTCCCTGATCTTTCAAACATCCATGACTAAGTCAAGGGACCCATGGAGGATTTACTCACAGGAAAGCAGCAGCTACTGACAGAGCCCTTTCCCCAAGGGCTTTCTATGCAGTCTTGTACCTCAGATCTGTTCTCTGCCTGGCTGCTGGAATGATCTGGAAACCCAAACTGGACGACACCTCCCCACTGTGCCTAAACCCCTCATCGATTCCCTGTTGCTCAGAGGATAAAATCTGCAGTCATCTCTGCGACCTGAAGTCCCTGCATGGCCTGGCCTCTGCCCACCTCTGCCACTACTTCCTGAAGCACCCCTACTCCCCGCTAGCCATCAGTCGCTCCGTTCCCGCGTGCCCCCGCCTCACTGCCATTGCATGTGTGCATGTGCTGTTTCTTTGGCCCGGATGCCTATCGTCACTGTGCCCTCCGCGGTGAGTGCAGTCTTTGCTTCCTCAGGGAAGCCATCCCACGCTGAGTCAACTCTTCCCTTTACTCACCCTCCCTCGGAAGCACTGGGACAGGAGTCATTCTTCACTTGTGTGTGTCACAACTGCATGGACTTCTCTCTCTCTCCCGCTGGACAATGTGATCCAGAAGGCAGGGACCATGTCTGTTTGCTTTCGCCATTGGATCCCCAGTGCCTAGTACAGTAGCTGAAACACAGGAGGTACTTGGGAACAATTGGCACATGAATGAATGAATGAATACAGACAAGGCAATGGTCCACTTTTCTTTAAGCCATTGGTGGCAAATGAGCCTACGTGTTCTTTAAGAGAGGCTGGAGGGGTCCTGCCCAAGCACATGGGCGTCCAAGCACAGGGGAATGAATCTCTTGAAGAGAGGATGCAAAGCCCAGGCGAGGACCAGCTCCTGCTCATCTGTTAGGTGGGGATAATTGCAGCATCCAATCACGGGCTGATAAGATTAAATAAGAAACATGTATGATGTTTTGCATGGTACCCGGCACAGAATAAGTACTCAGCATGTGTCTCTGTTCTTTTTAGTTTCTTCTTCCTTCTGTTGATGGCTAATTTACTCCTGGGGTAAATTATCTGGAAGCCAGGCCCATAGCCCTGAGTTTGCCTGCACACCGTCCTTCTTTCCTGCAGATCTTGTTACCAGGGCTGCCTCTGGCCCTGCTGTTCTGACCTGTGCAGACGGCTGGTGTCCACTGGGAGTGTTCACTGGGAGCCCCGTTCTGGAGGAAGACATGGATGCGGAAGTGAGGACTTGTACAGGGGACCTGTCTGACTGTCTCGGTGCACACTGAGGAGTTCGGCCCTTTGCACGTCTCTGCAGAGAGCAAGTGAGCCTACGGGAAAGGGACCTTTAACGGGGGCGTTCTTGGCATTTGGGAAGCATGAGCCTTGAACTTCAAGGCCTACAACCTTGGATTTGAATTCTGCACCTCTGCAGGAAACATGTATCTTGAGGATTGCCTTTCCAAATAGCCTTGGGGGTAGGTTGGGGGGCTGTGGGGGAAACAACTGAAAATGCCATCTCCAAATGTGTCCTGTATCTGCTCATCTCTCTCTAGTGCTCCCTCCTGAGTCCACAGGTCTCTCTCCTTTCTGGCTGTGCTCACTGCTGGGCTCTCTCTTTCCGCGGTCCCCACCCTCCCACCCTCAAGCCAAGTCTCCACGGAGCAGCCAAAATCGCCATTTTCTGATGTAACTCAGATCACGTCCCCGCTCGGCCAGACCTTCTATTGCTTGTCACTCTCGAGTACAATGCAAACACCTCGCCGTGGCACTGGGTCCCGAAAACTGGTCCCTGCCTTCCCCCTGATCACATCCCCTCTCCCAGCCCCTCATCCCCACCCGACCACTCACCTGCTCTCTGCCCCTCAAACTTGCAGGCTCGTTGCCTATAACCTTCTTCCCCCTTCACCTGCTTGGCTCCTTCTGGTCTTCTAGGTTCAGCTCGACGCCCCCTTTCCAGAGAGGCTCTCGCTGACCCATCCATTGACAGACATGCCCCCCAGCCCAGCCTGTTTTGTTTTCGTAGTTATTACCAGCGGAAAGGATCCTCTCCGTTTGGTTGTTGTTTTGTTTCTTGCTCGCCTCCCCCACTGGAATGGCAGAGCCGTGAGCACAGGACTCTCTCGGGTGGCTCTTGCCTACTCCTATATCTCCCGGGGCTGAAAAGGTGCCTGGCCCATGACTGTTGCTTAACAAATGTTTGTTGACTGAATAGAATGATCAATGAGGGGGCAGGAGCAGACAGTGAGACCCTCTCAGCAGGGGACTAGTGAGGGTATGGTCAACGGCTGTAACCAAGAGCCCCCAAAATACAGTGGCTTAAAGGACCTGCAATTGCATTCTTTTCTCACATGCCAGTCAAGGTTGGTATGCGTCACCACCTTCAATATGTGGCTATCAAGTGGCTGCTCTAATTCCAGCCGCCTCGCCACCAAATGGGCAGAGGGAGGGCAGAGGGCGGGACCCACAGACCCAGTGTTCGGAAGGGCAAGACTTGAAAGAGCACTTGTTATTTTGCTTACATCTTTATTGGCCAGAACATAGTCACATGGTCAGACTGAGCTGCCCAGGAGGCTGGGAAATGAAGCCATGGGTGTAGTTACAACTAAGTCATCAGGAGAAAGGAAAGAACAGGTAAGGGTGGCAATTCACAGGCTGCCACCAGTACCCAGAGCTGCCCTTGAGGCCTGAGAGGTCTCTCGCACCCCTTCTGTGATACAGAGTAGACTCCCATGAATATTGGAGAAATGAATGAGACAGTGGGGTCCAGTGAGAGCCTTGGTGACCCTGATTGAGAAAGCAAAACCTCACGTTGCCTAGTTCTCCCTCAAATCCCACTGTGCGCCCCTGGGCAAATTGCCTGAACTCTCTGAACCTCAGTCACTTGATCTTTAACTTGGGGATAATAACAGATTATGATATAACGTGCTAAGAACACGGCCAGCACATAGGAAGCACTCAATAAGTGATAGCTGCCAATATTATTTTAATATAATTACAGTTAGTACTATAGATGTACTTTGTAACTCTGAGGATTTAGCATCGCACAGGGTGCTGAGATATCTACGGTGGTTTCCTCTCCAAGGGACACCCTCAAGCACGGGAGGCCCCATGTCACGCCCTGCCCTTAGGAGGCGCTAGACAACTGGAAAGAACATGAACTTCAGTCAGGTGTAGTAAAGCACAGGCCCCAACTCTGCCATTTACTATGTGATTTTGAGCAAGAAACAAGGCCCAGTCTCTTCAAAAAGGAGAAACAAATAAACTCCCTATTGTTGGAAGGGTTAATGACACCTAGCAGGTCCTCAGAAAGTTTCTCCCCCGGAGTCCAATTTGGCCCCCGCTGGGGGAGGAGTCAGTGGGGTTCTGATCTCCCTGTCTCTGTGCTCAACTGCTAGGACCTCACCATCTTTGAAGAAATGGAACAGTCTATGGAAAACGACCCCGGCCAGGTTGCTAATGTCCAACACCCCTCAGAATCGGGAGGGCCACCCCATCTCCGGAGCGGAGCTGGCTTCCTCTGGGCGGTCCCTCTCTCTCCCGGCCCTGGGCACAGGTCGGAAGGGCGGGAAACACATAATAATGACTGGTAAGTAGCTACTTGCTCACGTGACTGGTCTATGCATCTCTGTGGCCCAACTGGCTGATGCCAGTGGAGGGCAGTGGTTAAATTCTCTGCGTCTGAGCCAGGCGTGGGGCTCAGATCCTTACGCCACGGTGTACTGTTCAAGCCCGGGGGACTGCCGTCACACTCAATTCCATGTTCAAGGAGCCTGGGAAGCTTAGAAGCTATGGCCCCTGTGTTTGTGCAACCAACCCTCAGCTTCCTCATCTGTGGAGCGAGTGCAGTTGTTTAAACAAGACCACGAGGGCAAGGAGGTGAGCGTAGTAAATGCTCACTAAGTGCTCCTGCGGTGGATGGTGCTTATTATTTGTTTCTGTCTCTTTCCCTCAGGGTATCTTTGCTATATTTGCTCTGGAAAGCCCTGAGTTCTCACTTGTGTCTGCCCAGAACAATTTCCCCCGCTTGGGAGCATTGTTCTTGGGACCTTCACGAGTGAACACACCCTCCAGCGGCTCTTCCCAGTGGAAAATACCCAGGGTGGCTCCCAGCTAATCTCTTCCCTCAATGCTTCTGACTGGACTGGGGGGAATGCCGGCCTGGGGTCCTGGCGGCCAGGGTGTATGTAGGCAGCAGGCTTCTGCTGGGGCCCAGCTAGCTGCATCCCCAGGAGGAGACGATGGGGGACTGAGGGGCGAAGCTGTGGCTCCTCCCAACCTGGAGTCTCACCTCTTTGAAAGGTGCAGAGAGGGGAGGCCTGTGCCAGGCTGCCCCTCGCAACAGCGGCTGCAGGGTGAGGCGGGGAGGTGAGGCCCCTGTTTGCTGGAAATGAATCCATGGAAAATGCTGGAGTGATGGCCCCGCCTCTGGAGCCACTGGGAGGCCGCAGACCTCAGGGGCGGGAGGCGGGACGGGCTGTGGGAACACACAGGCCAGACGGGGATCAAACTGACTTTTTGACACGTTTCTGTGGGAAGGCGGCCCTGAGTGTGAAGCCAGCTCCCAGAGTAGCGTGGGACCTTCTGTGTGGCGCCAGGGTGGGCGTGGGCGTCCTTCACTGGACGCTGGGGCCCTGGGCGCCCAGGGCGGGGAGGCCGAGGGTGGGACGGGGGGAGGCCCAGGGGGTGCCCTGGCCTGGCCTTGGCGGGGGGGAGGCTGAGGCTCCCACTTGTTTCTACCTCCGGCCCCCTCGCACCTTCCTCCCAGAAGCTGGGCAGCCTGGGCTCTGGGGTCGAATTCTGACTCAGCCAGTTCACCAGCAGTGTGACCTGGAAAGAACCACTTAGCTTTCTGATCTTCCGTTTCCTTATCTGTCAAAAATGAAGCCAACGGGTGGGTGAGGTAGTGCTAGTTAGTGACCGGGGAGGTGTTCCGGGCTCTTACAGATGTCACCATTTCATTAAAGAATGTTGCTTTATTGAAATAGGTGACACATATTATAATTTCATGGGATCAGAACAATCCTGCAAGGCAGAGCTCATGAAGCCCATTTTACAGATGAAGAAAATTAGTCTGGAGCATAAGAAATACCCAGACCGTGAGGGGCACAGCCCAATGCAAACCCGCGCCTTTTGCCTCCAAAGCCTGTGTTTTTGTTCGTATGTTTTTGTTTTTATTACATCCAGAAATTTCTCTAGTTAACGCTATTAGTGGAAACATGACTTACATTTTGTTAGTAAAGGCATCGTGAATACCTGGGCTGCACAGCACACCTCAAGGTCCTGTCATCGGAGCCTCTGGACATTCCCCAGGGGGTGGCCGCAAATGTCCCCATTTTACGGGGGGTGGAGATGACATGGAGGCTCATAAGAGCAGCAAAGGAACCCAACGAGGAAAGGCTGTGGGCAGCACCGGCTGGTGCGATGTACAACTCTCTCCTCTTCTGGTGGAACCAGACCAAGTCTGGGAACGGGGGGAGCTTTGGAGAGTACCACCTGCAATTAGAGTGGACAGGCAGGAGGGGTCCACCCTGGGCCCCCTGCAGCCTCCCCGCATAGCTGGAGGATGAGTCACGCACCCCTAGGGGACCTTCCTAATTGCCCACAGGTATGCAGGGCCTTGCTGACAGAGTGCTTGACAGAGACCAGGCCCGAGCGCAGGGAGCTGGGAAGCAAAGGGGCTGGAGAAGCCCAGATGAGGTCAGGGAGGGTCACCCTCTCTGTGTCGCCTGCTCTGGGGTCCCCAGGGTTCTGTTTCTCCCAGCAGGGCTGGATGAGCTGAGGTGAGGCCAGGACAGTGCCCTGGGGCCACGTGGGAGGATGGTCAGCCTTGAGAGCCAGTTCTGCCACCCCTGCTGGGGGACCTCGGCGGACTGACCGACCCTCACCGAATCTTAGCGGCTGCTTCTGAGAAAAGGGGTAATAATGGCACACTCATCACAGAGGTGTTAAAGGACCCCAAATACTACCGTGCTTACATGGTTATAAAGAGCTTAGCACATGGAAACACTCGATATGGACTCACTGTTATTGTCGTTGCTGTTACCATCCTTGGGCCAATGTCCAGAACCTTCTGCCAGCTCAAAGACACGCACTGCAGCGTGGTGCCCAGGGCTGGTTTGAGAAGTCAGAGACTCATGTAACCCCATTTGGGGGTCCCTGAGGGATGGAGAAGGGGGCTCCCGGTGGGCCAGTCAGGTGGGGATGCCGGTGGGGAGCCTCAGCCCTGCCTTTGTGGCCTGGCAAAACCTGGAGGGACCGGTGCACTCTGACGCCATGGTCTATGGGATGGCGACAGGAAGCCTGGGCTTCAAATGATCCAAACTGTGTTGCCCCCTCTCCCTGATGTGTCCCCTGAAGGCCACGGACAGCATGTGGCCAACCTTGCTGCTGAAGTGTGGTGCCCTGTGGCTTGCTAGAGGACTCTGGGGCTGATTCACAGCGGGCTTTAGGCAAGATGAGGCCCCTCTCCAGGCCTCAGTGTTCCCTTCTGAGAAGTAGGTAGAGGCTCTCTGGCTTCCTCTGCCTCCCTTGGAGGAGCTGAGGAGGACGCAGAGGCTGGCCTTGGCTGGACGGACCCAGGAGGAGCTTCAGGTTTGTCTGGAAGTCATGCTGTGTCCTGCTGGCCTCCCCAAGCTGGCGTCCACACCAGCCGGGCGGTCAGCACACTCGAGGCCTCCGCCTGTGCTCACACAGCCATAGCAGGCCCCTGCTTTCTGGGAAAGGAGTAAAGATTAATTAAGGTTGTCAGGGCCTAAGTAAATCACCAATGTCAATTTCCTCCCTCTGGCTCTTGCTGTCAGAATAAATTGGACAGTCATTACCTAATACTCAGCCCTATTTTCCTAATATTTCATGCACGCTGTGGCGTTGATGGGAAACAGGGAGGGTGAGGCCCTTTGGAGTGGCAGAGATGGCAAGCCGTGTGGAGCCAAGGGGGTCCTGGCAGAGTGGCCTTGCCTCCCGCCACTCCCTGGAACAGTGATCTCAGGATGGGCCCAGGGGGTGGGCTCTGTCCACGTAGGTCACTGTTCTGACCCCACTGAGACCAAAGGCCTACTGGCAACAACTCCCAGGGCCCTCCTAGGAAGGGTCAAGGAGCTGCTACCTTCAGGGACTTTGGTTTCAGACCAGGCTCCAAGAGCCACAGCAACTGGTACCTTCATGGACTCCAAGATGGCCTCAGTTTCTTAATCTGAAAAATGGGAATGAACGAAAAAGCTCCACTCACAAGGGTGGACAGTTTGTCCATTCCCCATCTTCCCAAGGAACACGCCAAAGACCAGAAATCCTTCAAGGACCAAAATAAGAACTGAAGGTGCTGACAATAGGCTTTCAAGGTCCCCCACGTAGGATTACGTGCCTCACGGACTTAGCGACCCAGCCCTAGGCATCGCCTTCCAGTGTGTGGCCTTGAGCGGGCAGAAGGTCCTGGAAATTGGACTAAGGATGGTAACGCCACCCCCAGTACCAGCCAGCACACACTGAGTGTATGCAAGTGTACTTCTTTCTCTTGAAAGAAATCATAGGACAAAGCTTCACGACACTGGACTTGGCAATGAAGTCTTGGATATGACACCAAAGGCACAGGCAATAGAAGCAAAAATAGACACACTGGATTTCGTGAAAACTAGAAGTTTTGCGCCTCATAAGACACCATCCACGGAGTGATAAGGCGCCCCCACAGAATGGTAGAAAACATTTGCAATTCATACCTCAGCTAAGGGATTCATATCCAGAACATGGAGAAAACTCCTCAACACGACAAGAGAAAAAAAGTCAAAAACACGCAAAGGACTCCAAGAGACAGTTTGCCAAAGAAAATATACCAATGGCCAATAAGCATATGAAAAGAAGCTCAGTGTCACTCATCATCAGGGATATGCAAATCAAAACCCCAGTGAGAGACCACCTCACACCCATTACAATGGCTACTTTCAAAACAAAACAAAACAAAACAAAACAAAATAAAACACAAGTGCCTGGTGAAGATGTGGAGAAATTGGAACCCTTGTGCATTTTTGGTGGGAATGTTAAATGGTATGGCTGCCATGGAAAACAGTCTGCAGGTTCCTCAAAAAATTAAAAATAGAATTACCACATGAACCAGCAATTCTAGTTTTGAGTATATGCCCCAAGGAACTGAAAGAAGAGACTCAGAGAAGTATTTGTACACCCGTGTTCACAGCAGCATTATTCACAATAGCTAAAACGTGGAGGCAACCCAAGCGTCTACCGACTAATGAATGGATTACGAAAATGTGGTGCACACATACAATGGAATGTTACTCAGCCTTGAAAAGGAAGGGAATTCTGCAATGTGCTAAAGCGTGGATGATATGGAGGACACTACGTTAAGTGAAATAAACCAGTCTCCAAAATACTTAGTCCACTTACATGAGGTGCTTAGAGTAGTCAAAATCAAAAAGCCGGAAAGTGGAATGATGGTCGTCAGGTGCTGGGAAGAAGGGAGAACTGGGAGTTATTGGTAAATAGATAGAGTTTCGGATTGATAATTTGTAACGAGTTAGAGGGATGGGTGGTGGGGATAGCCACAGGCATTGTAAATGTAATAAATGGTTAGGTGGTAAATTTTGTTACATGCACTTAACACAATGAATAGAAAAAAAATACCGAGGCACCTGGGTGGCTCAGTCAGTTGAATGTCAGCCTCGGTGCAGGTCATGATCTCATGCGCTTGTGAGTTCAAGCCCGGCATGGAGCTCGCTGCTGTCAGCCTGTCTGCATACAGCTCTCTTCGGGTCCTCTGTCTCTGCCTCTCCTCTGCTCATGCTCTGTCTCTCAAAAATAAATATTAAAAAGAATTAAGCATGCAAGAGTGCTTTGTAAACTCTGAGACTAGGTGCATCCTGGATATTATCATGCTTATCGTGGGCTGGACCCTGAAAGAAAGACCGAGACCCTCCCTCAGTCTAGGGTGTGCAATGGAGGGGACAGATCCTGGACAGGAAGAACAGTTTGAGCAAAGACTGGAGAAGGGAAGGGAAAAACAAGCTGTCATGGAGCTTTGTTGTTTTTCTTCCTCCCCATTATGTGGGTCTAGAGCAGACGTGGTGTCATCCTGGTCCCCAAGTCCAGAGACACCAGCCAAAGGGCCCGGCCTTGGTGCGGACACGATACACGCCATGTCCGCCCCCTCTGAAGGTCCCGACGTTCCCAGGGCTTCACAGTCTTGCTTAATTCCCTCAAATATAAGCAGCCTTTAATTTATGGGGACACAGTAGTGGCCCCGGGGTCTGAACTAGAAATCAAAGCAAACAGGCATCATTTACCATAAACAGGCCCCTCCCCAGTGGCTTCTGAGGCCCAGGGACGAGGAAACCCCGAGATGCTCAGATCGGAGCTCACAATAGGCGTGGGGCTGCGGTCCAGGGCTCTGACCGCGAGGCCCCTCCCAGCTCCGGTCATGGTGGAGCCTCTGAGCCGCTGGGAGGGGCCGCGGACAATGGGGGGCGGAGTCCACCGGCGGGATGGGGAACAATGGGTCCAATCAATTCCGGAGCTTCCTCACTTGTACTAAAATAAATCCTGGAGGTCTGGGGGTGGAAGTAAATCCCAGTAGGGATGAACAGCTTGGCACCCCTCCGTTGGCGGGGCGGGGGGCTGGAAGGGAGTGCGTGGGGAGGTGGTGGTGTGGAGCCCAGGGTACCCCGCTGGGTACCCAGCGTCCCGCGGGCGTGAGTGTGCTCCTAAATGTTTAACAACTTGTCCTAGAAGGGGTCAGCCCTGATTTGGAGGGTTTGTTGATGGCCGAATTGGAAGACTCCCCAAGGCCGATTTCAGGCTACCACAGCAGTATCCCAGAAGGAGGAGCTGGGAAGAGGTCTGCACCTATGCACCACTGTGGGGCCCTTCATGCTCATGTCACAGATATAAGTGATCTCATGGGCACCCGTGATAGTAAATGTATGTGCCAGATAGCGCCAGCAGGGGAGGGGCAGAGAGAGAGGGAGACAGAGAACCTGGAGCAGGCTCTGCGCTGTCAGCAAGCGGCCCAGTGCCAGGCTCCAACCCTCAAACCATGAGATCATGACCTGCGCAGAAGCTGGAACCTCAACCGTATCTCCAGAAAATGATGAGTTTGGTTATCTGTTACCTTTGTTTTAATATAATGTATTTAACTGTATGTTCCTATCATTGAATTTGTAAGGGTGAAATTTCTTTCTTTTTTTTAATTTTTAAAGTTTTATTTTTATTTCTAGGAGAGAGAGAGAGAGACCGTGAGCAGGGGAGGGTCAGAGAGAGAGGGAGACACAGAATTGGAAACAGGCTCCAGGCTCTGAGCTGGCAGTCAGCACAGAGCCCGGCATGGGGCTCGAACCCACGAACCATGAGATCATGACCTAAGCGAAAGTCGGACGCTTTACCAACTAAGCCACCCAGGCGCCCCTGAAATTTCTGAAAACACATCGGTGAGGTTCACAAGTTGGAACAAGTTTGTGTGAGTTGGCGTGGGTCCAGCACAGCACCGAGCACAGGGGACCTGGGCCAGGCCCATCACCACCCCCTCTCCAGCCTCTGGACGGCCCTGAGCAGCATGAGGGTTTCTAGGGACTTCTGCCCATCAGCTAGTGGGGACTGGAGATGAGTGAGGCTGCCCCTGATTGGGGCCTGGACACCTCCTGAGGTGAGGAAGGGGAGGAGATGCCAGAGTTTCCATACTTGGGCTCTAGTCCTTGATACCTCTGTCTAGGCCCCCTGCTCCTCACTCAGGCTCCTTCTAAGGTGGGGTGCTGCCTTACCCCAGCCTCCTTTTGCAAGCCTCTGCTCCCCAAGCAGGGTATTTGACCAGATCCCCCCATTATCCTGACCATCGAGCTATGGGTGGTCCTCTCCGAGGCAAGGTTCTGTGGCTTTATCATTGGGGAACCCTGTGGCTTTATCATTGCTGTTCTCCAGGATGCTTCTGGTACCCCAGTCCACCCATGCTGCACTTTACCTGCCTAGGATGACAGTGAGAGCCCACACATTTGTTTACTGTTGCTGAAGTGCCAGGCTCAGGGCTGCCACAATGTGATCCCATGTGGTAGGAGCCACTGTTAACCCATTTTGCATAGGGACTGCCTAAGTCACTCAGAGTGGTGAAGACATTTGCCCATGGGCATGCAAAGCATATGTTGCGAACCAAAGCCTGTTATTGAAAACAATTATTTTAGTTGATATTTACTAAAAACAATTTTGATATGTGTGTGTGTGTGTGTGTGTTTAAGTTTGTATACAACCTGTCTTGCCCAGGTGTGCCCATGGGAGTCCTGGGTGGAGGTGGAGGGATGGGGAGAAGCTTCTGGGATGGGCAGAGTGGCCCTCACATGCCAGGAACAGAAATTGCCATGTGAGCAATAGCACAAGGAAGGCATTCTGGTCTTTGTCCTTCGGTCTGCCCGTCATTCGGGCTATGTGCCCCCATTGGGGAAGTGGAGGCATGTTCCTAAAAGACCTCAGTGCCAGGTTTGAGCCCTGGTGCCAGCTCTGTAGCCTTGGGCGGGTCGGTTAACAGGAGCTCCTCTGCTCCTTCATCTGTGGAAGGGGCCGCACAACTGTGGTCTGTTGTAGGGGCGTTGTGACATTGCAGAGGGCTCGCTCAGCACCGTGTTGGCTCGCTGTGGTTATCACTGAGGGCCCAGGTGGCCTAGGCTGCAGTCACTGTGGCCCCACCACACCCTCTCTGAGGCTCTGGCCCCTGTCGCTGCCCCTTCGCTGGCACGACTGGCAGCCTGTTTCTCTGGTCCTTTGCCAACAAGATTCAAACCCCGTCTGCACGCATGGGTCAGAAATGTGAATGGAGCTCTCGGGGACCGGCAGCTCACCCCACCTCCAACTCTGAGGCCGCTGTGTTATTGACGGCCTAAGTGCTCATGTGAAACACCAGTTGCACCTCGCACTTGCCAAGCTGTCCCAGGCTCGGGACTCTGTGTTTGATCATGTTGAAAGGCCTTGACACAGACAATCCAGGTTTGGAGGCCGACGGCGGAGAGCATGCTGAAGATCAAGCATGGGCGGGGGCCCCTGGGACCCCAGCCCGGGCCTCGGAGCAGGGCCAGCAGCCCACACCAGCCTGGCGCTTCCCGCCAGACACAAACCAGGCCTGGGAACGGGTGCGGGCAGCCAGGAAGCCAGCCTGCCAGGTGCCAAAGAGGCTGGCCGTCTCTGGGGCGATCCCTGGCCCTCTCTCCTCTACAGCACCCACCCTGGCCCCCGCCTCTGAGGCCATACTCTTCACCCCCAGGGGCCAGAGCAGTGATGGGAACAGAGGGCAGCAGCACAGCTCTCGTCCCCAGTGCGGCCCAGGAGAGACCCTCTCCCACTCAGATCCTCTGATGTGGCTCCTCTAATAGTTCTGTTAACACCAAAGGCTTAGCTGAGTCGCTCTGCAGCCACCTTTGGGAGGTGAGAGAAAGGCCCTCTTCATAGATGGGAAGTTTGAGGCCCAGAAAGGTCCAGGGGGTCAGCGGTGAGCTGCAGTCCCTCCACTTGGTCAGGGTCTTCTGATTCACGGTCTGCCCTTCTTGCAGTCAGGCCACCACAGTTCCCATGAAAGTGACTGGGTGTGTGGCAACGGGTGGAGGGAAAATTCCTTTTCGTCCTTCTTCCATAGGGGCGATGGCCACCCCCAGTCTGGCAGCTTTACAAGAACAGGCTTGTAAACTCAGCAACACCCCATAATCCTTTTTATGGGGCCTGCTGTGGTAATGGACATTCATCAGCTCTCCCAGACTAAGCCTGGTGGGTCTGGGCGTGGGAGGCTAAGGGGGGCCAGGCCAGCCCATCTACCCAACCCCCTAGCTGGGTAAATGGTCCCAAAGGAGGGGCCAAGCCCGCATATTTCTGAGCAATCCCAAGACTCCGCCAGGAGGTGCTCTGCAGCCAGGGGGGAAGGGATAGGGGGTCCAGAGGAAAATCACAGGTCAAAACACCTGCGTGGGCATCACCTGTGCTTCTATCCAGAAGCCCACTTGGGCTGGGAAGAAGGGAGGAATTGTCTAAAATTCAAATTCCTAGGCTCCTCTCTAACCTCCTGATTCCAAGTCTCCAAAGGTGGCCCCAGGAATGTGCAGTTTACATCCTCTACCTTAGGAAGAGACAGAGGGTGATGGCCGGGAAGTGAGAGCTAGGTCAGACACCTAGATTGTCCATTTCCTCACTCAACAAACACCTGCTGAAATCTGGCCCTGACTGTGGACAGGGAAGGTCACCCTTTGCTTTCATGTGGATAGACAGGGTCTGCCTCCACCTTCACCTGTACAATGACCTTGGCCACTCTGCTGTCCTCCATCAAATGGGAGGAGTGTTTGCAGTCCCTTCCAGCTCAAACACCTTGTGATTAAATCAGCGTGTAGCTAATGCAGCCAAATGACCTTGTAATCAATCCTTTAGCTTCTTGAGCTATTAGGGGATTGGGAGTAGATCCTGGGGAGAACTTGGATCCAGGGCTCCAGGCCAAAGAGCTGTCTCTTCTTTACATCTGCCCTCTCTTCCCGAGGATTGGAGCTTGTGCCCGCTGAACCAGGACAGGTGGAGCACGGCGGTACATCCCTCAGCAGAAGCGGAGCTTGGGAGGTCCAGCGGTGGAGTTCCGTAAGGCCTCACCCGGATGCCTTGACTGGCCGTGATCTTGAGGCCCACTAACAGTAACACTGCTTCTTGGGTCCTAGTTTGTTTTGTTTAGTCTCACTGGTGTTTTAGAAGTTATGTGCGGTATATCTACACGTTTTTAAACCATGAATGATGCTGTATTTATGTAAAAGAGTTGAGATCAGTGCTTCTGAACTTCTAAAATCTGTCCTAACTTTCCTCGTCTGTAAAATGGGATAATAAAAGCAGAGCTTACCTCAAAGGCCTATTAGGTAGATTAAATGACATGATACATGTAAACATTTAAGACAGTACCTGGGACATGATAAATACTCCATGTAAGTTCTTATTTACATGACATTTTTGCCACTTGTCATTCCTGAGTACAATCTATGTCCTTGCTTACTTGATGCATTTCCTCAAGTCCATTTCTTTGTTTTCTTTTTTTAATACTTATTTATTTATTTTTGAGAGAGAGAGAGAGACAGAGAGAGAGGGAGACAGCGAATCGCAGGCTGGCTCTGCACTGTCAGCGCAGAGCCAGACGTGGGGCTCAAACTCACAAACCGTGAGACCATGACCCAAGCTGAAGTCAGGAGTTGGAGGCTTAACTTGACTGAGCCATCCAGGCGCCCCTCTTTTTTCTTTTTTACTGAAGGAAATTTAATTAAAAAGGAAATGTTATGTCATGACTGAAAGTGGAAAAGCAGTATCAATTGCCAGGAGAGGCTGCAGCAGTAAAAAGGAACACGGAAGAAACTAAACAATGTCATTAAAACTGAGGCAGATGTAGATTGTGGTGGTAGCTGGGAGAATCTAGAAGAACCTGATACAATGGCACGAAACCATACACACATTGTCCACAAAACCGATGTCGATCCCCTGGGTCTGGTGCTGTACTTGAATGATGTAGGACGTACACCCTGGGTGGAGAGGACATGAGACCTCTCTCAACTCTCTTTGCAACCTACTGTGAATCTATAATTTTGAAACAAAAATCTTAAAAAAAAAATCTTCAGCAAATGGGTGCTTTCTCCTAGCCGGAGGCTGAGTCTTTCCATTTAAAGAGGAGCCAGAGGGACGCCTGAATGGCTCAGTCGGTTAAGTGTCTGGGCTCTTGATTTCAGCTCAGGTCATGATCTCGCAGTTTGTGGTTTTGAATCCCATGTTGGGCTCTGTGCTGACAGCACGGAGCCTGCTTGGGATTCTCTCTCTCTCTCTCTCTCTCTCTCTCTCTCCCCCCTTCTCTGTCTGTCCCTCCCCTCCCCCACTCCCCTCACTTTCTCTCTCAAAATAAATAAATGAATTAAAAAAAAAATAAAGAGGAACTAGCAAGTGGTGATGTCAGACGTCCTAATCCACATACCAAGACTTTCTCCTTGACTAATCGGAAGTTTAGAAAGAGCCAGACTTCCCACTCTGGGAGTCAAAATCACTAACCACTAAACCACCACACACACCATGAGTGGGGTGTGTGCCGCCTTTGGGAAATACTGCCCTTGGTTTTGCCTCTGCTGCCCCGTGTGGGACAGTCAGTCGATAGCCCTGCTGTGTGGCCGAGAGGCTGTCTGATTATCCTAAAGGACCACAGAGCTCAGGTCCCAGCCCCCACCCCCATCCCCGTCGGTGCTGTCTACACTCAGGAACCCACAGACACGGGCCGTGCTCTTGCAAGGCACCCCCTGTGGGCTAGCACAGAGCACCCTGAAATCGGGAAGCCTGCGTTCACGGTGCAGCTCTAATTGCAGTCACTCTGTGATCTTGGTTGCATCCCCTCCCCTTCCTGTGTCACACTTTCTTTATCTACAAAATGGGATCAGGGGTTCCCCAGCTAAAAATCAAGAGGTGACATCAAACCTCTTCAAATTGTAGGGCTGCTTTGGTCTGTGCATTGTTCTAGGGAGAAGGTCTAAGCTATGCCCTCCAGTGTAGGGCCACCAGCCGCCCGGGGTTACCAGCCTGAGGGGTTTCCCAGGACACAGGCCTATCTGTGCTAAACCAGGACTGTCTAGGAGAAACAGGACCCTGGTCACCCTAAGTATGGCAGCCAGTAGCCACGTGCAGCTACTGAACACTCGAAATGGGGCTAGTCCAAATTAGATGGACTATACGTGTAAAATACACAGCAGACGCTGAAGGCTTAGCATGCAAACAGAATGTAAAAATATCTCATTAAAATGTTTTTATTGATTACGTGGTGAAATGATAGTATTTTCGATATATTTGATTAAATAAAATATGTTATTAAAATTAAAATGATTATTGGGGCACCTGGGTGGCTCCGTCAGTTAAACATCCAACTCTTGGTTTGGCTCAGGTCATGACTGTATGGTTCATGGGATCGAGCCCTACATGGGGCTCTGCACTGACAGCACGGAGCCTGTTTGTAATTCTCTCTCTCTCTCTCTCTCTCTCTCTCTCTGTCCCTCCCCAATGCTCACTCCTTCTCTCTTAATAAACATTAAAAAAACTAAAATTATTATTAAAATAAGTTTTTAAAAAATGTTTTAATGTGGCCACTTAAACATTTTAAATGATATGTGTGGCTCATATGTGTGGCTCCCATTATGTATCTATTGGGTAGCACTGCTCTGAAAGCTCTGAGATTTCCAAAGGGGACCAGTCTGCGACTCACCAAATGCTCCAGCTTTTCCAAGTTAGGGAGGGAACTCTGTGCTTTTTCAGGTAGATTCCTGGATCCCGCTTGGGGAGGGTGCTGGTGTGCTCACGCACGCACATGTGGGTACCCCCCTCCCAACTATGCGTCTCTTTCCCCAGTGGCTGCCCAGCCCCCATCCCTTTGTTGAAAGGAGCTCCTGAGAAGGCAGAGCTTCCTGTCCCTCTGCCCCATGTGATTTTCATTTGCCTAATTAAAGCTAATCTGATAAAGCCAGGAATGGCAGGGATGCGTAAAAGCCCCAGTGAGCACAGGTCATGGCCTGATCTAAAGAGGGGGCCTTTGTCTCCCTGCCCCCCCGGGCAGCAGCCAGCTGGCCAGTGGGTCACCCAGGGGATGGATGAGGGAGCCAAGACCAGGGAGGGGACTCTTGTGGGACAAGCCGGACTGACATCACTGTGTTTACCATTCGTAAACCAACCAGAATGAAACAGAAGAAAGAAGCTAAAAAATGAGAAGACTCTGAAAATCACAGAAGGAAAGCCCTGTGAAAACAGGAGGGCTCAGGTAGCTCATTGTGGACATGAATCATGGTGCCTTGTCACCTTCCTCTTCTGGTCAGTGGCAGCATCTAGGAAAGAGAGAGGCCAGGGCTAGTGTCAGGCTCCCCGCAAGAGGCCGAAGGTTAGGTATGGCTGCCTCATATCCTATAACCATGGGCACTGGGTTCTCTCAGGCCTGAGGCTCTACCCAAATCTGGCCCTGGAGCCAGCCTCCGTGGGTTCCCCACAGAGGCACTTCTTCAAGAGCTTGGACCCCTGAGCAGCCCCCCGGACCACATAGGACTTTGTGCTGCCCACCTACCCACTCAGAATGCTGGGAACTGAAATGAGCTGGACGCAGTGCAGAACATCAGAGATACTCTGTGTTCGCTTCACTTCTGCAGCTGAAAATTTTCTCCTTCCTCCCGGGCAGGGGGCGGGGGGTAGCTCAGATGGGGAAAACCAAAGAGGCTGCCCATTAATGAATTAACCAAGCCAGAAGCATTTACCCAAGAGGTGGTGTGTATCTGGGCCTCAACTGGGAGTCTAATGGAGATGAGAGAAGAAAATAGGAGTCCCACTCTCGCTGGGGGGCTGAATTCACATGCAAGAGCAACCAGAGAATAAGATGGAAACACCTGACGTCCATACTGAGCAGAGCACAGCCGGGGCTCTCGGGAGAGTGGGGCGAGGGTGAGGAGGCTCAGGCGGACATCCTGGAGGTGGGCCTGGGCCGGCCTCCTGAAATGCGGGTGAGGCTCATGGACAGAGGAGTACAGCGTTCTGCTGGGTTCTTACACCAGCTCGGTGAGGCTGGCCTACAGTCTCCTCCCTGGGCCGCATCTTCCTCAGACCTGATGTGAGAGTGGTGGCTGCCTTGACACCTTTGCTGACCAGAGTGTTCTAGGATTTGAAGCACAGGAGAGGAGAAGGTGAGAATTCCAGGTGGGAAGAAGCATTGGAAACCCTCTGATAGGACCAAGAATGTGTCTCGTGAGTAGAGGAGCCGTGGACACAGATGCTGGAAGAAAGCTCCCCAGAGCTGGGGAGCGTGGCCCAGATCTTTTGCTCATTCCAGCCCATCTTAGGGCAAGTAAGGCCTATGGCCTCGCCAGGGTCTCAAACAAGTGGCTGTATTGTGTGTGCCCAGCTGGGGTGCAGGCCAGGGCGGGTGTCATGGGAACTGCCCTCCGCTTCTGAGGAGAGAAGGGAGCTCTGGCCTCTGAGGCCTTGCCTGGCGCCTCTGTTCTTTGCTGACAGAGATCTGGCCACTTCCCTGGAGCCCCTCTCTGGCCTTCGCCATCATCCTCCCAAGGCCAGCAGAGCCCAAGTCAGAGCCGTCATGCCAGGGGAGCAGGGAGGGCGTCAGGGGTGGATTCTGGAGCAGGGTTCAAGATGGCTTCCGCCATTCTGGTTTCCTCCAAATTGGAGGCCCTGTTACACCAGCTTGGTTTCAACCTGTGGAAGCCTGTCAGGAAGCTCACGACAGTGAACGTTATTTCTTCCTTTGTTTTTTCAACTGACCAATTCGCAAGTGGTTGTGAAGGCAGTTGTGTAGCCAAGAACCGTGCCATACAGTCTGCGAGGGTAGCTCATCCCCTCTGGGAGTATAGGCCGCACGATCCGCACCCCAGATGTGGGTCTCCAGGGCAGGGCGTCTGAGGCTGTGTGTCTTTCTCTGTCCATTACCTGGCTTTGTCTTCTTCACACACTCGGTCACTCTCCGAAATCATCTCACATGTATTCCCTTGTTTACCACCGGGGGCCCCTTCCCCTCCCCCTACATTAGCATACAGTCTGCCCTGCTTCCTGCTGTATCCTTGACCCCTTGACTACCTGGCAGGTAGCGAAGAAATGTTCGTTGAATAAATGAACGTGCAGACACGGCCGTGCGGCCTCCGATGAGGAGGGTGTGGAAGAGCGAGGCGGGGCGTGTGACGGAGCCGAGCTATGATTAGGGCGGGCATCAGCCGTCAGGTGAGGCCCCGGTGCGGATCAGGGGACATCCTCGGGCAGGTTCAGAGACGGGGCCTTAACACAGGGCTCCTCATACAGGCACGGTCGGTGTTAAGGGAAGGGTAAGGGGTTGGGGAAGAGGAGGGTGTTACCCCCGGCTCTGCAGCGCTAATGGGAGGGGGCAGTTCCTGGCCCCCAGAAAACAAGAGGTCCGGCGAGGGTGCCCTGACAGGAACTGTCACCTTTCGGTAGAGTGGCTCTGTGGCCACGGGGACCCGGCCAACAGGAAGTCAGGAAATAAATGCCTCCCTCATCCTGCCCTCCTCACAGTGTCCCCCAGAAGCCTGGGGACCCCAATGATGCTGTTCACACAGAAGACTGGGGATGGGTGGGAGGCGAGGTGGCTTCTTGGAGCCAGAAAGACAGGCGGAGGGTGGAAAGGAGTCTGGGGGAACAAACAGAGAATGTTCGGCCCAGGTGGCACAGGGGACCATGACTGTTTTCAGTTACCGTCACCACCAAACAAACTCCCTGAAGCTCCGCGGCCGGAAACAAACACTCCGTCCAGTGTCTCTCACGGTTTCTGTGGGTCAGGAGCCCAAGAAGGGCTTTGCAGGGCGGTTCCGGCTCGCGGCCTCGCCTAGTTCCTGAGAGATGGGGGCTGGAGCGGTAAGGGGTGCAGCAGTGAGGTGGAAGCTGCCAGGTATCTGTTTCTTCTAGAAATCTCCGACCTCTCCGAGCGCTCTCTGCGCGTGAGCCAGTTGAGGGCAGCCTCACTGGGGCGGGACCCCTGGCATGAGTATTTGGTGAAGCCAGGAGCAGCAGCGTGGCCCCTTCTGACCCACCCTTGGACGTCACCTAGTGTCACCTCCACCATAGCCTGGGGGTCCATCAGTCGCTAAGCTTGGCCCAGAATCGGGGAGGGGGTGTGGTCCCCTCCTCTCGAAGGGAAGAGTGTGGAAGATTTGAAGACACGTTTTCGAAGAATTTGGAGAACGCGGGGCCACATGAGTTATAATCGAATACTATTCAGGTGTTCACCAAAGTGCATGAAAGGTGCTTGGAGGAGACAGGGACGGGATGGAAGCTTGCCGTGTGGTCAAGAAGTTAGAAGTCGGATCTTTTTAATGTCTCCCCTTCATGATCAAGACAGAGGCTCAGAGAGAGAAAGGGACAAGTCAAAGGTCAGAAAGGGCTCCAGACTAGTTGCGGGAGGGGCGGGTAGAACCCTTGCCTGGGTCTCAAGATTCTGTGCTCAGGGGTAGAGAAACCTGGGTGGTGGGGGCAGCGTCCACCGCCCAGGCCTTGAGGGCCTCTCATCGAATGCCGGGGAACCAGAGGCTGGTGCTTTCAGCTGACGTCCTCTCTCAGTCCCCTCCCAGGCTCTGCAGCTGCCTTCCCTGGGAGGAAGGGGGTGGGGGGAGCGGGGAAAGAAAGGCAATTTGGAGACTATCAAAGCTGTGGCTTTCACTTTCAGGGAGCAGGCTGGGGAAGATTGTTTCCAGGCAGCCTCTCGGGGCCCATCCCCGCCTGGCTTGGGCGAAGGGTGGGCCCGGAGGCGTGGGCCGGGGGCCGGGGGGGGGGGAGGCTGGGGGCCTGGGGGCTGGGGGGCTGGGGGCCAGGGGCCGGGAGGGCTGGAGGAGCAGTGCCCACTGCCCAGAAGGCTTTCACTCCCAGAGCTGTCAGGGTGCCTGCTTCTTAATCGAGTCTCAGCTCTGAGGCTCTCCTCGCCGGCCTTCTTCCCTCATCACCTCAACTTCATCGGCACCCCTGCCTCATGGCTGTGCCTACAGGACCAGCCTTAGAACCTGACGCAGAGGGCCCGTGCTGCGGGGTGTGGAGTCCATGGCCAAGGTGATGTGCCCACCTGGAGAAGGAATCCTCCCATCCAGTCCCCACTCGGGGCTCTGAGAACTCTGGCACTCCCCGTCCAAACATCTTGAGCCTGCTTCCACGCATGGGGACCTCGTCCCCTGGTCTGGTCCCCAAGGGGGACACCGTGCCGCATGTGTGAGCAACCTTACAGGTTGGCCCAAGGGGTGACCATAGGCAGCTGGGTAGTGTGTATGGTGTGGGTGGCAGAGGACGTGGACAGAGCTGCCGTGTGTCCACACTGCCCGTGAGTCCCCTCAGGATTCAGGGTGGAGACGGGGAAGGAGAGACGGGACATGGGCTGGGTCCTCCGTTTATACTTTTGCTGGGTCCCACAAATACCCTGGATATTCTTGACTTTTTATCACATCATTTTTTTAAATTAAAAAAATTTTTTACATCATTTTCCCTAAATGTTTTTTTTTTAATTTTTTTAATGTTTTATTTATTTCTAGGAGAGAGAGAGAGAGAGACAGCATGAGCAGGGGAGGGTCAGAGAGAGAGGGAGTCACAGATTGAAACAGGCTCCAGGCTCTGAGCCGGCAGTCAGCACAGAGCCCGACGCGGGGCTCGAACCCACGAACCGCGAGATCATGACCTAAGCGAAAGTCGGACGCTTAACCGACTAAGCCACCCAGGAGCCCCTTTCCCTAAATGTTTATTTATTTTCCAGAGAGGCAACACATGAGTGCGGGGAGAGTAAGAGAGGGCAGGAACAGAAGATCCGAAGTGGGCTCTGCACCAATAGCACAGAGCCCCATGTGGGGCTCGAACTCACAAACTGTGAGATCATGACTTTAGCTGAAATCAAGAGTTGGAGGCTTAACTGACTGAGCCACCCAGCTGCCCCCAGATCACATCATTTTTAAATTTATCCCTAGTGGTTTTTGCTGTCAGACATTTGTCACCTCCGTTTTTCTGTTCCTCCCGCCAACTGGAATGCACATTCAGCTGGACCCGGGGCCTTGGGTGTGTGGCTGGCTGGCTGTCAGTTGGGGTCCCTCTGCTTGGCAAGGGGTGGGGTTGTTCACCTGTGAGAGTGTCCTGGCGGGGAGGAGGTGTGGAGAGCCTTAATTCCAAACTGCCCTTTGACAGCTGTGTCCACTGAGGCCCAGAGAGAAGAGACCAGGTGACTGAGCAGCCCCGCCCCCACCCCAAAAGTGACCAGAACATCTCTAAGCAGGCAGCTTCCAAGGGGAACCTGTGTTAAAAATACAGATGCCCCACCCCATTTGGCCTGTGCAGGATGCCTGCTGGGCTGCTGGGATGTCTGTGTTCCCAGCACGTGCCACAGCGGGGCCGGGGGTGCCCAGTATCTGGAGCAGGGGGGCATGTCAGGGCAACCCTGGGCTCCACAGCCCTGAGTGACAGGGAGTCCCTTCAGAGTGCCTTCCAGATGCTGCCCCGCCCCTTGATCCCTCTTTCGTGGGAGAACATGACGCCTTGAGCTGACACTGCCTGTCTGTCACCAGCGCCCCAGGCTGAGCCATCCGCCTTTGCGCAAGCTAGGGGTCAGAGCAGGTGACACCCAGGGGAGGGCAGTGAACCGACGTGGTGAGGACTCTCTCATCACCTGCTCGCCCACCCGCTGGGCCAAGCCCCCGCCCCTGGGACCCTCTCTCCCGCTGCTGCCTCCGCTTCTGGAGAGCACGATGTGGGCCAGCAAGGCAGCGGCCCCCTGCATCTGTCCTTCGGCTGCCGTCCCTAGCTGTCCCTGCACCTGGTGGGGAAGCGTGCAGTCTGGGGTCCGGAGACCTGGGCTCTGGCCCCGGCTCCGGTACAGGCAAGTCCCTCAAGCCTCTGGGGTTTCAGGAGTGGCATCTCTCCCCAGGAGGATGTGAAAGGGAGATTCGATTGTGACCGGAACAGTGTCCTGAGAGCTCAGCCCTGCGTGTCTGAGCGGGCATCCTTTACCCACAGAACAAAGTAAGTATATGTGTTTTTACTCGAGTCTGACGCACAGTGTGAACAAGAGGAGGAGTGCAGGAGAGCACGAAATAGTGCCAAAGACAAAACCAGCTCAGAGTTACGGAGCGCTCACTGTGTGCTGGGCATGGCTGTAAGTCCCTTCCGGTCCCTCGAATCAGGTACTATTAAATACCCCTTTTACAGACGGGAAAGCTGAGGCACCAACAGGCCCCAGAACTAACAGGAGGCAGAGTCCGGACTTGGGTCCGGGACCAGCCGTGTGAGCAGGTGCAGCGGGCAGGGGCGGCGAGGCTGGGGCTCCCCCGCTGGGCTGGGGCGCACAGAGGCCGTCGGGAAATTCGCTACACGCGTGGGAGAGTGCGGGCCTTGTCCCGGCCCCGAACAGAGGTGAGATTTCTTCGCACGGCAGGAACCCGGGGACAGAGCACAGCAGAGCAGGAGCGAGCGTGTTGCTCCTTCCCAGACTCATCTGAGCCTCTCTGTGCCGGACACGGGGCCCCCGAGGGATCCTGGGGTGCTCCGCGCCCACCGCGCTCTTAAGCCTTGCTGTGTGGGGGCTGGGACAGGTCTTCTGTCGCTGGTCCCACCGCCTTCCCCGTCATGTCCTACCTGGCTTGACACCCGGTAGCTGCTCACAGAATGTGAGCTCTGAGCAAGTGCTCATGGGTAGGGCCCTGAGAGCGGGCCCGCCCAGGTAAGGAGCGCCCGGAAGGCCAGCGCAGGGGCTCGCGGAGACCACAGTGCTGCCCTGGCCTCCTGCAGCCTCTTTGCTGCCCCTCCCCCTCCAGCATGCCCCCCGCCCCGTTCCTCCCCTCAAGATGTCCTCAGGGCCCTTTCTTTCCTGAGTCCATTGCTGGGGGGGCGGGGGGAGGGGCGGGAGGGACTGAGGTACTGTTTCTCCGGCAGTCAATGACGGTTGTCCTTGCGTCAGACCTTCCCCATCCCACGTGGCCTTGTCAAAACCTCATCTCAGATGCCAGCTCCTTTGAGGTGTCCTCAGACCGTCCCCAGCAGAGGCCACCCCCCCTCTGTTCACCCACATCACCCACTCACACGTTATTGGCTCATTGCAGCACTTGGCTTTGTTTTAAATTGTGGTAAAATATGCATACCATAAAATTGACCGTTTTTTAAAATTTATTTTGAGAGAGAGAGAGAGAGAGAGTGAGCAGGGGAGGGGCAGAGAGAGAGGGAGAAGCTCAAGCAGGCTCTGCTATCAGAGCAGAGAACCCAATGAGGGGTTTGAACCCACAAACCGTGAGCTCCTGACCTGACCCGAGATCAAGAATCTGACATTTAACCAACTGGGCCACCCAGACGCCCTTAAAATTGATCATTTTTAAGCGCATACTTCAGTACACATGCTAAATGTATTCGCATTGCTGTAAAACAGATCTCCAGAACTTTTTCATCTTGCAAATCTGAAACTCTACACCTATTGGGATGCTCCTCATTTCCCCTCCCCCCAGCCCCGTCACCCCACCATTCCACCTTCTGTCTCTTTGAACTAACTGCTGTCGGTACCCCCGGCATGAGTGGGATCACACAGTATTTGTCTTTTATGACTGACTCATTCACAAAACATGATGTTTTCAGGGCTTAATCCATGGCCGCAGGTGCAAGAACTTCCTTCTTTTTTTTTTTTTTAGACTTTTTAAAAGCGTATTTATTTATTTTGGGGAGAGAGAGAGAGAGAGAGAAGTATGAGTGGGGGAGGGGCAGAGAGAGAGAGGGAGAAAGAGAATCCCAAGCAGGTTCCGCGCTGTCAGCTCAGAGCCCAACGTGGGGCTCTATCTAACAAACAGTGAGATCATGACCTGAGCTGAAATCAAGAGTTGGATGCTCAACTGACTGAGCCACCCAGTCGCCAGCAGAGCCTGACTTTGAATTCACTTCTGCGCCAACCCCCTCATTTGGCCCTGCTTTCAGTTACTTCCCTTTCTGAAGAGTTCGTTTGTGTCTCTTATTTTGGGGGGAGCCCAGCAGGCTGTGCAGGCCCCCTCTGAGGCTAGTGGCCAGAGCTGGTATGGGACGGTGAAGCCCAATGGTGAAGATCAAGGACTGAATTCAGGCTGCCCAAGCTCAAAGGTAGGCTCCTCTCATTTATCAGAGGTGTGACCTTTGCCAAATTAGTAACCTCCTCATGTTGCGATTGATTAGTGATGTCTGCCATGAGCTCAGGCTAGGGGCCTAGGCCTCCCGTCTGTCTTGCCTGACGAAAGGAAAAGCTCGCTTGAAACCCCACCCCACCCCAACCCACCCCCAGGCCCCTTCTAGAATCTTGGTCTTGGAAGCAGCAATCCTTCCTGCAGAACTACGAGAGCAGAGAGGCCCCGTCTGAGGGTCTGGGCATGGTTCACCCCAGGGAGGATTTGGCTTCCATCTGAAGCGGAAGCACCTTCCCTGGCTCACAGTCTGTTTATCCTGAGGCAGTGGGATTGGGACCCCCGCCCTGGGCCAGCAGGCCCCCGTGGGAAGATCTGAGCCTTTGCACAGGCTGCATCTGTGACTCTCCCTTGAGCTGATGCTGGAGGCCTGGCCACGTCTCCAGCGCATTTACAAGGTCCCTTGGGGCTCCCTCCTTCCCAGAGCCTCCGTGGCCCTCCGTTCTGTCTGCCTCCCGGCCAGTCCCCTCCCTTTCAGCGCAGACCTTCATCTGAGCTCCCGGAGAGGCGGCGGGGGACCTCCAGCTTGGTGTTGCCCAGGACTGAATCCCTACTGGGCCCCGAGTGGGAGAGGAAATGGGTTTGCAGGCCGTGGGGGGCACACGTGGGAGGGTCCGGCTGGCCTCCACTCGCTCCGGGGTGACAGCAAAGAGCAGCCACTGTGGCGTCTGTGTGGGAGTGCCACTGTAGGTGACCGTGTGGCTGCATGTGGGCGTGGGTGACAGGTGACAGCAGAGAACACAGGTGGGTGATGGCTTGAGAAGGCGGAGCGACAGTGGCCCTGAGGCAGGAGGGGGTGACGGCGTGGGTGACCCTGCAGATGTCACCGGGAACGACTGACAGAGCCGTCCAGTGGGAGTCCGAGAGGGTGAACCTATGAGCGGTTGCCGGTGTTGGGGACACCGTGACGGCTGGCGAGGCGCCACTGAGAACCGAGGCGGGCGGGGGAAGAGTGGGCCCGCCCGCGCCAGCGGGTGACGCGATGGCAGGCGCCGAGCCGCGGGCTGGTCGGAGCCACCAGGAGGCCCTGGGCTTGTCTCCTGGGGGCCCCGTTCGTGCCGGAAAGGAGGGAGCGAATGTGTTTTCTCTGCTTGCTGAAAATGATTCCGGACGAAGGGCCTCGCCTCCTGGCCGGCGCGAGCCCGACTCCGCTGTGTCAGAAGATGATCTTTCACAGATGCTGAAAAGTTAGGAAGTGTAATTATGGGGAAATTGCACTCAGGCAAACGAGTACAAGCCAAGGGCTGCCAGGCCCCATTCCTCACCTGAGCCCCCTGATTGTGGCCGACAGCCCCACATCTGTATGTGCTTTGCAGCCAAAAGAGGAAAGAAAGGGGGGAGCAGAAATGGTTCGGGGAGCAACCGGGGAGGTGAGGGGACCTTTGGCTGCCCTGACAACTTCTCCCCCAGTTTCCTCGGGCAGGAGCCCAGAGGAGCTGGAGCCTCCGGGCACATTCCTGGGTTCCCAGGGCCTTCTGGGGACACTGTCGCTCCTTAGAGAGACGGGAGGAGCCGGGGCTGCCTCTGGGGGAGGCGGAGGCCGCTCCTGTCCAAACTTCTCATTTCACTGGTGGGGAAACTGAGGCCCAGGTCACACAGTCAGCTAGTTAATGGTGCAGGCAGGATGCGACCCTCCACCTCCTGACCAGCCAGGGCTCTTCCCACACTGCCCAGTGTAGGCAGGGGGCAGGCAAGGGGCTGCAGAGAGCAGCCAGCCAACCCTGCCCTCTGCCCAGCCTCTCAGGCAGAGCCACCCAGCGGCCCCCGCATTCCTGATCCCTGTCTCTTTTTCACACTCTGGCTTCTGCCTCTTGGCATCCCCCTGCAGGGGAAGCTGGGAAGCTCCCTGGAGGGGGGCCTCCAGCTCCCCGCTTGCTGTGAAGACCACTGCTCTGACTCCTGTCAGGACCTAGCTCCTGGGATGGCCCCGGGGAGTGGACAGCCCTTCTCGCACGAACCACCCTGGGCTAGTTCCCGACCACTGCTCCCTCGTATATGGAAACTATTCTTTCCATTGAGCTGGCCCCCCATTTCCGTTCTTCTGGTAATAAGCCTCCCTCTCTCAAGCCTCAGAGGTGAGCACGAGTAGACCCAGGTGGGGCCAGTCATCCCACCATCATTCTGGCCCCAGCAACTGGGTCAGGCATGACTCACCGCCCCGCCCCCTGCCCTGGCGTCCCTTAAAGCTCTTCCCTGTTAAGGGAGCCAGAGGAGGAAGTTGCCTTCATTCCCACTGAACTTGATAGACTGGGAAGCTGCAGATTTGGGAATCCAAGGCCCTTTCTCTATCTTGTAGACGAGTCCATTTACAAGAGGCAAGAATGAGGCACATACTGACAGTTGGGGGACAGAGGAGGGAGAAAATCAATTATTAGCATTTTTCAACTCTGGATTCAGTCTTGTCTCCATCCCCACAATTCTCAGTTGTACTGGCCAATTTCTATTCTATTCTATTCTATTCTATTCTATTCTATTCTATTCTATTCTATTCTATTCTATCCTATCCCATCCCATCCCATCCCATCCCATCCCATCCCATCCCATTTGGATTTCAGTGCATTTAGCCTGTGTTTCTCTCTCTTGCAATCAGTAGGCCTCATTAATGCAGCAGCCACAGAGCTTGGATGTCCTGGGAGGTGCTGATGGGTAAGTTGGCAGCACCAAGGTGGGACCAGTGCCAGAGAGGAGGGTGGTCACATCCTGGCTGGGAGGGGCTTAGTGAGGACAGCATGATAGAAATTTGCTGAGGAGTAAGTAGGCGCAGAGGAATTAAACAGTAAGTCCCGATATGGAAGGAAAGGGACAGGCCAGCCTTCCAGGCAGTACCGGGAGCTGGGTGCGTGCCTCTATTGCCCAGCTGGAGGCGGTCGCAGGGACAGTCCTGCGGCAGCTGCAGAGCATGTTCCTTTACAGGGAAGGGAAGAGCCCAGAACACTCTGGAGAAGACGGGAGTGGTGCCATCCACCCAGGAGCTTGACACGACGGAGGACGTGTCCTGGGGCAGAGCCCCTGCCCCTTGAGGACCTACACTTGGCCATCTCTTGGCGAGTGGGGGTCCGGTTCTCAGGACGGATGAAGCACTGAGGTCAGGACGTGGGCCAGCGTGACCCGACCAGGACCACACTGGTTTCTGGCTGTCCTGAAACAGACTCCCCTCGGCTGTGCACCTCCTTACCCTCAAGGAGGCTGCTGAGTCTCCTTCCTGGCGTTCCGTCCTCCAGGGGGAGTGTGATATGGGGGAACTATCAGAGTTTGCAGACACACAGATCTGAGTTTGAGTCCTGGCTCTGCCACTTTCTTTTTTCTTTTATTAAAGTTTATTTATTTTGGGGAGACAGAGAGAAAGGCAGAGACAGAGGACCCGAAGCGGGCTCTGTGCTGACAGCAGAGAGTCCAATGCGGGGCTCCAACTCATGAACCGTGAGATCATGACCTGAACCGAAGTCGGATGCTTAACCGACTGAGCCACCCAGGTGCTCCGTGACTCTGCCACTTTCTAGCTCAGAGACCTTGAGCAGTTCCCTTAGTCCGTCTGAGCCTCAGTTTTGTCATCTATGAAATGGGTACGAACATCTCCCCCACGAAATTACTGTGGGATTAGATGAAATCACTAGATGTGGTGTGAATTCAGTGAAGCAAAGGTGTGTACATTTGTCTGGCACGTGGCAGGTACCCCCCCAAACACCCTCCTTGCCCCTTGTTTGCTGTGATCTGAGTGAAGCCCTGAAGTAATAAGAACCATGTTGGTTGTCATTAAGCAAGGTGCTGAACTAGAGAGAGGTTTACATTACTGGTCAGTGCTCAGCTGGAGCTGCCCGAGCAAGGGTCTCCCCTCCCCTTACCAGTCAGCACTCGAGGCAGGATTCTGTGGAAATTCCCGAAAGGGCATGAGACTCGACCCCCTGGACAAAGTGAAATGGACTCATGGACTTGCTGGGTTTGAGGCTATTCAGTGTTGGGTTAGTAGCAGCTGTGAATCTTGGCGATTGCGAGAACATATACTCCTTGTGCCCCTTGCCCTGCTTCTCCCTGCACCAATTCCTCTCATTACACCTCAGCCCCAGGCATGCCACGGCGCTGCTCTGCAACCTTCAATGGCTCCCTCTTCCCACGGAATGAAGTACAACTTTCCTTGACATGGCACTCCATGCTACCCCCATCTGGTCCCATACTCTGTACTAGCCCTGTCTCCCACCACGCCTTTCCTGCTCCTCATTCTCTGGTCACATCGAACCCTCATTTCCAAGCACACCCTGTGCTTTCCCATCTCTACGCCTTTGCGCAGGCTGTGCCCACGGCCAGGTCTGCTCTTCTACCTCTTTCTGCCTGAGGAAATCTGATCCATCCTTTACAGGGTAGAGCCAATCCCGTCTCCTTCGAGAGGCCCCTCTTTATTCCCTAACCAGATGTGATTCTCTGCTCCCCCTTTCTGCTGAATCCCATCTTGTGAACTCCTTTAAGCCCGGCTTCACCACCGGCTCCTGTGACAAGACCCATCCCCCAAGGAGGGTTAATCTCCCCATGCTGGGCCTGCAACGTGCTCCTCGCAGAAGCTGCTGAGGGCGCCCTGTTCAGGAGGCTGTTTCCTCTACCACAGCACAGGGACTGGTGCTCTCGGCCCTCGCCTATGCCTCTCTGTGCCTTCCTGAGGACTCGGACATGCTCCACGCATGTTTTCCAGAATGATGGCAGGTGGCCCCAGAACACTGGCTGTTCCCCTTCTCTGCGTCTACCTAAGATGCCTGCGGTCGGGGTCATGGCAGTAGCCCCAAGGCTAAGGGACTTCCTGCTCTGTCTGCTCTCCCCGCCGTCAGAGCTCCTCTGCCACCAAGCTGTTGCTCCTCCCGCCTCGAGCCTGGGTCTTCTCAATGGAAACGTGGACAAGTTGGCCCAAATCATCTCTCACATTTGACCTCAGGTTAAAAGTCCTCCCCCCAGGCTCTCACGGAGGCAAAACAATGAATCATGGTGGATATATGGCCAATATACCATATTACATATTTGAAAGTTGCTAAGAGAGATCTTACATGTTGTCACCTGAAAAAAGAAAAGTTAAGGGGCACGTGGGTGGTTCCATCAGTTAAACGTCTGACTCTTGAATTCAGTTCAGGTCATGATCCCAAGGCTGTGGGATGGAGCCCCGAGTCAGGAGCCTGCTTGAGATTGTCTCTCTCTGCCCTTCCCCCCCAGCCTCACGTGTGAGCTTGCCCCCCCTCCCCCGCTTCTAAAAAAGAAAAGTTACCTATGTGAGGGGATGCGGGGAGTTGGCTAACACTATGGTGATGACCACTTTGCAGTATATGAGGGTATCAAATCGACATTTTGTACCTTAAACTTATACAATGTTACATGTCAATTACATCTCGAGAAAGCTGGAAATCTATATCCTGGTGGTTGGTGGATAAACATCCGAAAGGTCAAATTCTCAGCCCCACGAGAGGCGACTGAAGCAGACAAGAATGATCAGTTGATGGGGGTGTTGACAACGTTGATACGATTTATTATTATCGTTTATTAGGTGTTGCTGTGAGCTAGGCACTTTGTGGACTCTATCCTGGATCTCCCCCCAATAAACCTTTGAAAGAGTACTAAAACCCATTTTGTAGATGAGGAAACTGAGGTGCAGAGAAGCGATGTGGCTTTCCCGTTATCCTATCAGCAATGGCCATGGCACAACTTGGAGCCGGGCCCACCAGCCTCCCTCCCGTATCCCTCTGGTGCATTCCAGGCGGGCTGAGTGGCCGGAGCAGGCCCCGCCCGCCTCCCCTCCTGCCCTCTGCGGCTGTTTCGCATCCTGCTGGATTCCTGAGGTGTCAGGCCTCATTAGAGCCTCGGCCCGAGCGAGCGCCGAGAGGCAGTTGACAGGTATACAATCTGACCGCGGCTGCCTTCAAATCATCAAGCTGTCTTCAGGCAGGAACGTGCCGGGAGGCTGGGCAGAGGCCCCTGGCTTGGCTGCATAATCGGATGCACATTAAAAACATCTTTCGGACGCCTTCGCCTCGCTGCGTGCTCGTTCGCACTCTCTCGGCTTCTCCTTTTCTCCTTCCAACAAAAGCCGACGCAGTTAGCCAGCTCGGGGAGCTCTCCAGCCCGAGCAGGGGCTCGCTGGCCAGATGGCTGCCCGGGAGTGGCTGTCACTCTCTCGGCGTTTGGCTGGCATCTGGGTGACAGTGCCTGGGACCTCGGGCCACATCTGGGCAACTTTCAACAGGGCCCAGTGGCTCTGTGTCCTCTCCAGCTCTGGGCAATGGGTACAACCGCACCACCTCCATTGGTAGAAAGCCTGGACCAGCGATCATCATCAGTGGCACTGCGTGAGTGCTTGACCTGGGGGCTGAACCCCTTTCTGTGTTTGAAGAATTCCCCATCCTACGCATCAAGAAGGGGAGGAGAGCCAGCCTTCCGCCAAGAAGCTGAGAAAGCCAATCCTCACTTTCCCAGAAGCCCTTGCAACCAGGAAGGGGGCATGTGACCGGAGCCAGCCAATCCCACGCTCCTGCCCAGCACTTCCTTCAGCCCAGGAGCAGCAGAGGGTCTGTCCCCATAGCTGCCAGCGTCCTGTGGCAGGGACACAGGTGACAGCAGCAAACACTGGATGCACAGGGCAGCGGGAGGTACATAGGAAGCCTCATCAGGTGGATTCGGTAGCATGGCTTGCATATTTCCGCCTGTTCTCACATTCTCTGGCCCTAGATTTCCAGCCTTCTTGATGACTCTATAAGTGGCTGATTTTCTGCTCTAAGCAGCAGAAAGGCAACGCTTTCTTCTAGCTAAGGTTCTCTGGCTGAAATTCATATGCTAGCTTATATATTCCTTATATATTTCTCATGACAACCCTTGAGATCCTTCATTAGCCTCATTCTACAGATGAAGAAACTAAGGCACAAAGGGATTAAGTAACTCAGGGTCACACAGTAAGAGACGTCAGGGCAGGGATGCAAATCCAGGTCTGTGGACGTCAGAGCCTGGGCTCCCAACCGCTTCGAGAATGAGCTTCTTGGTAGGTCGAATGATGGCTCCCCTAAAGATGTCCACATCCTACTCCCCAGAGCCTGTGAGTATGTTACTTTCCAACCCAAGGGGGAATTCACAGATATGATTAAGGATCTTGAGATGGGAAGGAGAGATTCTCCTGGACGATTCAGGTGGGTCTATTGTGATGATAGGGGTCCTTATAACAGAGAAAGATGTGAGGACACAGGTCACGGACGTGGGAATATCTTCCACAGTCCTGGCTGTGTGGACAGAGGAAGGGGCCAGGAGCTACGGAATGCAGGCAGCCTCTGGAAGCCAGCAAAGGCAAGGAAATGCGTTCTCCCCTGCCGCCTCCCAGAGAAACCAGCCCTCCCGCAACCTTGACTTTAGCCCAGTGAGCCTTATTTTGGACTTCTGTATGATAGTATGATAATAGATTTACACTGTGTTATGGCAATAAGTTTGTGGTAATTTTATTATGGTAGCAGTAGGAAGCTCTAGGGGCTATGGAAGGTTTTACATCCTTTGTTTTATATCCTTGTTGAAGGTGGGCTATTGAGAGAACAGAGCTCCTTGGGAGGCCCCCGAACACACTCCCCGAGCACAGCACCTGGCTATGGGCCGCTGCTCAATGTATCTGTGTTGCACACAAAGACAAATGAATACAGATTCCCTGATCCCCTGGCCTGGCCTTCCAGCCAGGGAAGAGGAGGCCAGTAATACATTTTATATATATATATATAATACATATTATATATGTATACATTTATATATATATAAAATACATATTATATATGTAATACATAATATATATAATACATATTATATATGTATACATTTATATATATAAAATACATATTATATATGTAATACATAATATATATATATGTTTTTATTTATTTTTGAGACAGAGACAAAGTGTGAATGGGGGAGGAAGAGAGAGGGAGACAGAATCTGAGGCAGGCTCCAGGCTCCCAGCTGTCAGCACAGAGCCCGACACGGGGCTTGAACTCAAGGACCGTGAGATCATGACCTGAGCCAAAGTCAGATGCTCAACCTATGGAGCCACCCAGACGCCCCTGTAATACATTATTATAGCTAAGGCTTTGGCCCTGAGACCAAGGACGAGGCCCTGGAGGCAGCCAAGTGAACTGTGCATGTAGAGATTGGGGCCAACCTAGATGCAAAGTGGACCAGGCTACCCACCTCTACTCTTTGGCCCCCAACCCCAGGCCCTCTGTGGCATCACTTCCATGGTGTGTGAGCAAAGGCCAAGATAGAAAAAGGGAGTCAAAGAGAAGAGCAAGAGTTTGTTTCCTACAAGAGGTTTCCCCGAGCCTGGGAGACCGGGCTTTGCCACCGCCGTCTGCAGACCCCGCCACCTTCCTCCTGAACACCGCTCACTGCCTCCCAAGGCCAGGAAGTCCACCCCGCGCGTCTTCATGGGACCACGAATCCCATGCCCGCCTCGTTCCAAAGATGCGGAGGCCGGAGGGCCAGGGTCCCAGCTGGGAGAGCCGTTCTGTTTGCTTCTTGAGCTGCCTTGTGAAATCCCTGGCTCAGGCCCTCCATGAAGGACAAGGGCCCCCAGAGGCGGCCGTCGCCTGACTGTGCGGTATTCACCTCCTCCTCTAGCCTTCCCATGGGGTCGGGGCTGGAGGGAGTGTGGCCGGGCAGGGCTACCATGATGAAGCTCTTCTGTGGCTCCATTTCCTTTGTCTGCTCTCTGGGGAAACGGCACGTTTTTCAGGCGCGCACCGAAAAGCCCGGCTGTGCTCCCATCTGGCCTGTTGTGTCCAGAGGCTCCGAGGGCTAGAACTGGTCCTGGCGAACTTCTACTCCTCCTTCAGAACGAAGCTGGCCAAATGCAGCACGTTATCCCAGATTACGAGCTGGATGGGAAGACCGGTGAAATCGGAACGAAGACTGCAGTTCAGTTCATAGGATTGCACCGATGCTCATTTCTTGGTTTTGACAAAGGCAGCACGCTTACGTAGGAGGTTAATATTAGGGGAAGGGGGGGGAGCGTATATGAGAACTCTCTGTAACACTCTTCCAACTTTTTTATTTATTTTCTTTCTTTTTTAAAAAAAATTTTATGCCTTTATTTCATTTTTGAGAGACAGAGACAGAGAGCAAGCGGGAGAGGGGCAGAGAGAGAGGGGGACACAGAATCTGAAGCAGGCTCCAGGCTCTGAGCTCTCAGCACAGAGCCCAATGCGGGGCCCAAACCCATGGACTGTGAGATCACCACCTGAGCCGAAGTCGGATGCTCAACCGACTGAGCCACCCAGGCACCCCTTTATTTATTTTCTTTAAAAAAATTTTAATGTTTTTATTTATTATTGAGAGACAGAGAGACAGAGCATGAGCAGGGGAGGGACAGAAAGAGGCGGAGACACAGAATCCGAAGCAGCCTCCAGGCTCTGAGCTGTCAGCACAGAGCCCGACTCGGGGCCTAAACTCACAAACCATGAGATCATGACCTGAACTGAAGTCTGATGCTCAACCGACTGAGCCACCCAGGCGCCCCACCGTTGCAACTTTTCTATATCTCTAAAGTTATTAAAAATAAAACAATTTATTTAAAAAAAAACCAAACAATTAAGCTGGCCCTGAGTAGAGGCCTCTGTGATACGTCCGTGCCATGTCCCCTGAGTGCCCTGTTCTTTGCTGTAGCTTAATTCATCCCACGATGTGACAGGGTCTTTCCCATTAGGCTAGCCGCTCCGGAGGGAAGAGGTCGTGCCATACTGCGCTTTCTGCACGTGTCACAGAGCATTTATGTTGTCCGGGTCACCTGATGCTCAGTGCAAACCTGGGGGTAGGTACTGTTGTCATCCCATGTCACAGATAAGCAAGCGGAGGCATAGGTCAAAGAGTGACAAAGTTCACAAAGCTCGGAAGAGGCAGGGCTAGCACCAGGCTTTGAACAGCTCTGGCTGCCTCACTTCAGAATTCCGTGTGTAACCCCTCTGCCATGGGAAGCCGTGCAGCTTGAGGGCTGAGCACATCACTGACATCCGGTTAGCATCCCAGCTCTGCCCAGTGCCAGCTGTGCGACCCTGGACAAATTCCTCAACCTCTCTGAGCTCAGTTCCCTCTTCTGTGAAATGAAGAGAAGAATAAGAACCACTTCACAAGGAGTAAATGAGACACGTCAAGTGCGCAGCACGGCGCTGGGCACATAGCAACCAAGGTGATGGTGGTAAGTGGTAACCATGGGGATAAGGAGGAAGGCGGTCCGTGGTAACCGTGGTGACGGCATGCTGAGTGTGGTGATGACGGCGATGATGATTTAATGCTTGCTGACTGAGTGAATGATGCAGGAGGAAAAGGGGGCTATTATCAGTTTCTGGAAGAGTCCAGACATGATAAACTGGGTGATGGGGAAGGAGCAAATGGCAGCTGCGGGGCAGTGGCCGTCAGTCCGGAGACCAGAGAGGACACAGTGGGTGCGAGCCCAGGTGCAAGGGAACGTGCCAGTGGAGGCAGAGTGGTGGGAGAGCAAACAGCCCACCCCAGGCCAGATGCAGACCTTTGGAGAAGGCAGATGTTTCCACCACGGCCTCCTCTACTCTCCAATCCTGGCAAAATGCAAGCAACTCAGGCAGGGGCCCCAGACTCGGTGAAAAGGCTGGGTCTCTTTGTTCCACAATTGGAAGTGGGCTCCTGTCCCTGCAAGAGCAGGAAGCTCTTGTTTGCCGGGAGGAGGGGGAGCCGGGCCGCACCGAGAGGAGCCCCCAAGGCCACTTGTTCTGAGTTCCTCCGACCGCGCCTGCCGGAGCCCAGGTGGGCGTGGGGCCCGAGGAAGCCCTTGCCACCCAGTGAGCAGGGCTCCAGAGGCCGGGCACCACCAGCGGGAGAGGTGACAGCTGTCAGCACCGAGGAGGAGAACGTTCTGAGGCACAAGAATAGCCCAACCGCAAGACAGGGAGGCGCTGTCTCTGAAGCATCGCCCTTCTCCCCGGGGCAGAATAGACCACATGCAGGCAGACCCCGAGGTTTCCTGGAGCCACTAGGAACAGAAGCTGTACCCCAGATAGACGAGTGTCCCCTGCGGAGCCCCGATGCCCTGTGCCCGGGGCAAGCGTCCTCATGGAGGGGGGTCCCCGTCTGCGCCGGCACCCTCCTCGCACAGTCATGTTGGTGACAAGAAGGCGACACTTGTGCAACCACCTTTGGAAGAGGGCGCATGCTTTTGTTGTTCATGTGAGAGCTCAGGCCCCAGGAAAGTGTTGGCAGAGCCCGGATCCCGTTGCGAGCTACAGAAAACACCAGGGAGCTTCAGATACACCCCGGTTCATACATCCTCCTGCATTTGATTGTTCGCTCGTTAGGTGACACTGGAGTGCGTCTGCATCAGGCCCTGTTCCAGGAACAGGGAGGTGGGGCGGGGCCCAGTGGCAAATAGAGAAGACCCCTGCTCTCCCGGAGTTTACATCTTACATGCAGAAGGAAATAAAGAAAGACAGCAGGTGATTTCAGATAGCAGTAAGTGGTGCAAAGATCTGAAGGGTGGTTATGGGATGGAGATGTCTAGGCTGGGGCATGGGGTAGCTGCTCCAATTGGGTGGTCAGGGAGGCTTCCTGGAGGAGGTGACATTAGAATGGATCTCTCCGAGGTGAGAAACAGCCAGCCATGCAAAGATCCGGGTGAAGGCTATTTTGAGCACAAAACCCATCAAACTGCGAAGTCTCTGGGAAAGGAGCCAGCAGGGAAGAGCAGAGTGGATGGTGCGAACAGGGGAAGGGGCAGCAGATGGGGTTGGCGGGGTAGCAGAGGCTGTGTAGACACGGAGCCAGATAAGTCAGTGGAGGGGGAATGCTTGTCCTGATTCCAAGCAGCCTGGGAAGCCACTAGAGAGCCATGAAGAGAGGTATTGTGTGATCTGGCTTTTGTTTTCCAAAGACCACTGGCAGCTGGAGGAAAGCGGGTTATAGCAGAGTCATGGGAGGGAGCAGGAAGCCTTCGCGGGTCCATTTCAGTGCCAGCTGGGGACGATGATGGCACAGACCAGCGAGGGAGAGCACCGGGCAGAATGAGGCTCTATTCTGGAAGGTTGAGCTGACAGGCGCTACCCATGGAATGTCAGATATAAGAAGACAGAAAGCAGAGGATTCAGGTTTGGGGCTTGAGCAAGTGTCTGGGTGATGATGTCCATTTGCTGTGGTGGGGGGGGGGGTCAAGGTAGTGCCACCTCCAACAGGAAGCTGGACATCAGGGCCAGACCTGGGTTTTCAGAGCAGCAGGAAGGTGTTTCAGGTTTAGGGGGCTGCCACGGGGCATGGGGAGATTGTGGGAGAAATCAAATCTTGGTTCAAACATGTCTTCTCTTTTGATCTATTTTGTAGATAAAAATGATGTTCAGTGATTCAGGGGGAAAGAAGCACTAAGTGAGCCTAATGGTCAAAACTATAGCTGTTGACCCCGTGTTCATAGCAATGTTATTCACAGCAGCCAAAATGTAGAAACCACCCAAATGTCCATCAACAGATGAATGGTTAAACAGAACGTGGTGTGTACATACAGCAAATATTATTCAGCCATTCGAAGAAATGAAATTCCGATATATGCTACCAAATGGGTGGCCCTTGGAAATGTTACACTAGGTGAAATAAACCAGACACGGGACAAATGTTACACACTTCCATTAATAGGAGGCACCTAAAATAAGCAAACTCCTGGAGACAGAAAATAGAATAGGTGTTGCCAGGGGCTGGGGGAAATGACGGGGGGATTTTTTTTTTTAAATGTTTTATTTATTTCTAGGAGAGAGAGAGAGAGAGACAGCGTGAGCAGGGGAGGGTCAGAGAGAGAGGGAGTCACAGACTGAAACAGGCTCCAGGCTCTGAGCTGGCAGTCAGCACAGAGCCCGACGCGGGGCTCGAACCCATGAACCGCAGGATCATGACCTAAGCGAAAGTCAGACGCTTAACCGACTAAGCCACCCAGGCGCCCCAACGGGGGGAATTTTTATTTAGTGGGTCTGCAGTTTTTGTTTGGGATGATGAGAAAGGTGATGCTTACATCCGATCCCCTGGGTACGTGGCCCCAGGTCTGAGTAAATCTGTCGATCCGCGCCACCAAGAAGAGTGCCCCCAGGTGGAGGTGCATGCAAATGCACTTCTATGTCTCTACCTGACTTCGATGCCCCCCCCACCCGCCATGGCCTTGCCTGAGCTCGGGTTGCCATCACCGACTAGGGTAGCCTGGGGGCTTAAACAACACAGTTCGTTCTCCCAGTTCTGGAGGCTGGAAAGTCCAAGATCAAGGTGCTGGTCAATTTGATTCCTGGTGAGAACTCTCTCCCTGGCTTGCAGAACTTCTCATTGTCCTCACGTGGCAGAGAGAGAAAGAGAGAATGAGCGCTCAAGCATGTGCTCTGGTATCTTCTCTTATAAGGACACTAATCCTATAGGCTCAGGGCTCTGCCCTAATGACCTCATTTAACCTTAATTACTTCCTTGCTCTGAATATAGCCACACTGGGGTTAGGGCTTCAACATATGGATTTTGAGGGGTCATGGTTCAGTCCATAGTGGGTCTCACCCTCAGTGTGGCTTGATTCCATCTCTCCTCTTGTCCCCAAGTCACCACTTCCCTTCCATTTGTCTGTGGTACTGGTGGCAGCTTAGTGCTCCCAGTCCTTCAGTGGTGGCTCCTCCCTCTCCCTCATTCCCATGCCCCACCTGTCACCTGCTGTCAGAGGCGTCTTCCTAAAACACCAATCAGACCATACCATTCCTTCTCTATCTGCATCATCCATGCTCAGACACCCTCCGTGGCTCCCCATTGCCAACCAAACCCTTCACCCTGGCTTGCACGGCCATCCTATAGCATGGCCCAAGCCTGCCTTTCCAGGGATTCCCCTGTCCCTCTAGTTAACTATTCTACTTTTCCACACCTCCCTCCCCATCTCTGCTCACACCATTCTCTCCACCTGCTGTACTTGACCCCCTCCTATCTAGAGGATTTACAGCCTCCCAAATCAAGTTCAAGTTCAACATCCTCTAAGATACCTCTTCTGACTGTTCCCGCTGGAAGAGACCTCGCCTTCCTTGAACTCCTTTGTTCCTTGCATTAGTCGATGACACCTTTGATAAGAAACCACAGAAATGCAGTTCATGTTGGTGTAAGTCCCAAAGGGGAAGTGATTGGCTCACCTATCTGCAAAGTCCAGGCTTAGAGTAGGTCCCAGAAATGAAGACATCAAGACCCTCTCGCCTTTCATCACTCATCTTTGTCTCTGTGGGGGCCGCCCTCACTCTTTCCTGCTCAGGTGGAGTCCCTCTGGGCAGTGGGGGGGGGGGAGGGCACAGAAAGAGGGCACAGTCATGCTGTGTAGCAGGCTCCCGCCATCCCTGTTCAGTGGCCCCGCTTGAGAGAGCATCAGTCTACACTCAGGGAATGGTTCTGACTGGCCGGGTTCACGTCACCTGCATCCCAAACTGGTCCCCGAGACCAGGAGACAAGAGTCAGGCAAGAGTCGCATTGCCAGCTGGCGGGCCAGAAGCATGGAACATTGTGGCAGACACCTTGCCAGTAGTGGAGCGTGAGAGAGGCCACTCCCCAAAGGAAGGGGTGTGTGGCAGACAAAAAACGAATGTCTATCATGCCACATGTCCTTATTATATGCTTTCTGTAGTTGTGATTCCCTTTGCACGTGTCAGTGTGCATTTCACACACCCGACTTGGACTTTCTGGGGACAAGGGAATGTGTCTTATATTCCTCCAGAGTTCACACTAGGATCTGACACATAAGTGCTCCCCAAATATTACTTCTATACATACGGTTGTCCTTTCCCCCTACAATGATCTTTCAAATCATTGAAAGGGGTGGGGGAGGGGACACAGAGCAGGGGACTATGGTTTTCAGAGCTTCCTAGGAATTCTGAGATACTGCTCAGGAGCCTCCTGGGAAGGACAACGAATCATCAGGCCTCTGTGTTGTTCCATTTTTGTTCTTATCTGTTCTGCATAAAATCCACTAGATTTCTTATAGAAAATAATTTGTACAAAGTGTTCTGTGTCTTTTCAAAAGTTGGAAAACCACCGTGCTGGGGAAGGGGGTTCCGTGAACCATTGTTTCTTTGAGCTGCCCTTATCCGAAGGATTCTGTGGTTAGATGAGCTGGGGAAACTTTCACTATAGCCCCTTTTTGGAGATTTAAAAAAAAAAAAAAGGCACATTAACATATTAAATGCTCTGAGAAGTCCTGCAGTGGTTATCTTCTTGGATTGCTTAATTCACTGATTCTCAAGATGATTGCATCGTAAGATCCTTTTGGCTGGCAATATCAATGAATCCCCTGCAGATCCGGTATGCCGGAGAAGCCAAACTGAGAACTCCTGGGCTGGGGACCCCCAAGGCCACTTCTGGCCCTGCCGTTCTTGCTTCTAGATGAGGAGTAGCTGAAGGACCTGGGGATAAGGAGCCTGGAGAAGGGGACCCATAATCACAGTCTCCCAATCTCTGAAAGGCTCTCATGGGAAGAGGCAGCTCTTTTGCACAAATCCCTTCCCCTCCCCTGCCAGCAATGTCCCCACTTAAAAACCCAAGCTCTCCTAACTTGCCCGTAAATTGGGTCAGCTTTTCTTTAGATCATTTTAGCCACATGTCTAAAATCTTAAAAAGATGTGGCTCCTGTGTTCTAGCCATTTCCTTTGTGAAACTTTATCTAAGGCAGTACCGGCACAAATGCACAGAGAGAATATGAATAAAAATGTTCATCACATAGTGGCCGTTATCCTGAAAACTGAAAGCCATCAGAATGTCCAGCAGTAAGAACTGGTAAGCAAAAGCTGGGGAGCACCGATGCCGTAAAAGTGAGGCACCACTGGACACAATGTGACAGGATAATGGAGACACAGTATGAAGACGGAGCAGGGAACAAAACCGGGTGTTTATGAAAAGATTATCGATGTTAGCGCTTCTCAGTCTACCTATGCTTGAAGGACCACTCCGTAATTTCTATTCGGTTACCACTCAGTACTTTTGGCAAACACAGTAATTTGGCCATGTCAAATGGCGACGGAAGTTTCTGCAGGCTCACTCGTGTTTTTCATACTTTTCTCTTCATGAAACAGCTTGCAGACCACACTTAGAATCGCCCTGGTTTCTTTCTTAGATAAAAGTCTGGGAGGAAATGCAATACAAGGTTGAAAGTGATTTTCTCTAACTAGTGAGGTGGGGCTGATGATTCTTCTTATCTGTAGTTTAGCTTGGCTGTAATGGATATGCATTGCTTGAGCAGGAAGAGAGGAGCTGTTCTGGAGCAGGGTAAGAAGCCAGGAGCCGACGGCCACGGAGGCTGATGGCCAATGGCTTCCGGTTCCCATACCCGACCTGTGGCTGCCTCTGGAGGAGACATCGTGGCCCAGCAGCTTCTTGTGGGCACAGCAGCGGGGGCCAAAGCCTCCCATTCCCTTCTGAGTCTGGATCATCATCCCTGGTCCCCACCCTCCTGTCTCCGCCACTCCGTCCCCATCCGTGGGCACTGAATTTTCTGGAACCCCGGAGCTGCACGTGTGTCACCTGCCCAGCACAGCCCCGCACGCCCACGCCAGGCCACCAGACATCCCGTCAGCATGTCCAGACCAGGGGCTGAGCCACGGAGGAGGCATCCTGAGCCCAGGACCCTGCCAAGGCTCCGGGCACCGTCTGCTGGCTGCTCGGCCACCGGAGTGTTCCCGGGGACCTCCACCCTGCCGGCCGCCAGGCCGAGAGGAGGGAGGGGAGGCAGGGGCTGTACAGTTGTGGTTAGCACGCGGGGAGGGATGGAAAAGCTCTCCCCACTACCACCCCTGCGGGATGGAGGCTGCGCTGTCCCCCAGGACATGAGTCCGGCTTTGTTGTCTCCTAAAAAGAAAAAAAGACAGAGATGAGTTTCCACAGGCCCCGAATGGAGAATGCAGAAACCCCCGGGGCTGACAGAGTCCCTTCTTCTGTGCAGCCTGGGCCCTGTGGATGCCTGGGAACCAGGGGACCTCGGCCAGCAAAGCTGGCTGCCTGGAGCCGCCCCTCATTCTGGCCCCAAGAGGGAGGACAGGTGACCTGGGGTGACTGTCATCTCTCTGTGCCTCCCCAAGGTCAGGCCCATCATGGTCATCAGGGCACAGATTCGAGGATTCAGACTGTTCTGTAGTTTTGCCCTAAGCCAGTGGGCCAGTGTGATCCCTGTTTTACCAATGAGGAAACTGAGGCTCAGAGCAATAAAGCAGCTGCATGACCCAAAGCCACAGAGCTGGGAAGGGACAGAATCCGGACTTGAATCCAGGCCAGGCCAACTAAAAGTGCCACGCTGTGGCACCCCCAGCCCTTTCCTGACACCTTGGCCCCATCCAGGGCCCGGGACTCCTGGCATGTAGATCACGCTCCTTCCTGGTCTTCCCTCCCACCTCCCCCCCCACATTGGAAGGTGCCAAGAAACTAGTTGTCAATGTGTTCACCCCAACAATGTAGAAAGATTAGCATTTTCAGAGCGGACTCTGGGAAATCCAAAATCTTCAAACCCTAAAGGAATAAATCTCTAATGGTGGAATTCCAGACAAGGGGGCAAGTATTTGATTGTATGTCCTTCCTGGGAGGTTTCAAATTGTCCTCTGCCCTCCACGTATCTAGCTCTGTTCCCACTGAGCTGCCTTGAGCTGGATCAGAAGACCTAGATTCTCACCCAAGTTCTGAACCCCTTAGCTGTGCGACAGTAGAAAGCCATCTACCGTCTCTGAGCCTCAGAACATCAAGGAGGGTGTACCAGAAAGTGACCTAGGGCTCACTTATATCAGAGTCAGCTGTAAGTGATGTGATAATTGCGGGCTCTTATATGCTCCACGGGCGCTGATGGATGAGCCTGTCCAGAGGGTGATGCCTGGGAATGTGCCTTGTGAATAGATTCCTCAGACGATTCTAACAGCAGTAGAACTTGACAATCACTGACCTGGAGGGTGTCTGAGGTCAATTTCAGGCTCTGCATGTGACGGTAAGGTAGTGAGCATTAGCTGGCTCTCCGTCTGCCTCTCCGCCTGCAGCCCCACCCAAGTTTCCTGTGCCTGATGAGAAGCGGCAGTGGGAGACCAGGCACACAGGGAGCTGGGACTGTCCCGGCAGCTAAAACAAGACAGTGGGTGAAGAGCTGGAGCACCGCCCGGGGGCCTCCGGGCTGGATCTTTGCTCCCGGGCTGGCCCCAAGTCCAGGAGTCTATGTGGGCTGGAGCCTGGGTGGGGCCGCAGCTTCAGCCCACACTGTCTGGGTCTGCTCCAGACCCCTCCCTCTGCCACAGTTCGGGCGGGGGGCAGGGGGGCACCTGACATCCCAGCCTCCGGAGGGCTTGCCACTGGCCCCGATCTCTCTGCCCACACTTAGCTGTGCTAAGCTAACCCAGTCTTCCTTCGGAGGTGCTTCTGGATGATGCCAAGGACGAGGTTTGGGCCGGATAAGGGTGAAAGGCTGGGCAGGGCCATTCCATCTGTCTCCAACTTGGGAAAACAAGTGGAGTCCTGGAATTCTGGCTGCGTTACTGGAGTGAGCTGGGATTCAGGTCAAGTGCTTGGAAAGACATTGGCAACAACAGTCAAGCGGGGGAAGAAGCATCTTATAAACTAGGATTTATAGAGCAATCCCATCTTTGTAAACACATGCCTTTCAATGAGTGTTTACGTGTGTGAATCCACATCTATATCCATATGGACCTGGAGTGGAGCCAAGCCTCACGGGAAGAGGGCACAGTCCTCCACCCGACTGCCCTCTCTTCACACGCTAGCCACAGTTGGGTGGTCCCCGGGGTCTACCTTCACTTCAGACCAGCTGGCCACAAACTCAGAGGTGCCCATGACTTGCTTCGGGTTCAATCATTCTCTAGAAAGGCTCATAGAACTCCGAAAAGCACTGTAATTGCTACTTGCATTTTATTATAGCAGAAGGATACAGATTAGAAGAGACACATGGGGCTCAGTCTGGGAGGGCTCCAAACATGACACTTGTGTCGTGCTCAGGACCATGCCCCCTCCTGGCATCCGTGTACGACACAGTACTGCAAACAAGGGAAACCTCACTCCAGCGTCCAGAGTTTTTGACAAAGCCTCATTACATTGAATCATGGACTGGACTCAATCTCTAACCCCTTCCCCTCCCCAGAAGTTGAGCTGATATCATGTGGCTCAAAGCCCCAAGCCTCTAACCACTTGATTAGTCTTCCAGGTATGGCCATCCCCTTGCCCTGAGTCATCCTGTTAGCCTAAACTGTCAGGTCTGGTCTGATGGGCACACCAAAAATAGTAAAGCACTCCTATTACTCAGGAAATTCTAAGCACTTTGAGTTTGCTTCCCTAGAAGTGGAGACAAAGGCTAGTCAAATGCTTGGTTACACAAAATGTACATGGCATAGAAAACGGAATGGACAGGGATTCCTCATAACGTGAATGGTGCTTCCCAGAGTGCTGAAGTTCAGGCTGTGGTAGACCCCACGAAGTGCTCCCAGGGTCCATCCCTCTTCTTCCTGATGCATAGTTAGGCTACATTTCCCACTCTCCCTTGTGGTCAGACATGGCCATGTGACTGGCTTCTGTCCAATGAAATGTGAGCAGAAATCATACTTGCCATTTCCAAGCAGAACCTGGAAAACCTGCTGCACAGTTTTTGCTCTTTTTTCTCCACCTGCTGGCTAGAGACAAAACAGCCAGGGCCCTGGAGGATGATAGAGCCACAGATAGGAAGATTCTGGGTCCTCGAATCATCCAGAGAAAGGCCATGTACCAGACACTGCCATTGGATTTTCGCAGGAGCAAAAATAATCTGTTATGCTAAGCCACTGAAATTTGGAGCTGTTTATTAATAACAGGTGGCCTACCCTGGTTAATGTGTGGGCAATCTTCTTTTCTTCCCCTTATGTGAATTTTCTTAACGTTCTATAATAAATGAGCATTCTTATTTTAAGAAGCAAAAACAAACACCAAAGTTATTTTTTAATGACAGCATACAAAACATTAAATTAGATGGTTAGAGTGGAGGGCGCCTGAATAATTTTAAAATGTTTTTGAAGAAAAATTTAATAGAAACGTTTGATAGCCCGGGAAAAAAGCTTTGTTTTTCTGGAATCCCTAGACCCTGAGGGGCTCTTCCCGCGTCTCAGTGATCCACCCAGCAGGACTTTTAAAGTAGCTTTTCTCCTTAAGCTCCTACCCCAGCCGGTTGCCTGTGAGCTGCCTCTGATCCTACCTTGTTCCCTCTGCCCCTCTGCCTGGGTCACTACCTCCCCCACCCCCCAGCACCTCCTGGGAATCCACCGAGGCAGGGCCCTTGGAAATTTTAGAGCCCTAGCCCTCATTATACCTTATATATGGGGAGACAGACGGAGAGATTTATCTTAAAGGATTGGTTCATGCAGTTATGGAAGCAACCATCCAAATTCTGCAGCGTTGATCAGCAGGCTAGAAACCCAAGGAGTAGCTGTTCTTGCAGTTCAAGTACAAAGGCTGTCTTGTGGCAAAATTTCCTTTCACTTAGGGAAGATCCATCTTTTCTTCTATTCAGGCCTTCAATTGATTGGATGAGGCCCACCCACATTACAGAGGGCAGGCTGCTTTACTTAAACTCCACCAAATTAACTCTTATTTCATCCAAAAACACCCTCACAGAAACATCCAGAATAAAGCTTAACCAACTATCGGGGCACCGTGGCCCAGTCAAGTTGGCACATACAATTAGCCCTCACAGGATCCTGGAAAACCCAGCCTGTAGATCAGTTTTTCTTGACACCTAAGACCTCATCCTCCAGGTGAGGCTCGGCCCGTGGTAATCACAGCCACCCGGGACACGCCACCAGGGAGCAGCCACCCGCGGGGTGCCACGGCACACTCGTGGCATTGGCACCACCACGGTTGTTATATTGACCATCACTGTCCCCACTCTACAGAGCACGCGCCCAAAGTTGCGAGTGACTCAGTGACGTCCTTCTGCGGCCGAGAGGAGAGAACACTGGACAGGAGCTCAGACACGGGACCCAAAGCCACGTGCTTTCCATGACACTGTGCTGTCTCCCTTCAGGCAAATTCAAAAGCACCTACAACACGGCATGGCCCTGTCCTGGGCGTCGATAGGCACCAACTCATGAAATCCCTAGGACACCAGTTCCTCTGAGCTCCCCTTGTGACAAATGGGAAGAACAGGGCACAGGATGTGGCAAGCCTGGCCCCACGGCAGAGCCCATGGCTGGGCCACCGCCCTGTCTGGCCTCTCTCCTGTGCCCCTCTCTCCTCCCCTCCCTACACACACTTGTAGTTTATTATCTAAAAATATATTTATTTATTTATTTTGAGAAAGAAAGAGCGTGAGTTGGGAAGAGGCAGAGAGAGAGGAAGACAGAGGATCCCAAGCAGACTGTGTGCTGATGGAGCCCCATGAGGGGCTCGATCTCATGAACCGGCAGATCATGAGCTGTGCTGAAACCACCGACTGAGCTGCTCGGGCGCCCCCCACCTACTTTAATTTTTAAAGAAACTCTATGGAAAAGACGACTCTGAAAAGTGTTAGGCTGCAGCTCTCTGCTTATCCCGAAACTACAAGCCTGAGTCTCTAAAACAAAGGCTCCTTGTTGTCATTGTGGCCCTCACCAATTAGGGGCTCTGCCTTTTGCACTGTCACCTGCTGATTTCCTCGTATCCACAGAGTCAGCGTGCGGGCACCCATGTGGCATGGTCACTCCCAATCTGGGGATTTCCCCAGCTGTTTGCCAGCCCCCCCAGACTGTTGGGGGTCACTACAAGTGGGAATTTTCCAAGAGGCAACACAGGGCCGAGTACAGGGCTGGGTTTACACACAGGGACACCCTGAGCCTTCCCTCAAGCGACCCCGTGAGGCAAGCACTTCAGCACCCCCATTTCACAGATGAGGCAAATACGGCACAGAGCCATTAGGGGACTTGGTTAAGGCTGGGAAGCTACTGCCTGTGGCCCAATCCAGGTCTGACCGACTTGACGACGGGAGCCGGTCCAGGAGCTTGCCAGGTAGACTTTGGCCCCACTGCATACCTGGTCTGAGCGTGTGCCGGGACCTAGATGCATGTGAGATGCCGGCCCCGCCCTCCCCTGCTCAGAGCCTGGTCAGGCAGCATATAAATATCTTACCTAACAAGCAAGCAGCCGGCCAGGACCCCACGCTGCCATCCCTGGCCGGCCTCCAGGTCCCAGCTTCCCAGCCTCCAGGCTGCCGCCCGTGCCAAGGCCCAGCCTCTGCCGGAGGCTGGTGGCATCTGCTTCTGCTTTGCTTGGGAAAACAGCTCCATTTACAAATATTTGGACTGTGGGGCGTCTCTCTCCACTCAGCCTCAGCTTGCGCTTCAAAATGAAGCCTTCCAAAAGGGACCCAGGACAAGGCTACAGGCAGGGAAAGGGGGGGTCTCTGTTGAAATCTTCATTTTCCCTAATGGTAACTGTACCCCCTTCCTCCCCCTTCCCCAAATTCAGCAGGGCTGCTGGTGGTCTGGGGCCCCAAGGGGGGCAGTATTTCCAGAGAGCAGGGCTGAGCTGGTGAGGTACGCCCCCCCCTTAAGACCCCAGACCCCTCCCCATGACACCTCAACAGAAGGCTTTTCCCTTCTCCCGCCCTGTGCTCCCTCCCACCCTCCCGGTTCTGGCTCTCACCTCTGAGACCCTCCCTCCCCAGAGCAGGTGAGTGGGAGTAAGGGTCTAGCGGTGAGGTGACCGGGATAGTTCTCCCAGAGGGGAAGTGCCAGGTCTTGCTGGGACAGAGCTGCTTTTGAGCCAGGAGTCTCCCCACAGGCAAGAGGCGGAGCCGGTCAAAGCCGCCAAGAAACACGATTCATTCACTAGCCAATTGCGGAGTTCCTACCCGGTGCCAGCTCTGAGCTAAGAGGGGCCCAGAAGCCACACAGATGGGTGGGAATTAAAACCACAGGAAGTGCTGAGGAGAGGAGGAGCTTGGTTCTATGACACTTGAAACAAAGACCCAGAGGGGAGTCTGTGAAGGCTCCCTGGAGGAGGTGATGCATGGCCTGTGTTCTGTCATATGAGTAGGAGTTAACCGAGGAAGGAGGCAGAAGAGTGAGCATCGCAGTTTTGGGGGGCAGGGAGACTTGGAGGAAGTGAAAAAAGTCCTGAAAAAAGTCCTGGTTAGTGAGAGGCCAGAGATGAGGGGGAAGGTCAGAGCATCTGGGCTAGAAAACCATGGAGGAGGGAAGGGAGAGGCAGACCAGGCTTTGAAAGCTATATTAAAGATCAGGTTTCTGACCACAGAGGGGCACCCAGGGTCTTCAACTGGGTCCATGTGGCTAGTAGGCAACTTGCCTAATGCCCAGCATCTCTCATGGGAGGATTCTGATATCCACATAGGTTCATTATTTATTTTATTTCTTTTTTGCCACTCTTTTTGTTTTTTGTTTTTTTTGTTTTTGTTTTTTTTTTAAGAAAATGCTAGGCGCCTGGGTGGCTCAGTCGGTTAAGCATCCGACTTCAGCTCAGGTCATAATCTCATGGTTCGTGGGTTCGAGCCCTGCGTTGGGCTCTGTGCTGACAGCTCAGAGCCTGGAGCCTGCTTCAGATTCTGCGTCTCCCTCTCTCTCTGACCCTCCCCTGCTCATGCTGTCTCTCTCCCTCTCTCTCTCTCAAAAATAAATAAAACATTGTGGTGCCTGGGTGGCTTGGTCGGTTAAGTGTCTGACTTCGGCTCAGGTCATGATCTCACAGTTTGTGGGTTCGAACCTCACTTAGGGCTCTGTGCTGACAGCTAGATCAGAGCCTGGAACCTGCTTCAGATACTGTGTCTCCCTCTCTCTCGGACCCTCCCCTGCTCACGCTGTCTCTCTCTCACACACAAATAAATAAAAACATTTAAAAATAATAATAAATGAATAAAGCATTAAAAAAAACTTTTTAAAAGAGAAAATGCTAAATAATTGAGCCAAGTGCTGAAAAGTTGTTGAAAAATAGAAAAAAGTTTTTAAAAGTATAATAGTTATTTAAAAATCTTGTTATTTCTAAAAGTTTAATTAGGAAGTCACTGTTGAGTCTAACAGTTCAGAGCAGACAGACTCGAGTTTGAATCCCAGGTCTGTCCTTTATAAGCTCAGTGTCCACTTCCCCTCTCCCAAATTCTATTCTCATTGGGAAATGGGAACATATCTATTTCACAGGATTATTGATAAATTAAGGGAACTAATGTAAGCAAATAGCAAGCCCACCGTGTTCAATTAACTAGAGTTACCATTGTTCGCATTATCACTCATGAACTTTCATTTCCTCGCACCAAAAACCTGTTCCAGCCTCTGTATTTCTCATCTGGAAAATTAGCTCACCACTTAACTACTATTTTTCAAGCCAAAAATCTAGGAGTCACCATTGAGAGTTCACTTTTCTTTTCTTTTCTTTTTTTTTTTTGAGAGCTCATTTTCTTTACCCTCCAGGGGTGATCCACCTGCAAATAGCATCACTTTCTAAATCTTCCGCCATGTGGGTTATGTCTGCATTTTCCCTATTCCCCTCCTTCTATTTCTGTTATTTTCACCCCCTCAGCTCCCTGCGTGGTCCCTGAGTGGTCTCCGGCTTGCCCCCCACCCCCATCCACTCTCCACCGCATGGCCACAGTGATCCTCATATCCTCACAGCTCTAGATCCTTCCTAACAATGGCACAAACTTAACTTTCAGCTCCTCAGGTAAGTGTCTCTTGACCACCTGACTTAACAAAAAAATTTTTTAATGTTTTTATTTATTTCTGAGAGAGAGAGAGAGACAGCGTGAGCAGGGGAGGGTCAGAGACAGAGGGAGACACAGAATCCCAAACAGGCCCCAGGCTCTGAGCTAGCTGTCAGCACAGAGTCCGACGCGGGGCTCGAACCCACAAACCGTGAGATCATGACCTGAGCCGAAGTCGATGCTCATCCGGCTGAGCCACCCAGGCGCCCTCTGACCACCTGACTTAAGTCACTCCTCTCTACTCCTCACTGTCTATTCTTTTGTCTTATTTATAGCCCTTCCGACTATTTGAAATGATCTTATTCATTTAGCTGCCTACTTGCTGTTGCCTAGAATGCAACTTCCTTGAGGGCAAGGACCTCTCTGGCTTATTACCATATCCCCAGCACAGGATACAGGCTTGGTAAGCATTTGTTAGATGAGGGATTAACATCAACTGTCACACCGAATTCACTTGGAAGTGCCTCAAATGTCACCTCCTCTCTGAAGCCATCTCTGATTTCCCAGGGTATTTTGTGCCTGTGTCCACTGGCTAGCTGCCCGATGGTTGGACTGGAACTAGACTCTCTCTGGGAGAATCGCTGAGCCCCCGTTGCCTTGGAGGCCTGGTAACACCACCTCCAAGCACAGCCACCGAGCCTCCATCCCCACCTTGCAGCTGATGGACCAGAAAGCAAGAGGTCAAGGCCAAAAACTAGCACCGATTTTCAAAAGAGGGAGAAAGCTGCAACCACCGACCACAATGTAATGAAATGAGAGAGCCACCCAGAGAACATTTGCATTTTAAAAACTGTGATCTTCCAGGGCTTGCTCTTACCCACTCGGTGTCCGGTTGCTGACCCATAACTCAACTCTTCACCCCGTTTTTGGAGCCTGTGTCTGGCCACTCTGATATCCTGGGGCTGCCTGGAAAGCTGGGCGCCCCTGACTTTTGGAAACAGAGCAAAAAAAGAGACAGCAAACTCTGGGTAATCCGGACTTGGGATTTAGAGGTTATTCTGAGGTTTTGAATAAGGAACAGATTTTTGCTGGGTTTTCCCACGCTACTGTGGTGGCTATGGGTAACGGCCCCTGGAGTCCCTGAATTCAAATCTTGGCTCCCCAGCTATAAGGTATATGACTGTGGGTAAGGCACTCAGCCTTTCTGTGTCTTCACCTGTAGAACGGAGTGAGCAATGGATTCTATCTCGAAGAGATGCCTTGGAGATTAAATGAGAGAAGGCATATAAAACTCTTAGGAGGGTGTCTAGCCACGGTGTCAGTGTTTGCTTTTAATATTATCTTTTATCCGCACCGATTGATTGCCCACAATACAATCTTAAAGCAAGTCATGATAACATTAGATCTGAAGGAATTAAAGATGCCTTTCACCGCATTGCCTTTTCAACAGGCAGGCAGAACTTCTGGAGTCTTATCAGCAAACTGAATAGAGTCCTAACTTAGATTATCAGAGAGAAAACACATTTGATATGATAGGCCATTTAGGACAAAGACCCACCCCGTGTCCCCACCCTCTCCTACAATCTGGCATAGAGAGTAATCGTTCCGAGGCATAGATCAGAGAGACAAGAAGATTCTTTTCATCTACCTGCAAAGGGCAAGATAATAATTGGAAAATATCTTATAGACAATAGAACAGCTTGGTATGATGTTCAGTTACAAAATACGTGTACAAAAATCAGTAGTTTTCTTATAGAGCAAGAATAACCAGTATACTGGAAATCACAAATCTGTTCACAGAGGCAAGAATAACAGCACTGATGAATGAAATGTTGGGAATAGCTTCCGTAAAAAACATGCAGGTTCATATGAAGTGGATGTTTATATATTTATTATATATGTGTTAATGATCTGGGTCCTGGCCTGAGGGGCACCCAGGGTCTTCACTGCGGTCCATAAGGCAACTTGCTTGATGGCCGGTGTGTCTAATGTTCATTGCTCATGGGACAATTTTGACAGCCACATAGTCCCATTATTCATTTTATTTCCTTTTGGCCATTCTTTCGGTATTTTAAGAAAATGTTACCACCTGTGACATATATATAAAATCCCCAAAAGCATAGAAATGAGGACTTGAATAAATAAACACATACTGTATCTTGTTTTTGTCTGGAAGGACCCAAAAGTAAACAATGGCAAATTTTCCTAAAATGTATTTAAAAATTCAATCCAATCTGCACCCAAATTCCAGTAAGTTTTTTTTTTTTTTTAAATTTCTGGAGCTTGACAGCACAATCCTGGATTTTACCTGGAAGAATAATAGGAGAGAATAAATGTCTGGGACCAAATGAGAAAGGAGGGAGAAATCGCAGTAACAGATATTGAAACACATTGTAAAGATGGAACAGTACAGATGTTTGGATACAGGATCAAAAATAAGCAGGTCAAGGGGTGCCTGGGTGGTTCATTCGGTTAAGTGTCCAGCTTCGGCTCAGGTCATGAGCTCACAGTCCATGAGTTCGAGCCCCGCGTCGGGCTCCGTGCTGACAGCCCAGAGCCTGGAGCCTGCTTCTGATTCTGTGTCTCCCTCTCTCTCTGACCCTCCCCTGCTCATGCTCTGTCTCCCTCTGTCTCAAAAATAAATAAACATTAAAAAAAAGTTTTTTAAATAGGCAGGTCAATAGAATAGAGCAGAAAGTGCCACTTCATATGGAAACTTAGGACACTAGAAGAGACTTCTAATCAGAAGCGAAAGATGTATTATTTAATAGATGATGTGGGCAACTGGCTGGCCATTTGGAGGGGGAAAAAGATGGATTCATTCTTCTCTCACCAGAATAAATTCCAGATGGAATGAAATTTAAATGGAAAAACCCACACCATAAAAATATTAGAAAAAAACTATGGAAGAATATTTTATGAGGATAAAGCCTTTATAAGTGGCAAATGAGACCCAGAAGCCATAATGGAAAAGATAGACAGCCTGAGGTTTTACAGATTTATAGTAAAATACGCTGCAAATAAAGTCGAAAGGCAAGCTTCCCTTGGGAGAAAATATGACAGAGGTAGATTTACTCTCCATAAGATAGAAAGAGCTGCTACAAATCAATGAGAAAAAAAGCAAGGAGCCTGAACAACCTTCAAAAAGATGATCAATCTCTCTAATAATAAAGGAAATGAAAGTTGGAACAATGGGATGTGCTCTCCTCACATCGCACTGACAGTCTGCAAAGATCAAATACTCGGAGTTGGCTAAGAGGTTGGGAAACAGGCATTTCCGTACACTGCTGGTGGAAATATAAATTGGTTCAAGCTTTTTGGAGAGCAATTTGGCAATCTCAACAAACATTTTAAATGTGCGAACTGTGTAGACTACATCTCTGCCCTCTTTTAGGCTCTTCATATAGATCATTTCATGGGAGAACAGCTGTGGCGTGGTGGATGCTGTGGTGAGTCGCCCAGAGCTCCCGCCAGCTACTGAGAAGATTGATGGCTGAGGGCTCCCAGCTGTGACCAGCCCCACCCAGCCACCCAGAGGTTGCTCTTGGCTGGAAGGAAACATCTTGCCCAAGGTCATGCTTGTCTCCTGGGGCAGCCAGCCTCCGATGGCTGGTTAAGGGAGGTACATGAAGACCTAACCCTGTCACCCCAATCCGGGTTGACTCTGCAGGGCTGTTCTGCTTCCAGAACTTTCTGTGGGATGAGCTGAGGCTTCTGTTGGGTCTGCATTGCAGCCTATTTCTTCCTGTGCCCAGATGTGCTTCCTGCACAGCCCTTCGGACGCTGATGTTGAGAACATCTCCCAGTAAACCTTCCACAAGAAAATCTCTGTCTCAGAGCCTGATTCCCAGGGCATCTGACCTGTGACCTTGGGTGCCATGAGTTATCCAAGAAGGCAGACTTTAAAATGGGGTTTCGGAGCTGGATTATTGCACACCAGACTGGCAGTGGGGCCCATCACTGTTGGTTTGTGGAGCACTGACGTCACTAGTTTTGACTAGTGTTGAACTAGGATTACTCATACTATGTCATGGGAGATTGACAAGTATGAGGGAAGGGATTCTAAGGACCTTGGAATCGAATGACTGTTTCCAGGAGCAATAGATGCTCTGGAAGTAGACAAGGATAGGCTGAGGGTGTTGAATCAGCAATGAAAACCTGATTGTGAAAGCCAGCGGGCCTCTTCCGCAGCAGAAGGCCAGAAGGCAAGAAAAGCTGAGATCTGGTCCAGGACTCCTATGCTTCAAAGTAGGAGAGCTCCAAGGAAGGAATTTCTATGAAAAGTCAGAGCTTCATGCAGGGGTAGAATCCTGAGATATGAGACGGGGATGTCAGGATTGATACACATGAAAATCTTCTGTTCCCAGATGACCTTGAATCTTCTGACCATTGCTTGCAGGCAATGAAGGGGTCTCTACTTATAAGGCAACATATGCCTTCCTTAGGATGTCTCCTTACCTCCCCTCCTGACCTTCAGACCAGTAACTAGGACTGAGTCACAACATAACTGAAGCAGGCAGAGGTGTGCTCCACTTGCCGAGGGAGGAAGGCACTATACTATGAAGGAGATAGCCAGCCAGAGTTGGTTAAGAGAAAATGGTACCCCTATGGTTGTATGGGCCAGCACCAAGGATATTTCTTAGTCTATACAATTAAATCAAGGAAGAAATAATCAGAAGTCTGAGAAAAGCCACCTAAATAAAAAGCCATGATCCCTTGACCAGTTTCTGATCCTGAGTCAGGTTCGAGATCTAGAACCCACTGGCTGTAGAAGAGGCTGCATCTCCAGAAGGAAAGAGCCTACAATACCAGGATTTCCCCAGCCTCTTCCACCAAAGGGGCCTACGACCATGTGCTTGGGCAAGTGAACACTGGAGGGAAGAACTGAAGACTAAACATTTTGAGGACTATGGAACACAGAGCATGGCATTGACATTGACATTCAGGGACTCAGAGCATCATCACGGGCTTTCTGTTAGAGTGGGGGTGTATGAAAGCCAGGCCCAGCTTACAGAGGATCCACTGGGTCCATCATGTTACTCATCATTTGCCTGGTCCCCATATTTTTCATAGGAATGTCTACACTTGGAAGTAGGAAGAACACTTTGGTTCCTTGGCATATGGAGTAAGATCCAGGTGTAAACTTTTGAAACTGACCTCCTCACTCTGACCAAGATGGTCAGAAATAAACAATATTGAATCCCAGGGTTGAGAAGGAGGTGGTGAGGGATGACAGCAGTTAGTGCCACCCTTAAAGTCCTGGCCCCCTACAAAACCCAGGAAGATCCTGAAGGATGACAGGTGCTACAGTGCACTGCACAGGGAGATACGCCCCTGCTATAGCTGTGTCAGATGTGGCTTCTTTGTTAGAACAGATCCGAGTGGGCTCCAGGAAACGATATATGACCCTTGGTCTAGTAAGTGGGTTATTTTCTATCTATCACATAGGAGGCTCAGGAACAGCTTGCATTCACTGAGAAGAAACCACAGTCCACATTCACTGTCTTGCCCCCAGGGCTCTGTTAACTCTGTAGAAGGCACAGCACCATCAGCTCATCCCACAGAACTCAGCTGGGCTTCCCTGCTGACAGCATCAATGTTAACCAGGCTAGATGAACAATAAATAGCAGGTACATTGGAAGCCTTGGTACAACATGCACCCCAGGGAGTGGGAGGTCGTTTTAGGTGGTTCAGGAGCCTCATTTGTGAAGTCTGGGGGTCCAGTCTGGCCCTGGTCTAGAACATCTCAGCACATTTCCTCTAAAGTAAAGGTCAGATTATTGCATCTCACACCTGTCACCACTGAAACAGAAGTACAGTGCCCGGCAGGCCTCTTCAGGTTGTAGAGAGAGTATATTTCACGTGTGTTGTAGCCCAGATAGTAGATGATATGAAAAGTGACCGGCTTTGAGCAGAGACCAGAGCAGGCTGGGTCTGCAGCCGATCCAGCCTGTCGAGCAGGCAGCCCAGCTGCGTGGGCCGTGCAACACGACAGACTATGTGGCATTGGAGCTCTCCATGGTGGGGAAAAGTGCTGTGTCGATTCTACGGCCAGCTCTAATAGGAGAATCTTAGCGTAGACCTTTGAGGTTCTGGGGCAAGGTCATGCTACCTGAAGTGGAAAATTATACACTTTTCAACAATAGCCCCGGAAAGGATGCTGTGTGCTGATAGAACACCTGATCGTGAGACATCAGGTCTCTCTGTGGCCAGAGGTGTCCATCATTAGTGGGGTTCAGACAATATTGCAAAGCTATGAGCTTGGGTAGGCCGCACAGGGCCAGAGGAGGCAAACAAGCCGTCCAAGCTGATAAATCACCTGATCTCCAGATGTAGGATGCCTAATAAACAAACACCTGGCAGAAGAGGGGGAAAAATTCCCAGCTGGGGTAGCTTGATGTGTGGATGCAAGCGACAAATAGATCCCCACTGCATTGGGCCTCACTCAAGGTTAGCACTGAAAAACCACACGGAGGGAAATCCTCCTTTGGGCAGAGTTGGACAGTGACCTGTCAATCCACTTGGTGCAGAAAGAGAAGTGGCCCGAGGTTGGAATAGTTAAGGCCTCCCAAGCAGTGGCGGATGGCTTGACTGCCTGTGCAGAAGCCAGGAAGGAGCCCATTTGGAAGATCGGGAACAAGGAAGTCTGTGGAAGAAATATGTAGATGGATTTAAGGGCATCCAGTGTAAAGATCTTTCCATCACATGCTAATCCCCCACACAGAGAGCATCTGCCTCAGAAGAGGCACTGAACAACCAGGCAGAGAGAATGACTCAGCAGGAAAATGTCGGCCAACATGGTATCATTTACAACCAGTGCTTGCACAGAGGAGTCTCGGTGGCAGGGACCGAGGTTGTGCTTGGCAGGGAGCCGCTTCTCAGGGCTGACCTAGCTTTTGCCACCGCTGAATAGCCAACGTGCCAGCAATGGGACCGATGTGGCACCTTCCCTCAAAGGGACCAAACAGCCATTCAGTGCGTTGGATCCCTCTGCCCAGGAAGAAGTGGATCTATCTTGACTGAAATTGACACACACTCAGCTTGTCTTTTCTGTCTACCTACTAGTTATGCGGGTTGTGGCTGTGTGTTCACGCACCCACACAGGATCCCGTGTAACCTCATGTAGACCAAGGGACCCCTTTTAGAGCAGCCTCCTCCCTCCATCTTCAAAGTACATCATTCTAAGCTGTTTCCATCATCACATTTTCTGACTCTGATCCTCTGCCTTTCTCTCTGTTTTTAAAAAATTTTTAATGTTTTATTTCTGAGAGAGAGAGATAGCATGAGCAGGGGAGGAGGTCAGAGAGAGAGGGAGACACAGAATCTGAAATAGGCTCCAGGCTCTGAGCTGTCAGCACAGAGCCTGACATGGGGCTTGAACCCACAAACTGTGAGATCATGACCTGAGCTGAAGTCGGACGCTCAACCAACTGAGCCACCCAGGCACCCCTCTGCCTTTCTCTTATAAGGACCCTTATGATCAACTTGAGCTCACCTCAATCATCCAAGATTCTCTCCCCCTCTCAAAATCCTTAAGTGAATCCCATCTTCAAATTCCCCTCAGGCAACACATTCATGACAGCCAAGCATGAAACTCTACCTATAGTTCTTTGACACACTACGGTTTGAAATCTAGTGAGCTGGTGGTCTGCCTGACCTTGGCCAGGACAGAGAACAGAGCAAGGCCATGTTGATTTGACCGGTCAAAAGGCTAATGATTCAGTAAGAGCTGAGGGATGGCAATGGCGGTGAGACGCTGGGCAGAGAGGTTAGCCTGGGGTCTCCGCACAGGGTGGCAATGGAGAATGTGATAGGCAGAAACAGTGTCACCCTTGGTAAGAGAGCCTTCCAGCCAGAGTCCATAAACAGACCCCAGCCTCCTTGCCATGAGGCTCAGAGAGAAGCCTCAATAAATCTGAAAACTGAGGGATGGGACAGAGTGCATCAGAACCCTCAGGTACCAGGACTGCCCCCTGCTGGAAAGTTTGGGGCATACAGGCTAAATGTCAGATCTGGGGTAGATGACAGATCCGAATCACCAAGCACTTTCTATATATGTGTTGATTCTCAGACTTTCTGTGATTTTCTTAAGGTTGCACCGCTGGAGAGGAGGGGAGCTGGGATTCAAGTCCAGATGCGCGTTCCCCGTGCTAGATCCCCTCCTTGGTCGGCTGGTGGGAGCTGGTTGCCAGGCCTATAAAAAGATTTTTAGTTTCAATGATATCCAAGACATGGCTAAAGCCATCATATAAAGACGCTTAGAATCAGATCCCTATAATCAACAGAAAAGTCCTCAGGAGAGGGCTTCAGTTTATGATGCCGGGGCCAAGAAGTCTACAAAATTTGGGTTGGAAGATCTAGAGAGAGAGAGAGAATGACCTGGCCTGTTTTCTCCTCTCGCTTCCTCTGTCTGGCCAACATCATTAATGTTTCTGGCATTTTTATTCTTGGCTCTTTACCTCAAACAAAACAAAACAAAACAATGAAGCTTATTTATTATATTTTAGATTTTGAGATTTATGGGTTCACAGTTAAATAATCTTATGGGGATTAGGACCAGGGTGAACTCTCATTATAAATGTCAATATCTCTGGGTCCCAGATCCCCAAAGAGCTGTCTAAAAGAGTCTGTATTTCATAAGCAAGCATTAGGAATATGGCATATTAATATTATTCATTATCTGTTGCCACAATAATGCTGAGTTATGGCCACAGAGACTCTGAGGCATACACACCAGTAAACGTGTGCTTGGCTCAAGCGTCTGGAGGGTTGTACTGATGCAGGGCAGGCTTGGCGGGCTTGCTGGCCTCGGCGGCATTCACCCCTGCCGCCGCGGCATGTGGGGTTGTCTGGGCAGCTCTGCTGATCTTGGCTGGGTTTGCACACATCACTGGAGTTGGCCGGCTCTCAGCTGATCTGAGATGGCCTTTTCTGAGACGCTAGACTGACTCAGCTCTGCTACACCAGTGCCATCCGCCAGCGGGATAGCCTAGACCTATTCTCAAGGGCAGGTGTAGAGGGGCAAGAGAAGGAAGTAGAAATATGCAGCTGCTTCTCCAAGTGTGTGCCTGTGTCACATCTGCTAACATCCTGTTGCTCAAAGCAAGTCACATGTCCAAACCAGTTAGAGAGGAAGGACACTAAACAGGTATATAACATAGAGTATGGGGGGTGGAGGGTAAAGGACTCAGTAGCAGGTGGAAGGGAGGAGGCATTAATGCCATCAATCTACCACAAGACTGATCATTTATTGGGCATTTACTGTGTCCCAGGTCCTGAGTCACATCCTTTATACATATGACCTTCAGTACTCAGGAGCATGACCATTCTGTCCCTGATTTAGAGCCTCAGAGAAGTGGAGCAACTCGCCCAGGGTCACACAGCAAAAAGCAGAGCTGAGATTAGAATTCCAGGCCTGCTGACCACAGGGGGGTGGCTGTCCATACCAGCACATGGTTCGGATGGAAGTATTTTTAGGATTAATTTTGAGGACGTATCACACCATGACTGTTCAGACTTCTAACTTCAGCAGAAGGTTAATGGCAAGGGTCTGGGCCTTTGTCGGTTTGCTAGTGTGAACATTTTGGGTATAAAATTTTAATATAAAACGATTACTCCCAAAGCACAAGAATAACAGTATTAGTGACAAAAACTTAATGAGAACTTACCACGTGACGAGCACTAAGAACTTTACATACATTACGCTTCATTAAGGGCTTAGAGCACGGTGTTCTCTCTCCCTTTTCTTACAGACACTGGTAAGGGGCACATCTGGGCCGGAACACAGGTGAGATGATGCCAGAGCTTAGCCTGCTGACCATCTTGCTAAATGGCGCCCTTCCTTTGTTAAGTAGAGCATAATGTGTTTGGGGCCACCTTGGGGACAGTCAGCCGGGTCCCCACCAGCCTCTCTGTCTTCACGGTGCCCCTCTGTATCTCAGGTGATGGATCGCCTTGGGCAGGGATGAGCCAAACCCCGGGGTGGAGGGGTGAGGTGGGTGCAGAGGAAGGCTCCCCAGCGGCAGCCAGAAAATTGTGCCGAGGGTGGGGGTGGGGGTGGGGGGCCTCTGCGCGGAGTGAACAGGCACTGGCCACGGGGACCCGGCTTCTTGGCAGTATAGCCTCCAAGATGGATGGCCGTGGCCTTTGGGGCTGGACAACCTCTTCTCAAGCCTTTGATGCCGAGAGCAGAACGAATGTGAGCCGGCCGCCCGGCCGCAGCTGCCTCTCATTAGGGCTGCTTCCGCCGGCCCAGGACAAGGTGGACCCGCGTGGTAAGCCGGGGCAAACGCCAGATGTGTCCCCCACAGCTGGCTGCAGAGCATTGCTCTTGACTTCTCGCCCCCCGCCCCTCACCCCACGTCCCCCTGGTTTTTCCAGGCGGAATCTGAAATCAGGACGGGTCCCCCCTCCCTGCTCCCACCACTTTTTCCCCCACACGTCCGACGCGTCAGCACATCCCCCAGCTCTGCTTTCAAAATATGTCCCCGCCTAACCCCTTTCTCCACCTCCACCTCCACGGACGTGGCCTGAGCCAGGCCACATTCTGTCCCTCTGGACGATTACAGTAGCCTCCTGTTACGGGTTGAAAATGCAAACATGTCGAATTCATATGTGGAAGTCCCAGCTCCCCCGTACCTGGGAATGTGACCTTATTTGGGAATGGGGTCGTCGCAGATGTAATTACTTACGATGAGGTCACGCTGGAGTAGGAGGGACCCCTAATCCAATATGCCCTGTGTCCTTATAAAATGGGGGAGATTTGGACACGGGCAAGGACGCAGGGAGAGCGCCACGTGGAGAGGAGGCAGAGATCAGGGTGGCCAAAGATTGCCAGCAAAGCACCGGAAGTCAGGGGACAGGCTTGGAGCACAGCTTCCCTCCCAGCCTCCGAAGGAACCAGCCTCCAGGACACCTTGATCTCAGACTTCCAGCCTCCGGAAGAGTGAGACAGTCGTTCCCTCTGTCTGAGCTGCTCAGTCTGTCCTTCTTTGTTGCCACAAGCAAACCGACAATCCCTGAACTGGGATCCCCGCTTCTCCTTCTGCTCTGCTCCCCTCCCCCCCACACACATCACAGTCCGCAGAAAGCGGGATATTTTAGAATTCCAATTTGGGCCATGCGACTACCGCTTAGAACCCTGCCACAGCCTACCATGGCCTTGGAAGACATGGCTCGCCACTCACACCAGGCTCCGTGTGCTACTTGAGCATGCCCAAGTCCCTCCATGCTTCTCTAGGGATTTGTGTGCCCTTGGAGGAGTCTCCAGTCTAGTGATATGGCCTCGCTTTACCCATCTGCAAAATGGATCTGTGCATGACATCTTTTAATCCTCCTCTAAACAGTGTAAGGTCGGGGGCACCTCTCTCAACAATGGATGCTGTTACTACTATATTTATTTCTTTGAGAAAAACTTAGGTGGATAGTGATAAAGTAACTTGCCCTGCAGGAAGAAAGGCAGAGCTGAGAGTTAAACCCGAGTGTCCCTGGCTCCAGCGTCCATATCCTTGGCCGCCTTGTATATTGCCTCCAAGAAGCTGGCCCTATGACTGTCCCCATCTGTAAAATGGGCCGGTGTCCATGGAGGGGGGTGATGAGGCTCCGAGTGCAGGTGTCCAGTGTAATTCTGTAGAGAAGCTCTACAAGGTGAAGTCCGGGCAGGCATAGGGTGCGATGCGGAAAGGCACCCCCAAGTACCCACACCATAGATAACGTGCATGTGGAACCCATCGTGTGCTGTCTGCTCTGTGGCATAAGTAGGAGAGAAATCCCAAAGACACAAGTCACACTCTGTGGGCTGTCCCCAACGGTAACGGTTGCTGCTCTTAGAGACTGAGAAACCACCGGGGTGACCCCTGAGATTTTCATCAAGTTGGGGAAGTTCCCACTGGGACATGGGCTCCATGTTTTCAACCTGATGCCAGCTCTGAGTTAGGGGGGAAAAAAAAGAAGAGAATAAGCAATGTCACCAAAGCTATACGATTGGAGCAAAGTTTTCATCTACATAAACAAACTGCTTTTAAACATGCCTAATACAGATTGCATATCATTAACGGGAAGTCCTCAGCTGCAGCTTACCTGTCACCTGAGTAGCACCTACTGACCAGTGCCCAGGCTGTGTAGGGGGCCCGGCCAGGGGCTAAGAGCCTTGCACACAGGCTCCCCTTTAGCGCTCGCACAAGCTTCTGAGGTAGATGTCAAGGCTGCTGCACCCATTCTACAGAAAAGGGCCCTGTGCTTCAGAGGAGTCCACTCTATCGTCTCGTGGCAGGCAGAGAAGTGACATCTTAATTAATATGTTTTTCTATAGTTTTACTCTTTGACACTCTCTGCCTCTCACACCAGAATATGTGCCGTTAGCTTTAAGTGGCCCTTAGTTATCGTCCGTTCCCGGGGGGTGTCACGAGCAACAGACGAAGAACAAAGCTTCCAAAATTCAACTAGGATGGGATGTCATTCAGGTGAGAAGCTGAGCAATTTGGAAAGACGGTTTGTTTCGGGAAGAGCAGAATCTGGGGGCATCGCAGGAGGCTTCGAGAATGGGAGCCCGGCCAGCACTGGGGTAGGGTCCCCAGAAGTGGGAACTACGTTGGGGGCTGGGCAAGCAGAAGGAAGTGGTGCCCACAGGCCTGGGGCACAGCCCTTGGTCCCAGCAAGTGCAACAATGGCCACAGGAGGGGACCTATGTCAACATCCCCCCCCCCTAGCAAGCAGGGCCCAGAGCATGGTGTGTGGGGTCTCCCGGGGCCCAGAGCATGATGGGAGAGCCTCCGGGGGGTGTCCAGGGACAGCACCCCTGCTTCCACGGGATTATGTTGGCTAAAGCACAGAAAGGAGAAGCTGGCACCGGGAGGCGGGAAGAGGCGCAGCTGCCTCCAGGGTACCAGCCAGAGTTGAGCTGAAAGCTGAGGGCTGTCAGGGGACGGAAGTGTGTGCTGCGGGGACAGAACTCAGGGGTCCCTGCCTCCCCTCCGGCTCAGTAAAAGCCCGAGAGCCTCGTGGCTGTCAGCGTGTGGGTGTGACTAAGCCTTATTGCGACTGCACAGTAAGGGCTCCTGATAAAGTGCATCCCAGAAAAACAAGGTTTCATGTATTTGCACACCGAGGTTCACAGCCTGTGAAACTTACACCTGCCTGATGGGGCATCTCATGCTGCGAGGTGGTCCCTCTGCTAGAATGTCCAGGTCTCTGCACACACACACACACGCACACACAAACGCACTCCCTCAGGAGGGTGTCTCTCTGACTCTGTGATGGGCAGAAAATGCCCCCCCCCCCCACCTAGTATGTCCACGTCCTAATTCCCGGAGCCCGTGCTGTGTTATGTTCTGGGATGGAAAGAGTGGGCCCGTCTGAGTCCCGGCTCTAACAGAACTACCCTAGACCGGGGCGGGGGGGGGGGGGGTGGCGGAGGGTGGTTAGGGACACCTAGACAAGAGGGATTCCCCTCTCAACGTTCTGGCGGCTGGGACGCGCGCCATCAGAGCCCCAGCAGGTCAGGCTTAGAAGGTTCAGGCCTCTGTTGGACTGTTAATGTGAACATTGTGAAATAAAATTTTAACATAAAATGATTGCTCTCAATAAAAACAATACCAGTGATGATGACAATGACTTACAGGAACTTCCCATGGGACCGGCCCTGTGCTAGGTTGTGTCCCAAAGACCCCACCTCCAGAGGCCATCCCATTAGACTTTCAACATCCGGGTTCCGGAGGACACAGGCATTCTGTCGATTGCAAGGTTGCCAAGGAATTCTGCGGTTGTGTGTCCATAACCTTGAAGGGGAGGTTGTCCTGGCTTACCCGTTAGACCCAAAGGAATCACAGGGAGCCTTGTAGGTTAAAGAGGGAGGGGGAGAGTCAGCGTCAGAGACATAGAGAGGTCCGCAGGCCTGTACCGCAGCCTTTGAAGATGGAGGAGGACCCTGAGCCCCAGGGGCTGGAGAGGGCACGGAGTGCAGTCCTGCCCAACACCTTGATTTTAGCCTTGTCAAGCCCACTTTGGACTTCAGACCTCTAGAATCACAAAATAATAAACCCATGTGGTTTCGGCAACTAAGTTTGTAACAGCAGCAAAAGCTGGCTGATTTGCGCGCTTCCTCGGGACCGCTCTTTCCCTCCGCTCCCCTCCTCCCTGCGGCTCCCTTCGCCCCATCAGCCCACCATTCCCTTGGTTTCCGGCCCGCCCCCCCCCCCCTCCCCGGCCCCGGACCGCTGCCCTCCATTCCTGGACCTCTAACCCAGCCCAGAGCGGTTCAGGCTCCCGGCCCCGGGCAGCTCCCAGACTCCAGCTCCCCCGGGGCAAGGTGGGAGTAAGACATCTGGGGCGGAGGGCTGGACCGTCTGGGCCTCCTCAGTCTTTTCTGAGGCAGGACCAATCGCCCCCACCCAGGACAAGGGTGCTTGGAATGGCTCCGCGTGGGATGGGAGCAGGAAAGGGGGCCGGAGGGGCATTGGAGGTGAGTGGAGCGGGTGGGCAGGAGGGGAGACGGAGGGCTCTCGAAGGTACTGGAGTGTATGACACCTCGTAAAACAGTGCAGACTGGGGCGTGGAAAGGTACTGGGCTCAGACTTTCATCTCCTGTCAGTAAAGCCTTATCAGCACTGAGCGGGTTTTCAGCTCTTAATTCCAGATGTGGCCCAAGGCCCATCCACAGAAGGGCTGCTTTCCTCCCGCCTCTTCCCAGGAAGGCTGAGCAGGGCAGTGCTGGGCCGGATGGAGGCGGACAGAGGCCTTTCTGGACTGTGTTCTGGGGTCCCAGGAGCCAGGCTGGTGGACCGTCATGGATGCAGAGATTGTTACCCCGGGAGACAGCAGGGCAGCGAGGGAGCTGGTGGTGCCTCCGCCAAGGTGGGTCTGTCCCTGCTGAAATGGGGGGGCACGGTCTCAACTCGGCGCTTCGAGCTTCAGGTCCTTCACCTGAATGGTGACCTTGGGCAAGTCAATTTCCTCTTCTGGCCCCAACAGTCTTAATACAATTAGGAATGAGCCCTAGTTCCTTGTGTTAGTTAATAAGTATATACTAAGCCTGTAGTGCACGCTGGTTTCTATTTAGTGTTGTGAGATGTGGGAAAACAAGGGCTCTCTGATCTTATAAAGTAAGTGTAAGGCAGTCCCAACTGAACATACAAAGAAGCAAATCACCCGGACCATGAGAAATTCAGTGAAGAAAGGAAATGAGATGGTGTGACCGCGGAAACCTTAGGGGAAGGACCCTCATGGGGAAGGTGGTCCGGGACACCCTCTCTGAAGAGGGGATGTTTGATTTTCCAAAGAAAGTTCTCTTTGATCAGAGTGGGTCTGAGGGGCCGCAGATCAGGAGGCCCCAGCTTCGGACTCACCCACGCACCATGCTTTTGCAAAACCGAGCGCATTGCTTCTACTGTCTGGGCCTGCCTCGGTTTCTCCATCCATGGAGAAAGAGGGTGGCTGAACTTGAAGGTCCCAAGAGTCCTTGCAATTAGCTCTCCTGTTGATAAAGATGTGCGCTCTTGAGTATCTGTGGAAAATGTGGGAGGCTTATTTAAATGTGAATCTATTAGTCAGGAGAGGCTCGGCCATGCTGGTAGCTGATAAACCCTGACATCTCGGGGGCTTAGCATGTTAACAGTGTATTTCTTACTTACTTACTGTCTGCTGTGTGTTAGCTGCGTCGTGAGGAACATGTGGCCACCAAGGTCCAGAGGCAGGGAAGAGAAAGGCCAGGAAGTCACCCTGGCTCTGATTGTCTTGGCCAGAAGGTACAGTACATTTTCCATTCACAGTCCACTGGTGAAGGAGCCCCACCCCAGCTGCAAGGGAGTCTGGGAGAGGGGAGGAGCCCTTGAAGTATCTGGCGAGTTCCAACTGTGTCTGACACACTCCGTGGCATGATGTCGGGGCACCCCACGAGCAGCGAGTGCCTTCCCAGCTCCCGCCCCCAAACCCCATCATTGCTCACATTTGGATCTCAGCTGACATTCAGAGACCTCTCCTCTATACCTGCCCCTCCCCCTCCGTGGAGCATCCAGTGCCTCAGAAACATCTGGAAGCCCTCTTTCCCAGTAGGAGACACAGAGCTGGCCACAAATGGTGTCTCACCAATCCCCGGGCATCCTTGGTATGACGAAGGGGACATCTGTTCTCCCTTTGCCTGGAGTACGGTCAAAGCGCATGAAGGAGAGTGGTCGTTCAACCGAGGAGAAGCCATTTGACACGTTTAAGTTGCCCCGTCTGCCACCACTCTCCTGCTGCGGAGTCCTCACACCCATCCACTCCGTTCCTCAGGACTCACTTCATTTTCCTAAAATGTTTATTTGTTTATTTTTGAGAGACAGAGAGTGAGCAGGGGAGGGGCAGAGAGAGAGGGAGATAGAGAATCCGAAGCAGGCTCCAGGCTCTGACCTGTCCGCACAGAGCCCGACGCGGGGCTCGAACCCATGAACCGTGACATCGTGACCTGAGCCGACGTGGATGCTCAATCGACGGAGCCCCCCAGGGGTCACTTCATACCAGCCGCCGGCTGACACGTTGCAGTGCAGAGCCTCTGAAGTGTGCATAGTGCTGCAGGGGCGCGAGAGCTCTGTGTAAGGGGCACACCCGGAGCCGAAGAACCCACAAGTGGCCGCGATGACGGCAGGTGCTGAACACCACGGTGACAGCTGTCACTTCCTGAGCGCCCGTGTGCCAGGCCCTGGGGGACTGCACTGAGTGCCTTACAGCTTAGGTTGCCTTCGAGCCTCAGAACAGTCCCAGCGGAGCGAGAACTATGATCCCCACCCTCTCAGTAACTTGGTGTTCGAAGGCGGCAAGGGTATGTCGTGACTGTAAAGTTTGCTGTGCAAGGTCTTCTCAGGGACCATGGTGGGGCCTCTGAGGACCGGCCGCACAATGTCACTAAGGGCATGGGTCCTCGTGACATGGCCTCTGACCCTGGTTCCCTGGCCCTAGTCCGTGCAAAGTAGCCACATTTGGTTTCTGTCGCTTTGCCACCAGGAGCTCCGTGTGGTTGGCATCAGCCTGTGGGTAAATGCCCCAGCCATGCGGGCAGAAATCCACTGGTCCCTCGGAGGTGTCCACAACTGTCTGGGTTATTAAGACGCCACCTAGGGGCCTCCTTAGTTGCTCCTCTAGCCATCCTGCACACGGCCAGCAGAGGGCGCTTTCTAACACAGACCCCGCCATCCTCCCCCGCTGGCTTCCTAGTGCAGCAGCCCTAGGACAGAGTTTCCCCGCACCGCCAGGCCTTCTGGGCCATTCAGATCGGCCACTGCCTGCCTGTGGCCCCAGCTCTGGTCCTTCTCCAGACACCTCCGGACTGTTTTCCAAGTGTGCCACTGACCTCAAGTGCCTGAGCCTTTAGTCATCCTGGCCTCCCCTATTTACCTGCTACTATTTACCCTGTAAGTAGTCATCGAATACTGAGCCCCGTGTCCATCTTGTCTGCACCCACAGTGTCTGCACAGCACGTGGCACATATGGATTTCCCAGTAAATGGTTGCTGGATTAATTGAATTAAAATGAGATGGGACCCTGGGCATCTCATCGAGAAGTTTCAGACAAGTAGCTCATGGGCTGGATTCAGCCAGCATCATTTAAGGTTCAGTTTTAAGGGGCGCCTGGGGGGCTCAGTCGGTTAAGTGTCCGACTTCGGCTCAGGTCATGACCTCACAGATTGTGAGTTCGAGCCCCACGTCAAGCTCTGTGCGGACAACTCAGAGCCTGGAGCCTGGTTCAGATTCTGTCTCCCTCTCTCTCCATCCCTTCCTCCCTCCCTCTCTCTTTCTCTCTCTCTTTTTCTCAAAAATAAACATTAAAAATTTTTTTAATTCAATTTTAAGGTGTGCCTGGGTGATTCAGTCAGTTAAGCATCCGACCCCGGATTCTGGCTCAGGTCATGATCTCACAGTTTGTGCGTTTGAGCCCCAGAGCCTGCTTGGGATTCTCTCCGTCTCTCACTCTCTCTGCCCCTCCCCTGCTCTTGCTTGCTTGCGTGCACTCTCTGTCTCTCCCTCTCAAAATAAATAAATAAAAATTTAAAAATAGTTACAAATTTTCCATTTTAAGCAGCGTCAGTATTTTAAAAGGGGAAGATTCCCCGTAGGAATGAATCGCGCTTCCTGACTTCTCTTCCCACCCTCTCCCCTGTGCAGGACAGGCTCTGACAATGGTCCCAGTGCAAGAAGCTGAATGGTGACGCTCCTTAGGAACAGGGCCAACATTCTCTGTTTCTTTGTGGCTCCTGCCATCTCACCTTCCTCATGTAGGCAAAGCGTGTCCTGGGCTTTTCTGTAGGCACTGACATTTTCAGTCCTTGACCCGTTTGAAGCTCCATTTTACACGTGGACATGGGGGCCTGTGGGGGCTAGTGCGTGGGGCAACGTGGGGGCTAAGACACAGTCCCTGCCTCATGTTCCCCACGCACCATTCTCCGCGCGGCAGAATTGGCTCCGCGCACACCCCACACATGCTTGGAATCTCCGTTCTGGATTTGCCTTAAGCTCCTTTTGCTACAAGGTAGGGATGTTTTAGAGCCTCCGAAGTCTACGCCAGCTCCTCCCATTACCACCCCCAACGAGATCCTCGGTGCCCCCGAGCTGGGCGTCCAGAGCCACATCCATCACGGACACTGGGCTGTCAGCACGGCCACGTGCCCCTCTCAGAGGCCTGAATCCAGAATGGATTCATCCTGGGGGGGAGCCCCGCGTGCTTTTATGTCTTCGATTCATTAGATTTTTCTGTCAGCAGCATAAATCAGGGCTGGACCCTCTTCTCACACTCGGGAATGGGGAAGACACGCAAGGAACAGATAGGAAACGTCCAGAGGGCTGGATGTGGCAGATGGTGATTCTACAGCCCTTATATTTATTCGTGTGTGTGTTTGTGTGTGTGTGTGTGTGTTTTAACCAAAGAGAGATCTTAGAGAGATCCTTGAGGGGAGACAAAGACTGGAGGGTGGGTGAGTAGACTGAGATTGAAATGATTACTTCCCCACAATCCTACCAGATTGCCCCTAATTTCTTCCAATTCCATGGTGAGAAAATCTCCCCTTTTATTCTGCCCAAGCACACCGGAGGGGGGTGGTCTTCAAAACACCAACAAATAAACAAAAGCCCAAATCATGCTAAATTCTCAAGTAGCTGCTTACGGCCATTAGTACAAAATCCAAACTCCTTACCAGGGTCAGCCAGGACTTCCGTGGTCTGAGCCTTTCCCTCTCCCCATCTCATCGTCATGTATAAACCCGCCCCTTTGCTTGATTAGTTGCAAAAATCTATCCATCCATCCATGCATCCCACAAGTGTTTCATGAGCACCTGCTAGGTGTCAGATACTTCTATGAGCTCTTGGAGTACAGGAGGGAATGAAGACAAAACCTTCTGCCCTTATATTTTTAGTGGAAGAGAGGTGATATTACAAATAAACACATATAATATGTTGGATGGTGGTAAGTGCTATTAAAAAGAATAAGGGATTAAGCATGAAAAGGGGAGCTATTTCAGATGGGTCGATCCAAGGAGGCCTCCTTGAGGTAGTGCCACTTGCACAGAGATCAGAGGGAAGTGAGGACATGAGTCCCTGGGACAGAAGGAAGGAGAGCGCTCCAGGAAGACATAGCAGCAAGTGCAAAGGCCCTGTGGTAGGAGCATGTAAGCTGTTCTAATAAGTACAAAAGGCCTGTGTGGCAGGAGTGAAGTCAGAAGAGGTGGCCAGAAGCTAATTCATGCAGGGGACTTGGGTATATTGTGAGTGTGGGAGGAGCCCTGGAGGTTTCAGCTGGAAGTGACATGCTTGTCTTTAGGTTTTAAAAAGATTACTCTGTGTGCTATCTTCTGATGGGATAAACCATGGGAGGGCTCAGGGAGTGCAGGGAACGGTCCAGGCAGGGCCTGAGCTGGGGACGGGAGACTGGAGGAGGGGGAGTTGGGGGTGAGGGGAGTCTTGGCTCAGAAGAATGGAGAATGGAGCTTATGCCTTGGGGGTTTGCCTGGGCCCCCCACTGGGGCCTTCCACCCACATAACATTTGTGTATGATTGTTACCTGCCACCTGCTGTCCTGGGACCACCAAGGTCTGGACTCTCTGATCATACTCTGCCTCTGCCTCCCATGTTTTCTCACATCTGACGAGGCGTTAGACTCGCCCCGGAGTGAAGCCGGGCTACATGGGAGAGACGCCCTCCTGAGGATGGAGAAGAGGCAGGTAGGACTTGTGTTCTTCCCATCCTCCAGGACTCCTTCCCGTGTCAGGGCCACGGCTTCCAGAACGAGCACCTTCACCCAGAGCTTCACCCTTCCACCCTGTAGAGCGTAGAGCGGGGGTGTGTTCCCTTCCCAGATTCAAACGTTGAAGCCCTAACCGCCCCTGTGACCGTATTCTGAGTCGGGGCTTTTAGGAGGTAAGTAAGGTTAAACGGGGCCATGAGGATGAGGTCCTGACCCAAGAAGGTGGGTGGCTTGTAAGAAGAGAAACTCCCCCTCCCGCTCTGCCCCCCCACCCATGCACACAGGCCTTGTGAGGACATGGGGAGAAGGCAGGTGTCCGCATGCCAGGAAAACTGCTCTCATCAGGAACGCATTGGCTGCCACCTTGATCTCGGGCTCCCCAGCTTCCAGCACTGGAAGAAATAAATGTCTGCTGTTGAAGGTCCCCCACGTTCCATTACAACAGCCTGAGCAGCGAGATGAGGGGTCTCCTAACTCCTGATCACACACATCTCCGCGGCAGGAAAAACACTGAGCACACCTCCCGCCCCCGTATGGATAGCTAGTTATAAAGGTCATACACATACCGCCTCTTCTACCATCAGACTGTGTATCAAACATACAGAAAATGTCAGTTTCTCATTTTTAAGGCTGAGAAATAAAAGGAAGCTTTGCTCTCTCCTGTATGTACCCCATCAGGTCCTCTTCTCCACTTGGGAGATATTATTTCAGAGCTCAACCCTCGTTCTTCAGGAAAGCCTTTTCTCATCTGCAACTCAGCCGTTCATTCATTCCTTTGTTCACTCACCGCGCAAATATTCGTGAAGGACCTACTAGGAGCAGAGTAAATACATGGACGCATCCAACACACAGGGTTCTGCTCTTGAAGGGAACGCGTTGGTGGGCCTTCCTGCAATGCAGTCTTCTCTGTAATTGGCTGTAATGAATTAAGCGTTTAATTACCTATTCACAAGACATCTACCTTTCCTACCAGAGGCCAGAGGCCATGACTGACCTCATTCATTCACTGGTGCCTTTTCTGTGCTTGGCGTATGGAGGGCATTCAATAAATAGCGGACGGATGAACGAAAACAAAAAGTGAATGAGCGAGTTCACTCTCCTGTTTTTCTCCCTCTCGGTGGGTCAGCCTTGCCGTGAAAACATATCGGAGTAGTTTCAGGGGCAGGCAGGCTGGCTGGCCAAGTAGGGGTGGGGCGGGGAGAGAGATTTGCGAGCAGGGGCCAGGTTAGCAGTGGTTTTATTACATCCCATTAAGCATATGGTCATGATTATAATAAGCACATGAGTTATGGCGAGCGACATGTTTCTTAAAAAGAAAAAAAAAGGAGCTAGGAGGAAGTGAAGAGAAGAAAAAAAAACAGCAAGCCTCAGACTCGGCCTGGCTGGCCAGGCAGGGGAATGGCCGGGAGGGGGCCTGCTCTGCCCTGAGGTTTTTAACCCCTTCACGTCCTGGGCATGGTGTGCCGGGAAAGAAGGACTCCTGGAGGCCAAAGGGGCTCCAAAGGGGATCCGACCCACTTGTCTGAGAGCCACCAGAGGTCAGGGATGCGGTCAGCCTGGTGGCCCCCATATCTGGGACCGGGCCAGGCCCAGGGCAGACGTTTGGTGTGGGTATGTGTGGAGGGAGGAAAGGAAGGACAGACAAAGGAGAAGAGGAAGGAGAAAAGAAAGGAAAGGATGCAGGAAGGAAAGAGGGAGAGGAATGGAATTTCTCAGCTTTCATTCGTTCATTCAGCAGCCACGCTCGGGATTGCACACGGCAGGGGGGACCCGAGGAGACCTTGGATGGGGTCGGGACACCTGGGTTCTCCCCAGGATTCACCATGGCCTTGGGCGAGTGCCAAGGCCTTCCTTCTCTCTGTCTCATTGGTTTAAGGAGGTGGTGGCTCGAGGGTCTCCTAGCTCGGACCTCATGAGGGAAAGGAGGGTGCACACCCAGCCCTTAGCCGGGCAGGTCCTAACAGATCACCTAATCACCTTCCTTCTCGCCCATTTTACAGAGCAGAGGCCTGGGTGTCTATGCTGCTTGACAATGAACTTGCTGGTTTACTTCCATCCCCGCCCCTTTCCTATCTTCCCCGAGGCCCAAGGTCAAAGGCAATTATAACCAGAGAATCAAAGACCAAACATCTTTCGTCCATCCTCTGTGACAGAGGCGAACTCCACATCTGGGCAGCAGCAGGGGACAAAAGCTCTTGTTCTGGAAAGCTCCAGCTCACCCTGTCATCCAGGCTCTGGGAGCCCACAGCAGTGGCAGCTGTCGACGGAGGGTATGGGACTGGAGAACTTGACCAGAGAGTGCCAGACCCCCTCTCTGAGAACGTGCCCAAGACCCAGATCACCTACAGGACTGCTCTTTAACTCACTCAAACGGTTTCGCACCCTCGTACCAGATGAGATGTGGTTTTTGTCCAAAATGTCACAGCACCAGGTGTCAGAGGCAGGCTGGAGTCCAGGCCTGCCTGACTCCGCAGCCAGCAGTAACGGCCTCCTCGCTAAAGCCTCTATCTCTGCAGAGGAGCCAGTGGCTTCTCCCCGGCCAGCGTGACCACGAGCAAATCAGGCTACCTCCATACATGCTGTCCTCACCTGCAGAATGGGCCCACCCTCGGAGGCCAGCCGGAGGAGGGGTAATCGGGCACAGAGCGGGGGCGGCGGCCTGGGGCTTGGGGCTGGACCAAATTAGAGCTTCCTGGCTTTTTCCCCAAGGAAGGCTGCTTTTCCTATCCTGTGTTTGGAAAGATCTTATCTCTTGAACAAACTCGGTTTTAAAGTAATAATTAATTTATTTCCCCATTCTTATCCCTCAAACATGCCTGTGGTCGCTCTCTGAGATGACGGCCAAGCCCACACTGGGCTGTCGGAATTCCTGCCACCCCACGACTGGACACTCTCTGTCCAGACAGGAGTCCCCAGGCAGGGCCTGCGAGGGCCTCAGAACTGTGGGACCCAGCGCCACCTCCAGGGACCCCAGGCTGAAAGGGAGTGATGGTGATGATAAAGGAGGCTCCTATCGCCATGGGGCTCACCGGCTGTGCCCCAGGAAGCTACCCCAAGGGCTCTACACCTGTCTTCCTACTACCCTCGAGGGACCAAGGTTCAGGAGATACCGTAGCCCCCCCCCACCCCCCCGGAGGCCAGGAGCTGGGCTGTGGGGAGGAGGGTGCAAGCCCTGTCTGATTTCAGAACCACCCGTCTGACCCCCTTCCCATGCCTGGATCTAGGTTTCTGTGATTGGGGTGAGGGTGGGGGTCCCGAGGCACCTCCTGCCTGGAGGACTTCCCTGTCTAGCGACGGACACCAGACACTCATTGATTTGCCCCAACCCGCAGGGCAGCAATAGGATGGCCCTCCAAGTCCTTGCATGATTTGGCCAAAGCCTGGCCAGTGGTATCGCAGCAAAGCCAGGTGCCTTTCTTCTCCGTGCCTCAGTTTCCCCCGCTGTACAGCACAGACACTAAGGCTTCAAAGGGCTCTTGTGTCGAGAGACAGAGGCCAAAATGCGCAGTCTGTGGCTGACAAGAAGCCCCCTGCCCCCCGCCCCCATGGCTGCAGGCCCTCTCTGCGCCTTGCCAGGTGTGGGCGAGATAGGAAGCCGGGGGCGGGGAGTGCATTCTGGGGGCCTGTCCTGAGAACCGGAGCCGCCCCGCAGAGCGATGGCCACAAGGGGACAGACCCGAAGATAAATAAGAACAGTCCGCGTGAGCCGGGGCTCATCTTAACACTAAGCAGAGGGCCCGGGCCGGACTTGAAAGCCGCCGGGGGAGATGGATGGGCTGGTGCCGAGGCGGGGGCGGCCGGGCGCGGGGGATGAGTGATGGGGTGTCGGCGCGCAGTCCCTGCCAGCCGGGCTGCCGGCCTCTGTCCGGCCGCCGCTGGGACGTGGGGGAGGGGGGAGGGGTGCGGGGGGAGGTGCTGAGGGGGCGCCCTCCCGCCGCCCCTCCCGCCGCCCGCCGGGATTTATGGCTTCGTTAAGGCCCGGAGAGTGGGGAGAGGGGGGAGAGGGGCCGAGGCCGGGCCTGCGGTGGGAGGGTTTGATGTCAGCCTGGCTGCCCCCGCTGGATTTCCGCCCTGCGCCTCGCCCCTGCAGGGGAAACTAGGCCGCCCCCGCGGGGCCACGGGTCACATGGGGAGGGGCGCGAGGCCTGACCTCCTTCCTCCTGTCGCCGGGCCCCGAGGACTCGAGGGTAGACAGGCCTGGGGGCCTCCAGGTGACTCCCTGCACGTTCCGTCCTCAGCCCACGTCCGCCTCTGTGCTCCCCCAGCACCCCTCGCGCCTCTGCCCTGCACAGGCCCCAGCCCACCTTCCAGCCTTGGTGTCTGCGCCCCCTGCTCTCGGAAGCCTTCCTCGACGCCCCTGCTGCATATATATGCAGGCAGTGTGGGGCTTCCTCCTCGGGATTCTGCACACCCCTCCCCCCATAGTCCTCACCAACCTCTTCCACAAGCATTGAGCATTTATCCCTAAATGACCATGAGCTTGAGGGCAGGGAGCCCATTTTTCTTCATCTTGACACCTCCAGGATTTGCTCAGTGACATCAACCAAACCCCATTTACTGAGGTCTGTCTAGTGCCGGTGGCCAGTGGCCGGTGGCTGTGCTAAAGGCCGTACTATTCTGCTGTTTATGGTGTTGTCCGTTTTACAGGCAGGCAGACTGAGGCTCGGAGAATCTTCAGCCACGGTTCAAAGTGAGTCTGTCTGAGTCCGAAAACACAAGCGCTTGAGACTATCCAGCTAAGCACCAGCCCGGGAGGGTGGGGGGGCTGGGGGGTGGGACGGGTATCAGCCAACATAGAAGGAAGGAAGTCTCTCTTCTCTGACTGCATCACCCAACGCCACGGTTTGCATTTGCTGTCGTGATCGGACTCCCCACGTATTTTCCCGTTGATTCTCAGAGCAGTCCTGCGGGGTCTGCATTATTATGATCACCCATTTTACAGATTGAAAAATCAGATTCAGAGAAGGGGCACACCCTGCCAAGGTCACAGCCAGCTGGGGGCTGAGCCAGGGCTTTTGGACGTCCCTCTTTCTCCCCAAGCTCAGGAAGAGGGGGGAGGGGGGTATTGCAGGTGGACTCTTGGTCCTTCCACTAGGGGAACAGAGAGGAACATTCCAAAACCCAGGCTTTTTCTAACACACCCGCATTCTGGAAGGGATGGTTCCCTTTGGTGGGATAAAACCCCTGGCTGGCCGCCAGCCCTGTTCTCTCCTGAGCCCGGGGTGCTCCTAAGGGGCCCTGACTTCCTGCCCACCAGCCCCGCTGTGCTGGGCTGGAGGTGCTGCCGTACCCCCTTCCGGCCTGGGCCTGCAGCTCCAGAGTCAGCGCAGCTGTGAGGAAGCAGCCTTCTCCCATCACCTCGGCCTCCCGGGTGGGGGCTCTGCTTCAAACCGGGGTGTGGATGATGTGGGGGTGGGGTGAAGCCATGCAGGCTGGTTCTGTCTGGCCTTCCTCCCTCCTCGCCCTCCACGTCCCCGCCGCTCGCTGGCTCTCCCATATAACAAGTTGGGACTCCTCGGCACCTGTCCCAAAGGATTAACCAAGATCCCGTCCACTCACTATTTAGGCAGGAAGGGGGGCTTGGAGGACGAAACAGACCAGTCTGCGACCTCTTTGGTGCGGGGCGTGGTTAGAAGTTGGGTCTGCCTCCATCATTCATGTATTTGCCCATTTGCCCATTCCCCTACTGTGTGCCAGGCACTGTTTGTTGAGCACCTACTATGTGTGAGGCCTGGCTCAGAGCACTGGGATACCATCATGAACAGGACAATTTTCATAGAGCAACAGTCCGGCTGGAAAGACAGACATGAGACCGATCATGACAGAATAATGGACTCCTGCTGTGATAAATCACTTCGCTCGTGGCTCTGTGCAAATGTCACCTCCTCAGAGAGACTCTCTCTGAGCCCCGTGGCTTCAAGTCTCACCGTGTCCATCACCAGCCTGTTTCTTGATTATTTGATAGCAGTGTGTGTGTCTGGTGATATGTATTTCTTTCTTTTCTATCTTTCCCATCACGAGAGTGGAGTGAGGCTGTTTTGTGCTCGATCTTTACCACCTGGCACGTAGTAGGTGCTAGAATACCTGTTGAGCGAGCAATGAATGGATGGATTGATGGCGGAAGTAGAGCGGAAACCTGTGCAGAGCCCAGGGTGCCCAAGAGAACTGATAAGGCCTCTCTTGATGTTCTCATGTGGGATGGTCCCTAGAAGCTGCCAGAAGGGCACTTGAGGGCTGGTAACACTCTCCAGCCAGCCTTGGTGCCTCGGGGCACTTTAGATCTTCGGATTAAATCCTAGCGCTGCCACCTGTCACAGTAGTCACCCTGAGCTAGTATTTCCCCTCTCTTATTCTCAGTTTCTTTGTCTGCAGAATGGGGGTGAGTATAGCTTACAGCTTGTGGGGTTATGTGTGAGGACACATGGGGTGACAGCTGTGGATTGTTTAGACCAGAGCTTACCCGCAGTGAGGGTTTAGTAAATGCTGGCGTTTGCAGCTCAGGGCCGCCTCTCGTGTTCCACGGAAAATTAGACCAAGGTGTTCAGGATTTTAAAGAAGTGGGTCCTGGTTGGCTTTAGTTTAGGACGGATGGGGTGAAAAGTCTAACATACTGAGTGCTAGTCCCTTCCAGGTCTCTCCCCGGAACACAGCATCCGCCCCTCAGCCTCAGTGTCCCCATCTGCTTGAGGGGGCGTGGAGGCGTCAGCCAGCTTCTCTCCAAGGCTGCCCGCCCCCCCCTTCCCCGCCCATTCCCAGCCAAACTCTCTGTTCCCTGAGGCCTTAACTTCCCGTCAGAGACCTCAGGGCCGTGCAGGCCAGGCCTTCACCTCCTGCATGAATATTTTGCACCTTCCCCCAGCCCAGATGTCCTGGAGTCTTGCCTCCTTGGCTCTTCTGGGCCTGTTCTCTGTCCCTGCTGGCTCTTAGCCAGAAAGCCACTGGCTCCTCCTCCCCCCCCCCCCCCCCCCCCCGCCGTGCCTGCTGCTTTGCCCTGAAAAGCCCCAGGAAGCCCTGCGACCGAACATTCCCGACCTCCCGCCCACCTTCTGCAGAGGGTGTCATTTCTATATGTGCAGTCATTAATTTTAGGGTCTTGGTCGCAGTGTGGGTTGGGGGTTCCTTAATCTCAGAAAGGCCCTATTTGCCCTCTACCTCTTCCCCTGGGGAGACATGGCCCAGGAAAGGGCATGCGTGAGTGCACGCGCGCGCGTGCGCGCGCGCGCACACACACACACACACACACACACACAGCCTCAAGAAGACTGCCAAAGCTGTCCCCTGAGACAGAGAGCTTATTTCTGAAACTCCGGACAGTGAGAAGGGGTGGCCGAGGGGCAGCCCTGGCTGCGGGCCCAGAGCTGTGGTTTCTGATGCTGCCTCTGCCTGGGGCTTGCAGGGGGGCTGGGGACTGGGGAGGAGGGACAGAGAGGAAGCTCTGAGTCGGCAGCTAAGCAGCGATGTGGAACACTGCACAGGGTGGACGCTGGGCCCAGGGGACCTGGCTTCTCTCCTACTTGGCCACCCCAGGGAAGTCCCTGTCCTTCCCTGGGCCTATACTGGCCCTGTTGCAGCCATGCAAAGAGCAGGCTGACTCAGGTCCCAGGCCCGGCCCAGACCCCTCATGCCATCTCTTACCTTGCAGAACTGCCCTGAGGACGGAACTGGGACATGGAAAGCATCTAGTGCGGTGCCTGGAAAACACCTCCTTTCCTCAGGGCAGACTGCCCGGCCCCAGGCTGAACTCAAGCCCCTCTGCTGGACCTTCCTTCATGGAATTCTGTCCTTCACGGCAGTGACCGCTGTCTGTAATTATAGACATGTTTATGGGTTGATCGGTTGAATGCCTTCTTCCTCATCAGATTATAAGCTTCTTGAAGGCAGAGATCTGAGCGCAGCACATAGTAGGAGATGCTATTAGGTGCAGTCAGGAAGCCAACACAGGTATTTCAACAGAGGGAATTTAACACAGGGCACTCGTTCTGAAAATGCGGGAAGGGCTGGAAGGCCTGAGTGGGGTGGTGAGGTACCCCAACAACGAGCAGCGGCAGGAGGTCACCACATCCTGGGGCCCCAGGGGACCATGGAAGAAGTGACAACAGAGCCCGGAAGCCAGGATCAGTCGGGGACACGGGAAGCAGAGTGGTGCGGGAGTGAGCAGAGTCTGCTCACAGGGGCTGGGACTTGGAGAAAGGGCCTGTCCCCACATGGAAGTGACCCAGTCACTGCCCAAGATGCTGTGAAAGTAGGGAGTTGGGGGTAAGAGTAACCTGGCTGCTGCCCTGGGGTCCCCAACCTGTTCTTCCCATTGACCAAGGCCAACAGGAAGCCAATGGCAAGGGAGCCTGGGAGATGCCATTGGGCAGGGTGAGCCCTGAGACAGAGTAGGATGAGGAGCAGGGGACAGACCTGAGCATGAATACACCAACGGCAGGCCCAAGCCTCACCTTCCGGATCTACTCACAGATGTGTTACGTAGTGTTTACTAGGCACTGGGCAGCGTTCGAAGCTTTCTACGGACATGAGCTCACTTAAGGAGCGTTTGTGTCAACAAGGAACAGCGGACACTCAGTAAATGCTGACTATCCTTGTTGGTAGTGCTGCTGCTGTCAGACTGGCTCCGGAGGGCTCAGTTGTGCTGTGATTCTGGAATTTTCCTGACTCCAAGAACTCCACCCCTGCCCCTGCTTTCTTGGGCCCAGCGAGCCGCCACCCAGGCCCCAGGCTCCCCAACCCCCACCCTGTGGAGAGCAGGGGAGGGAGGGCAGAGGATGCAGGCCTTGGGGCCCCAGCCCCCATGGAGCCGCTCCATCTCTGCCCTGGGCTCCACGGGGAGTCAGCGCTGCCTTTCTGCGCCTGTCAGTCAAACCCAGACTCTTGGAAGTTCAAGCGTGGCCAAAAGGAAGCAGATTTCAAAACACACCTCTGCTTGCCCCCTCTCCTTCCCCCGCCCCTCATGGCTGTTGATCCCGACTCCCGGGGGCTCCCTTGCCCCTGGCCTGTCCCAGGCAGAGCCCAAACCATACGGGTCTCGGGCAGAGGGAGGGGAGGGAGTGAGGGGGCCCTGCCTTGGTCCCACACCAGGCTGCGGCCCACTTCTTGTGGGTAGGGAAGAGACCTGAGGCAGATCAGGGCTACAGCTGCCCCTTTAGTGAGGAGGGACCCCGGGGTGGCAGGAGAGAGGGGCCCGAGCATCTACAAGGATGAGGGCCTTGCTGTTTTCATTGTTTTGTCCCTGCACCAGCATATGACTTATCTCCTAGAAGATTCTCATACGTTTCTGTTGCATAAATGAATGAATGAGTATATTCTCCAAAGAATTTAGTTCTTCCAACGGAGGAGAAGTTGGCCTAGCATTAACACCAAAGGTAAAAGGGAGCTATCAGGCTGGGGGACCCCCAAACTACCCACCCAACTCGTCCCAGCAGGGAGTTTTGGGTCAGAGCACTTGGGACACCAACTTGACTCTGTTGCCATCTAGCTTTGTAACATCGGACAGTTCTGCAAGCCTCAGTTTTCCTCACCTGTAAAATGGGGAGAGACCTCCCCCCTCCAGAGCATGCTGTGAGGCCCGAATTGAATGAGGCACTGCAAATAAATCCTAACACAGCCCCCTGGGGCAATAAAAGGTTTTACAGATACCAGTGACCTTTGGATGTTAGAGAATGAGCCAGAATGTCTTCCTGTGGGGTTGTAAATAGTATTAAAAGCATGGCCGAGGGCTTTAGCCAATAGCCATAGCTTCTTGTAGTCTCTCTGCAGAAGCAGATGAAACTAAAGCAAGGCCCAGTCACGGAGGACCTTTCTAGAACGAATGCCCTGATGTGGGAGTTCGCCCTTTCAGGGTCGGTTCTTACTCATCCGCTGCCCGGCCCGCCCTCCCTGCTCAGAGCCCAGCCATAAAAGCCGTGACAGCCGGATCCACACTGTTCACTTTATTGCAGTGTTGTTTTCCATTTGGAAAGTCTCCCTCCAGAACGTGCTCGAAAATTTTAAGAAGTGAGTGAATATATTGATGATGGCTTTATTGTCAGGATACTTCCTGAATTAGAAATAAAAGACTCTGCTGAATTCAATAAAATGACGTGGAGGAAAAAATGCTTTCTTTTTCCTCCCCCTCAGAATAAAAGCCTTCTTCTTGTGCTTAGCTTGAGGGGCTGGTGGGGGGGGGGGGGGCAACTTTCTGAAGTTCAGAGCTTTGCCTTGAAGATTCCTCTGATAACTCAAGAAGAGGTTGGACGTTCGATGCCCACCTTTACCCAAAGGCCAGCGAGAGATCCCTGCTCTCCTTGGAACAAGGAGCAGTGTCAATGGGTGCCCAAGATGTGGGCTCACCTCTGGCCCTTTCTGGCCTATGTAGCCCCCCACCGGTCCCTGGTGAGCCCCCGCTAGACTCCCCCAGCCCATGAGTCACCCAGGAACGTGGCTCAGACCCTTCCTTCTGCGAAACTGAGGAGAGACAAAGCCTGCCCTCAGCGTCCCCGCCCAGCTGAGCCCCGCTTCCCTTCTCCAGGCCCCACTGACCTGCGCCTTCATGTCCATGGCCCCAATGCCCACGCCCCCACCTTACTGACCTTTTGAGTCTGAAGTCTGTCTATGATTCATTAGAAGAGGCAGACGGCAAGGTGGGCTGAAAAGACAAGGCCTTGGGCTCGCACATATCTGGACCTGAGTCTCCTTGGCCTCTGTGATGCCGTGTGGCCTTGAACAAGTGTCTTCACCTCTCTGTGTTTCAGTGTCTGCAGCAGTGATGCAAACAGCCATCACGGGGCCTGGTAGTTACTGCTGCTGCATCGTCACTTCCCTAAATGACTTCTCTAAAGTCCCTTGCACTGGGGAAGGAGCACGCTGGGGGAGAGGGAGCCTATGGGATATTGGTAATGCAAAGAGCCAGGCAGCAGAAGCTTTCTCTCAAGGAGAAAGAAAGGAAGGGATGGCCATTTTCATGAACACCTACTATGCGTCAAGCATACAGCAACCTTACTCTACAGACTCAGAGAGGTTAAGTTACTTGCCTAAGTTCACACAGCTAACAAGAGACCCAGATTCAAACCTGGTCTGTCAGGCTCCTGGCTCATGCTAAGTATAATTTACCCTTGAGAATGTCTTCCCAAAAGCCGTGCATGGGAAGGAGTCTTGAAAGGCAGACTGAGGGGCTCCATGAGTGGATAGCAGAGGAAGCCCCTTGGGTCAGAATCCTGCTGTGAAGGAGGGTGGGGAGGGAGAGCAGGATCAGGCCTGAGCCCCCTGGCAGCCCTTGCTGTATGCGATGATGGATTCTGTTTCCGCCTATACCAGGCAGGTTCTGAGCGCCGCCATTTTTCTGTGAGGGAAGACCCACGTGTTCTGGGAAGAGCTTGTTGACTCAGAAGCCTGAGTGGGGTCTGTTTCCTAGGGTCCCGTTGTCCCAGTGCAGTGCTCATGTCTAGTGATCGACTCGCCTGTACGTCTGCTCTCAATCTCTCTGAATCTCTGTAGTCTGGCTTCCCTGCCACCATCTTGGTTCCATTAGGCCAAGAGCATGGGGGTCTAGGACCCAGAAATAGGGAGCTGGGGAGAGCCACGCTCAATGGCCAATGTGCACAGGGTGGGGCTCCCATGGTTTAGGACTCCTGGCGAGGAGGCAGTTTGGTTAGATGGGGAGGGAGCCCCAGTCACCCTTGATCTGCACCATCCTCAAGGAGCCACAGGTCAGGTTGTGAGGGGACACTTTGGCCGAAGTTGCATCTTAGCGAAGGACAAGGGGGTCTTCAAGTCTCAGCACTCAGACCCACTTTCCTTCCCTGAGGCACCCTGGGGAGGAAGCAAGATGCCAGTGCCTTTGTTATGAGCCCAGCCGACTGCTGTATTCCTCAAGTGAATGACAGCCACGCTTTGTGCCTTGTGGCCCCCACGTGAAGAAAATAGGAGGGATGACAGCCTTCCTCATGCAGTCCCCACTCTGGGGCTCTAGGACCTTCTCCACCTTCATCACCCCAATCTTTCACTTAAATTAAGATGACATCTTGATTCTTTTTCCCTCTGGCAACGCAGCTTTGTTTCCCATGAAACTTCTAGCTAATCTAAGGAAGGATTAGCTTGCATTCCCGTGCTCACCCAACCTCCCTGAAGCCTCCTGCCCCCGTTCTGTGCAGAAGGTCACGCCAGTGTCACGGCGATGGCCAGCGCTGTGGCCACACCCAACTGTGCTGGACCCAAGCCAGCACCCTCAGGCAGGGCATCTCATGGTCCCTGCGTGTGACAGTGATGACCCCCCTCGTTTGGAGTGTGACCTGAGTACCATGCTCTGAGTCACTCTCTTGACCTACTTGACCAAGAGCCCAGAGACCAGCCTTTGGTTGCAGGCCTGGGTACTGAGCTGCCGTGAGGGACCCGGCGTATGTAACTGCACATCTTTGTGCCTTGATTTCCCCAGTCTGAGCCGTGAAAGTGTCCCTCCTCCGTTCTACCCACCTCTCCCATTGTCCCAGGCGTCGGCACCGGGGAAAGAGGAGCTCCATGTCCTGGCCCCCAGGCCCAGGGGAAGCTGCAGAGGTGGGAAGGAGACACCCCAGCCCCGGGGAAAGAGGAGCTCGGGGGGGTCTGTCCCCCCGGCCCAGGGGAGGCCGCAGAGGTGGGAAGGAGGCCGTGGTGCTGCGGACCCTCCTGGGCTCGGCTCGGGCACATGTGCAGGCCCATCGGAGCGCCCCGCTGGCACACATGGCCCCCCGCCCCGCCTGGCTGCCTTCTCTGCCGCCCCCGGACTCATGCCCAGGATCTGCATACTTAGCCGCTCACCGCAGTGTAGGCCAAGCCATAAATCCTTCTCAGGCGGGGCCCTGGGAAAGCGCACCCCGAGCTTCCGCAGAGCCCCCCGCCCCCAGGCCTGGCTTCTGCAACCCAGCCCCCCGAGTCTCCCCGGGGCATGCGGGGGTGTCAGCTGCGTCCTCAGGGTCCCCCCTCCTCCAGGGGCAGAGGCGGGCAGCTAAGGAACCAGAACGACCCACATAGTTGGAGGAGGACTAAAAGGAAACGGGAACAGTTTCATTCTGCAATTTCAGGCAGCGAGTGAGAAGGCCGGGCCGAAGCTTTCCGTCTTTCTGCAGAGACAGAGGGGTAAACTGGGGCTCAGGCTCAGTCTCGAGTCATTCGGGGCCAAGCCAACAGCAATGCCAGGATGGCTTGTCAGGTCTCAAAAGCCTGGCCAGTGCCAGTGAGCGTCTCATTCTTGAGGCAGCTGGGAAGGGTGGTCCCACAGAGGAGGGGGCCCGTATGCTCGGCCCCCAGTTCCAGCTCGGCCCCCAGCCGGTGGTGTAGTCGTGGCCATGGCTCTGACCCCTCTGAGACTGTTTCCACCCCTCTTTTACTTCTGGGCTCTGTCCAGCCTCCCGATTTAGCCTCCCAGCCTCCCGCCTCCGCAGCCCCAAACCCAAAGAGAGACAGGACCTTTAGCGTCACCGATTCTCAAAAAAATGGAAACAGCACCCTTAGAAAGCCGTTACCAAAAAATGTGCGTAGCCGACATCCTGGTGCCCCTAACCCGGCCTTGAACCTGACTCCTGTCCTAAAGGGCCAGCTCTGAGCAACTTCGAGCTCTGTCTGCTCCCAGATGATGCAGTGCACGTTCTGTAGTCTGGACATCAGCCCCTTGGACAGGGAGGCGAAGAAGAAGATGGCGTGTGCGAGCGGCAGAGGCCGGACACCAAGCAGAGCTGTCAGGTACTGGGACTGAGGCTTCACTCCCTGCTGTGTCACCAGCCGCCTTGGGCGTCCCAGGGAAGAATTAACTTCTCGACTTCCGCTCTTTGTCTTCCCCTGCAGCCCAGTGGGCCTCGACCTCTCCGGATCCCCAGGGGCGCGCGACCTCGCTATTTTCAGCACTACCACCCGCACCCGCCTTGCGTCTCTGCTGTCCCTCTGACCTGGGACATGTAGTCACAGAGATTTATGCTAACCTTCAGCTTTAGTCTTACCTCCAGCTCAGGCTGCCCTGGGCCTCCCGTAAGCGTCCAGTTGGGGATGGAAGAGAGAATTTACAAAACAAATAGGACAGCCGTGCCTGGGATCCGAAGACCTGGGTTACGTGCTCCCTTTGCCATGAACTTACCGTGTGTGTGTGTGTGACCTTGAACAAGTCTCTCGGCCTCTGGTGCCTCAGCCTCCCCATCTGTTAAATGGGAGACTGGGACTCCAGCTGCCCCTCGAATGAGTTGTTTCTGTTCCACTTTGTCCATTTTTGCCACGCCCACCTGTCCCCTGTAACTCTAGTCACTGAATATCATGCTTTAAATACATGTACTTTCTCCAGTTAAATGAATTTATTTTAAAAGGAAATTTTAAATCACTTCCACAAATGAAAAAAAAAACAAACTCTGTATCGTTTGCCATAGGAAATAAAAGGTAGCCAGAAAAATAAATACACTGAAGATGAAAATCATGTTGTGAACATCTTTGGAAATTAATCCTCGCCAAAGGCTGTGGTCTCAATGCTCTGCCCTCTGTTTTACGCATTCACATAACAAATGTTCCATGAGCTCCTTCCACGTGTCAAGTACTGTTCTGATGCTGGAGATACAGCAATGAGAAAAAATAGACAAAGTCCCTGTTCACTTGGCGCTCAGGTGCTGGGGGGTGGCAGCAAGCACGTGTCAGGGAAGAGAAGCAAATATAGGAGCTACCCTACCCAGGAGGGCCAGGGAAGGTCTTTATGGGAATCTGAGCAATGCTCTAAAGGAAGCAAGGACTTGAGTCATGCAGGTATCTAAGAAAAGAGCATTCGGGTCAGAGAAAACAGCAAGTGCAAAGGCCCTGAGGCAGGAACGTGCTGGTGTGTCTGGAAAACCATGAGGAGCCCGTTTGGAGTGAGTTGTGGGAATGAGTAGGAGCTGAGATCAGGGAAGCAACAGGGAGGTTGCTGTTTGCAGAGAGAAAGAGAGGCGTATCCAAGGGGGGCTAAGAGTAAGGGAACAGCAAATTGAGACCTTCTCACTGGCTTAATGAGAAGGCAAGAAGGGAGTAAAGGAGCAGCTCTCTGGGTCTGTGACTCAATGCTGGGTCTGTCTAGCCCTCTAACGTCCCCCTACGACACTCCAGGGGTGGCCCACCGGGGGCACATCCCCACTCTCCACTGAGCTCACCTCCAGACACTATGGCGTCTTTCCTGCTCTCGAGGTTCATGATTCCTCGCGTTTCTAGGCCGGGCGCGAGGCTGCCCAGGGAATGATTTGAAGTCCACGAATGCCCAGGAGCTTTCCCTTCTGCGTCGCATTTATGTCTGCATGTTGCGTCCCCTGCCTTCCCGTCCAGCCAGCTTCCAGACCATCCGGTCCCAAGCTCAGCTCCGGGAGACCCTCTCTGTTCCGCGAGCGCAGGTAAGGTTGACCGCCCTTGGCCGGCGAGGCCCACCCGTGCTTTTCCTCAGTGAACCCTTGCGGTAGCCCCAGCAGGGCAGGCTGTTACTACCCCATTTTACAGAGGAGGAAACTGAAGCTTCCAGGTGTCAAGACAGGACCACCTGCTGGCAAGTCATGAGGCTGTTGGCCGCCCAGGCAGGACCCCAGATCGTGTCCCTTTCCTGCATGCTGCCGGCCTTGCCCTGACGACGACACCGGCAGTGCCCCGCAGAGGCTCCAGGGTGTGGGGCAGGGGCTTCCGAGGCCAGGTGGTGTGGCCGAACACGGGACTCTCGCTTAGCGGGGCTTCGGGGCTGGAGAAGGCAACGACATTAAAGTTCCGAGCTCCCCCTCAGTCGGCCGTCAGAGGAGGGAGATGACCCCCAAAACTGTCTTTCCAGAAAGATCTGTACTGGGGGAGGGGAGGCGAGGGGTCCAGGGCTGAGACCAGGGTGGGGCAAGCCAGCACCCAGGGCACAGAGTCGAAGGAGGCGCTCCTTGTGGGGCGGGTCCCCGCGCACGTGGTAACGAGTGTCTCCTTGCACTTCGCTCTCTGTGTCTCGCTTGCTCCAGCCCAGTCCTGCCCTTGAACTAGGGCCCTGTCCCCCAGCTTCAGGCAGGGCAGAGGAACTGCCACCCCCATCTTTCCCAAGGCTCAGTGCTTTAGAGCCATAGGCTTGGAGGGGGGTACACTGCTCCTCAATCCAGTTCTGCCTCTTATTCTGCATGATTTAGGTCAACCCCTCCCCCTCTCTGGGCCTCAGTTTCCCCACCAGTAAATGGGGACAGTTGAGCTAGACTAAGGCATCCAAGCGTCAGGATCACTTGCAATGCATGCAGGGTTGGGGGAGGGGGGCTACAGATTTCAGGGCCCGGCTCATAACCTACTAAACCAGAACCTCAGTGGGGAGGGTCCTGGAAATTGGTTTTTTAAGTCTGATGAAGCTTCTGGTCCATGAGCTGCTTTCCAGCTCTAGAACAAATGCTGGCCGTGCGTGCATGCGTGCGTGCGTGCATTCAATAAAGCAGCACATATTTCTGGAGTAGCTAGAGCTGTTCTGGGTTCACAGCCAGAGGAGGCGGCCACGGTCCTGCTCTCACACCTGGTCATGAGGGGAGAGACAGGAAACAGGGTGAGATGGTCTCAGATGATAAGAGCTGTGAGGAAGACACACTGTGGTGTGAGGTTAGGAGGGGCGGGGCTCCATTAACATCCTTAAAGGGGCCTCTTTGAGAATGAGACACTGAGCTGACACCTGGATGATGTGACATTCTGGAGGAGGGTGCTCCAGGCCATGCGAGCACAGTCAGTGCAAGGGTCCTGGGGCAAGTACCAAGCTGGTGCATGAGAACCATAGAGAGCCGGTGCAGATGGAACATGGTGAGGGTGTGGGAGGCATAGGTCACGGTGGGGGTGGGGAGAGCCCAGCCCAGGGCGGGCAGAGCGAGCCTGGGCGAGGCGTTCAGCAAGTTGTAGATGGCATCTGGGTTCCGGCTGAGAACGGACTGGAGGGACAGCAGAGGAAGCAGGGAGGCAGTTTCCAGGCGAGATGGTGGCTGGGCTGGAAGTCGACAGAAGGGATGGAGGTGAACAGATGTCCGTCTGGAGGGAGGGTTGACAGAAGTTTTGAATGGGCCTACCTGTGCTCCTGTAGATGGATGTACTGGGGGGGGGGGGCAGACTGAGAGACTCAAGGGCGGGGCTGGGTCTTACTGGGCCTTGTTCGTGCCATCTTCAGAGGCCAGGCCTGCTGGGTGAGTGAGAAGGTGACAGACAGGCCCGGCACAGCCCAGCAATTCCCAATGTGTCCACAAGGTGGCAGAATTCTGCCTCTTCCGGCAGCTCTGGGGCTGGACCGTTGGCTGCGGCAATACCAGGGTGCGCCCCTCGTGCTGGGTGGTGTAATGGTGCCTCCTGAGGTGGCCCTGCGGGCAGCCTGCCCTGGACTCCAGGTTCTGGCTCGCCTGGGGCTGCTAAGCAGTCAGGTGGGGCCGGGCCTGGCCTAACGCGGATCCCTGCCCTCAGCAAGCGGCGCCTCCTAAAAGCCCAGGCTTGCACTGGCCTGGCTGGGGCTGGAGCCCGGCTCTGCCACCCACCGGATGTGTGACCCCGGAGATGCTGCTTCATGTCTCCACGCCTCAGTTTCCTCATCTGTAGAATGGGGCGGATAACAGCATCCACCTCAAGGGTCACGGGCAGAGTAAATGAGCTGAGACACAAAAAGTACCCGAGATCTGGGTCATGTCAGTCCTGGATACACATGCGCGTTGGCCAGAGATGTTGCCGTTAATACTCCTTTCTTTGGGAATTGAATAGGGAGGGAGGGAGTTTGGTTCAGACAGAGCAGGTGTGATGGGGAAAGGGCATGAATGTCCCCAGGGAGGTCAGGGGCCCGGTGGGCAACAGCATCACCCACATGCCTGTCCCTGACTGAGCTGGACACTGACGGGACAGACAGGCCGACTTAAAAGGCTTCATGGCTGAAATGGGGGGGACTGAGCCAGAATATTTGGACCCAGCAGGGTGGGTGCTGGAGGCGAGGCCAGCCAACGGGGAATCAGGAAGGCGCCACATGACCCTGGAGGCCCCTCGGAGCAGGCCGGCATGGCGGGGAAGGGACCAGACAAGCGGACAGGAAGAGGGAGGGGGAGGGGCTCTGCAGGACACGGGGGGGGGGGGGGGGGGGGGGGGGGGGGGGGCAGGCAGAGCAAGAGGTAGAGTGGGTGTTTGCTGCAGGAGCGAAGGGGCGGGTCCCGGGGAGAGGGGTGGGGGGAGAGGATGGGTGACGTTGGTGAGGGAGGAGGGAAGTTCAGACAGACACGGCCCAGGGCCACACCAAAGTGCATGAAGTGGTGAGAAGTGAAATTTTGATTTCTCTCGCTGGGAGACCCTGGAGAAAATAAAAAGGCAACCTGCCAGGAGCATAGAGCACGTCAGGTGCTTAGACACGGTGTCATTTCACACTCTGAACAACCCTCTTGTTATCGACAACTATTATCATCTCTGTTAGGGATGAAGACACGGAGGGTCAGAGAAGGCAAGTGATTTTCCCGAGGTCACACAGCCGGACGGGGTAGAAGCAGGAGAAGGACCTCGGCTCACCCTCTGGGCTGCCCCGCCGAAGGCGGAAGGGACGGGCACCGGGCTGAGGACTGGGGGCAGGCGTCCAGCGGCCTCTGCCTTACGGTGGTGTGGCCTGCCCCCGTGGGAACAAAGGGGACGCCGAGGGAGCGGCGGCCTGGAGCGTTGAGGGACGGGCCTGGAGAAGAAGCAGGTGCCCATGGGGCTGGCCTGTGACCCGAGCGGGCGCCAGGGGCTGGCTTCACCGCCCCCCCACCCCCCACCACCCCCCACCACCCACCCCAACCCCCTACCCCCGCTCTGGGGAGGGATGGTCCAGTTGGGACGAGGCCCCAGCTCTGGAGCGTCCAGGGAGCTGTGGCCTGGAGTGAATTGGCCCCGGGAAGGGGGCGTGTGCAAACGGTGACCTTCAGAGGCGGGCTGGCGTCCTGCCCGCGACACCGGGCCAGCACCCACGACATCCGGCCCCTCTTATGCAGGCTCCAGGGAGGCTCCGTGGTGAGGGGCAGAGGTGGGCTGCAGATTGGTGGAGAGGCCTGGGAGCCGTGGGAGGGGGGGGGACCGGCTTCCAGCCCTGGCTCTGCCCTCAGGCCCTGGGGACCTTGGACTCATCCCGCCTCACCTCTTGGCCAGTGGCCCGCAGCTATGAAAGACAGTGGGCGCGGCCATGGACTCCCTCCCCGGGGCCCCCTTCCAAGCCCGCGAGTGTGCGGAAAAGCCAGGGAGATGGGAAGTCCCTTGGGGGTGGGGCCGTCTGGGCAGTGAGAGGACCTGCTGAGTCATCAGACTTGCACTTGGAAGGGACCTTGAGGAATTGCCCTGTACTTTGGCCTAAAGCAGCCTCTACAGCTAACGGTCAGCCTGAGAATCCCTCACCGAGGCCCCTCCCCTTCCACAGAGACAGAGGCCCAGAGAGGGGAAGGGACTTGCCTGAGTCACACAGCCAAGGAGGGGAGAGCAGTGGGAAGGAGTACCAATCCCACGTCCCCTGTGCCTGTAACCCTAGCATGTCTTCCCTCTAGAAAGTTCTTTAGTCTCTCCAGGTGGGCTCACGCAGGCACAGAAGGCACCCAGAGGTACGGCCCACCTGGGCCACTGGCTCTCCTGACGTCTTCGGGCAAAACCCAGACGGTCTCGTTTATTCTTCATTCTTTGTCCTTTCTGCCTCAGAATTCCAGGCTGGTGAGGTTTTCATTTGATTTCCACTCAGAGAGCCAGAACTGGCAAGGCAGGGGCTGCACCGGTCCCCAGCCGTCCCCAGCAAATACTGGGGAAAGGTCGACTTAAACACAAGCAACGAGAAAGCAAATCAAATGCTTACCGATGATCAGAGGGCCTGGTAACCTGCTTGTGTCCTGTCTCAGCATTATTGCTCCCATTTGGCGGCTGAGGAAACTGAGGCTCTGAGAGGTAAATAGATGCCTGGGTTCCTGGCTGGGACTGGAGCCCAGATTTTGAGGCTCCACAGTGCATGCTCTGGCGAAGCCTTTTCTGCCTTCTTGGTTTTGCAGAACAACTTCACCCTGGTCCCCCATCTGCTGGGCCAACGGTATCCGTCAGTGTCATCTGCCCCTTGGTGAGCCTGGATCTTGGGCTCAGGGCCCGGAGGTGCCCCATTTCAGAGCCAAGGGCGACACCTCATGGGCACTTGTGGGCATGACATGCAGCTACCCGTTCCCAGAATAAGCTGGGAGGATGGTGCCTGGATCCTTCGTCAAAAACATTTCAAAGTAAGAGAGAGGTTTCCTTCAAGAAACTTCCAGCCTGTAATATTGTTATGTGATGACAATTACAATGCAGAGTATGAAAGTCAGGTTTCACACGGTTTCCTTTTAATCAGAGCAAGTGAAATCCTACGTGAATATGCAATGTGCAATAGTAGAAAACACTAAGTGAGCATTTGCTGCACGCCAGGCATTGTCCTCCGTGCTTTGCTTGATTCAACACTGCATTCTCCCAACAGCTCTCAGGAGGCGGGCGCTATCATTAGCTCCACTTTAGAGGAGTGAATATATTACCAGCTGCCCATAACATCATGTGCACAATAATAAAATCATTAGTTCCGTCTGCAGACTAGTGATCAGAGAAGGTGGGTAACTTGGCCAGGGTTGTACAGCTTAAGAGACACAGAGTCAGGATTTCTGACTGGCTCTAGGAGCCTTGCCCTTCATCTCAGTGCTAGACCGCCTCTGTGCACAGCTGATACAGATGAGGCTTTAGGGCGCCTGCATGGCTTGGTCGGTTAAGCGTCAGGTTCTAGGTTTCTGCTCAGGTCATGATCTCATGGTTCGTGGGTTCAAGCCCCACTTTGGGCTATGCTGACAGTGCAGAGCCTGCCTGGGATTCTCCCTCACTCCCTCTCTCTCTGCCCCTCCACCCTGCATCTCTCTCACTCTTTTTTTTTTTTAAATGTTTTATTTATTTCTAGGAGAGAGAGAGAGAGACAGCGTGAGCAGGGGAGGGTCAGAGAGAGAGAGAGGGAGATACAGACTCTGAAACAGGCTCCAGGCTCTGAGCCGGCAGTCAGCACAGAGCCCGACGCGGGGCTCGAACCCACGAACCGCGAGATCATGACCTAAGCGAAAGTCGGACGCTTAACCGACTAAGCCACCCAGGCGCCCCTCTCACTCTTAAAATAAAAAATAAAAAAAGAAGTGAGGCTTCTCTGGGTGAAAGGGTGGGGGATGATTTAGGAGCCCATCCCCCACCTCCTCTGGACCCCCAAAGAGCCATCAACAAACAGCTGTTGACCTCAGTGTGGGAGTCAGTGCATACCTGATACCTGATGTGGAGACGTTGACAGATTTTAAGCAGAGAGGAGGAACAGTTCGATTTTTGTGTTGTGAGTTTTGTGGTCCTCCAGAGTGAAGCAAGGGGCTTGAGGCTTAGAAGCTGTGACACAGTTACCGGGTCTGGGCTGGGCAGTAGCCACCGGAGTAGGGGGCAGGAGGGCAGAGGAGGAAGGACAATCTGTCTTCGCCATGGAATCATGTGGACACAAGCTTAGCTTTTCACTTAGTTGGGAGGAGGGAGAATATGTTTCTAGTTTGCTTCGAGCCAATCAATCCATTCACAACTATTTGTAGAACATGTGCTGCATGTCAGCTGTTGTTCTGGATCCTGGGGATATGATTGCGGACACAAGGAGACAAGGTCTCACTCTCTGAGAGTTACACTGTAGTAGGGGAAGTCCGACAATAATCTTAAAAATAAATAAAATAAAAGAAGATGGTGTGCTCAGAGTGGCAATTTCTGTAGCAAATTAAAGACTTCAGATCCAGACCAGCTGAATTCTTATATTGCCACTTGACTACGCAGATCTGGAGATAGAATGTTTCTAGCAGAGGGAGCAGCAAGTGCAAAGGCCCTGAGGTGGGAAGGTGCTTGGAGTGTTAGAGAAACAAAGTGCGACCGCAGCATGGGAGGGGCGGGGGTCAGAGAGGTAGGCAAGGGTCAGATCACACACATAGGAATAAGCTTAGAGTTTCATCCAGGGCAACAAGACACCATAGGAAAGTTTGGGGCAGGAGTGTGACAGGCTCTGATTTGCATTTGTAAAGAATCACCCTGACTGCTAAGCAGGAAAAGATTAAGGGTAGTAAGAGTGGAAACAGGGACTCCAGTTAAGAGGTGATTAATTTCATCCAGGGGGAAGACAAATGGTGACTTAGAGGAGAGTGGACATGGCAGAGATCAAGAGAAATGGAAGGATTCGGATGTGTTTGGAGATCGAATTGGCTGGGCTTACTGATGGGTTATTCATGAGGGGCACACGGGAAAGGGAGGAATCGAAGGGGGGTTTCAGAGGTCAGACTACGGATGACAGGTGCTGTGATTTGCTGAGATGAGGAAGCAGGAGGAACAGGTGTGCAGCAAGAGGCTGAGGGGACCAGGAGCTCTACATGCGGTCAGGCAAGAAGAGATGAGACATAAATGCACGGATTCCTGAATCTGGGAGTGATTGAATGGATCAGCTCTGGAACTGTACATCTGGGTGTTATCTCGCTAAGAAAAGGCAAGCCATGGTTGCAAGAAGATGCTCACAATTCTGTCTGGACACATAATGGACTCTCATCAAGATTACTATCAATACCACCAATGTCACTACCAGACCATTATCACCATTATCAATGGTAACGTCGGTACATTACAGCCATCAGTGTCATCAACAATTACAGTCACCATTACCACCATCATCACCAGCACTCATCAGTGTCACCACCATCACCTTCATCACGTCACCCTTGTCGTCGCCATCGGCATTATAATCCTCACTGCCATAATGACGGGCATCAAAATCATCACCATAACCACCTCCGCTCTCAAGTTCACTATTAACACCACCAGCAGCCCCGCCGTCCTAACCATCCCCATCAGCATTACTTTAACCATCGCCATAACCAGCTCTGTCACCACTGTCCCCACCTGTACCATCGATCACCATCTCTGTCTTTATCACACGCTTATCACCAGCAGTAGCGCAGTGTATGGCTGTTACTGCCCTCGCCATCACCACCAGCACCAGCGCCATGATCCCCATTACCTCACATCCTCCTCATCACCGTGGCCGGTGCCATTGCTATCAATGCCATTATACCATCACCCCCTCCATCACCCCCAGGGTCACCATGAACACCTCCAATGCCATTGCCATCCTCACTATAGCCCTACAGTCCTCACCTCCATCCGTATCATCACCACCATCACCCCTCCGCCACCCCCACCATAGCCTCTACCGCCACTGTTCTCATCACGACTTGCTGAATTTCTGACTTTGCTCCCAGCAAAGCCAGAAGCCCTTCGCCTGTGATGGCACTCATCAGCCGCATGCCTCAGTGATGTTGAGCTCACACTCTTTTTTTTTTAATGTTTTATTTATTTCTAGGAGAGAGAGAGAGAGACAGCGTGAGCAGGGGAGGGTCAGAGAGAGAGGGAGTCACAGACTGAAACAGGCTCCAGGCTCTGAGCTGGCAGTCAGCACAGAGCCCGACGCGGGGCTCGAACCCACGAACCGCGAGATCATGACCTAAGCGAAAGTCGGACGTTAACCGACTAAGCCACCCAGGCGCCCCGAGCTCACACTCTTTACAGATGGGGGTGACGGGGGACTCCAGCATGGGCAGTACTGTGCTCAGGACCACAGAACAAGAGGTTTTGGTTCTGGCCGTGAGGATTTGAGTCAGGGGTCCTAGAATCTGAAGATGAGTTTGGGGTAAAGGTCACTCTCAGGATCCATAGACACTGAATGGGTCTTTCTAGGACAAGCTTCAAAGATACAGATAATCTGCTGCGGGCAAGACTCCAAAATCCAGCGGTGTCAGGAAGACGGAACTTCATCTCTGTCTCGGGCCAGGCTGGCACGGCTGCCCGAGGTTGAGGGAGACCCAGACTTGAGGCCACACCCCTCCCTCATCCTCCACACGCAGCTTCCCATTCACCCAAGCCCGAGAAAGCTGCCCCAGTCCTCACTGCTGCGTCCGCCCTCCAGGCAGTGAAGGCAGGGGGGGAGACGGGAGCGCCCATCTCCTGTGGGGACAGGGCTCAGAAGTGGCACACATCACTTCTCTGCACACCCACTGGCCAGAGACAGAGGTCTCTGTCCATCCAGAACAAAGTGTGGATTCGAATAATACTAATTATTATAGTAATAAAAGCTGCTGCTTACCAGGTAGCTACTAAACGTTGATTTAATGCCAAGAACATCACACACGCCATTTCTAATCTCGGGCAATAGATACGTCCTGCTCCCTTTTTTGTCTTTATGTTACATGTGAGAAACATGTTCAGAAAGCTTAAGCTCGTTGTCTCTAATATATCTTCCAGGATCTTCTGGAAGAGGAGGCTGGCGGTCAGACATCAGCAGCCATGTCTGTTCACTCATCCGTTAAATCTCATAGAAAAGGATCCTGGAGTCAGAATGCTTGGATTCAAATGTTAATTTGATGACAATGGTGATGATGATAAAGCTGATGAGGGGCGCCTGGGGGGCTCAGTCGGTTAAGCCTCCGACTTCAGCTTAGGTCATTAGCTCATGGTTTATGAGTTCGAGCCCCGCCTCTGCTGTCTGCATAGAGCCCACTTGGGATCCTCTGTCTCCCCATCTCTCTGCCCCTCCTCTGCTGTTCTCTCTCTCTCTCAAAATAAAAAAGTCAACTTTAAAAAGAATTGTTTTGTTTTGTTTGTTTTTAGATTCCAATGTATAATAAAGATCATACAGTATTTGTCTTCCTCTGACTTGTTTTATTCAGCATAATGCCCTCAAGGTCCATCTGTACTTTGACAAATGAAATGGCAAATTTTCATTCATTTTTGTGACTGAATACTATACCATCGTATATCTGTACCACAGTTTCTTCATCCATTCTTCCATTGATGGACACCTAGGTCGTTTCCATAGTGTGGCCATTGTACGTAAAGCTGCGCTGGGCGTGGGGGTGCACCTATCTTTTTGCGTTCGTGTTTTCATTTTCTTCTGATAAATACCCAGAAGTGGAACTACTGAATTATAGGGTAGTTCTGTTTTTAATTTTTGAGGAAGCCCCGTACTGTTTTCCATAGTGGCTGCACCAGTTTACATCCCCACCAACAGCAGGGAAGGGCTCCCTTTCCTCCACATTTTCATCAGCACTGTTACCTCTTGGTTTTTTTCATTATAGCCATTCTGACAGGTGTGGGGTGCTAGCTCGTTGTGGTTCTGATCTGAATTTCCCTGATGATTAATGTATTTTCATTTACTTGCTGGCCTTCTGTATGTCTTCTTTGGAAAAAATGTCTATTCAAGGCTGCTCATTTTTAAATCGGATTCTCAATTTTTTTTTTTTTTTGCTATTCAATTGTGAGTTCTTTATATATTTCAGATACTAGCCCCTTATCAGATATGCAATTTGCACATACTTTCTCCCATTCAGTAGGTTGCTTTTTCATTTTGTTGACTGTTTCCTGTGCTGTGCAGAAGTTTTTTGTTTGATTAGTTGGTTGTTTTTTTTGTTTTGGATTGGTTTGACATGGTCTTATTTATTTTTGCTTTTATTACTTTTACTTTTGGCATCAAATTTAAAAAATCATCGCTAAGACCGATGTCAAGGAGCACACCACCTATGTCTTCTTCTAGGAGTTTTATGGTTTTGGGTCTTACATTCAAATCTTTAATCTATTTTGAGTTCATTTTTGTGTATGGTGTAAGATGGCTTCGTTCTTTTGCTGTCCAATTTTCCCAGCACCATTTGTCAAAGAGACTGTCCTTCCCTCCACTGTATATTCTTGGCTTCTTTGTTGTAAATTAATTGACCGTATACACATGGGTTTAATTCTGGGCTTTCTGTTCTCTTCCATGGGTCTATGTATTCTGTAGTTTTCTTTTCCTGTAATGTCTTTGTCTGGTTTTGGTATTAGGGTAATGCTGGCCTCATAGAATGAGTTCGGAAGAACTCCCTCTGTTTCTATTTTCTTTTATTTATGGAGAAATTTAGGACATGCACCAACGACCATGAAAATGTGTATGTTCATTATAAGGACAATGTTGAAAACAAGCCTCTGTCTACCCAAGCCAGGAATTGTGACCTTGGGATAATGACTCAGCCTCTCTCTTCACTTTCCTCATGTGTAACCTACCATCATTCACGATAAACAGATCTTACCTATACTCCTGTTTCAAGTGTCAAATAAATTACATGTTAAGGGTCTGGCACGATGCCCAGGACATGGGAAGTACTCATAATATTAAATATCACGATGACCAGGTCTATAATTTTACATAGAGAGGTATGCCTCAATGTAAAAATCGAATCCATGCCTAAAGTGTTGGGTAGTAAATTTTGCATAGCAAGCAACTACATTCTTTTTTCTCTAAGAGGGAAAAATAACGCATTCCTAACCCATCCAAAATTCCCCACCAACTCCCAAAAGTCGTGTAGACACACAAAATAATCTATGAAGGATTTCTGTATAATTTAAATAGTGACAACACCAGTTGCCTAATTATCCCACCCCTAATGGATTCATTAGTCTGTCTGCTTGGCCACTGGGCATGCCCGGTGCCAACCTGACCTCAGGGGTTCACTGGTGGTTGAAGGCTGTCCATCCACCACCCAACTGTTTCTCTAGGTTTTTGGAAATATCGTGGCATGCTTGGGAGATGTGGTAATGTATTCCAGAACCAGCTACACTTTTCTAATCGTCCTCTACTTTCTGAGACATGAGAAAAAGTACCTGCAGTCGGTGGGGACAAGGGTGTGGCCAAAGGAATGGTTTTGCCCTTTTGTTTCCTCCATTACCAGACTTTCCTATTTGTAGATTCAATGTTCTAGGTCTCGTGGCTCGCCTTCTCTCTTCACAGGCTTTTCCTCTTCCAGAGAAAACATTTACACTTAAAAATGCGGGGACAACGATGATGGCGGCAGCTGGCCATTAGACTGTGTAGACACTGGATGTGGATCTCCAGGAAGAACCAGGGAGATGCAATTGTGACTCACACGCATCTTCTCACTGGATCCGCCCACAGTATAGAGGCCCTGATGCCACTTTCCTGCAGACTGCTCGGAGCTGGCTGGTTGCTGGGGCAAACGTTTGCTCAAGTAGTGTGTGTGTGTGTGTGTGTGTGTGTGTGTGTGTGAGTGTGTGTCCCACCTTCCGGAGCCCCTCCCCCACTGGACCACCAGGTGAACTCTAGGCACATCCGCAAAGACCACACGGTGAATGTCACCCTAAAGCTTGCTTTGAAAAACACAGGACCAGATCATTTCTCTATTTCCATCATGGCTGTGGCCGCCATAAAACCTAGTCGTCAGTTTGGGGCTCACCTGTACCAGCTGGTGTGGAATTCCGCTGCGTGGCTTACTTTAACCAGTGGAACGTGAGCAGGAAGGACAGAAGGGACAGCTAAGCAGGAGTTACGAGAGCCGTCATGGGGTTTGGCCGCTGCTCTTTTTCTCTCTTCCGTGAAAGGGCATATCCCAGATAGGGGTTGAGATTTCATCTTGAACCTAGGAATGACAAGGACACAAGGAGCCGGGGCCAGCTTACCCACAGCAATCGTCAGCAGTCATGAACACACGTGAGAAACAAACCTTTGCTGTTATAAATCAGTGCAGCTTTCAGGGTTCTTTGTTACTGCAGCATAACGTCTCGAAAGCTGACTAATACAGGGCTAAGGCGGGGACGGCACTGAAAAGTAGTTAGGTTAAGACGACCTCTGAAGTCCCTGTAGGCCCTCATTCTAGACACCCTGGCATTCTCAGTAAATGGGACCTGGGTCCCATGGGTGCCTGAAAAAGAAGGCACTTTAGGAAGGCAATAGAGTGCATTTATTAAGTTTTGGAGTCAGGCAGTGCCTGGCTTGTTTCCAGCTTTGCCACTTAGCAGCTGCGAGATCTTATTCAAATTATTTAAACTCATGGAGCCTTAGCTTCCTTCTCTATAAAATGGAGATGGTGATGTTCCCACCCAGAGGGGCAGTGTGGGGACGAGACGAGCCAGTGTCCGGTGCCCAGACTGTGCCATACCTTCCATCATTATGAGTGATGATGGACGCCTGTTACTTTTCATAGCTGCCCTATGTCTTTGGAATAGTCTTTCTATACGTGCAAAAATTCCCACCTGCCAAGTTCTACCCCCCAGAGTGGGCATCGGAACTCTCACCCCCAGCCTCCAGCAACTGGCTGTTCCCATGCAAGGCTGGCTTCAGCGGGAAATGGGCTCTTGTGAGGGGCTTCTGTGCTTTGCTGGTGTGATGGGGATAATCTCCCGGGGGTGAAGGGGGTCTCCCAGGGACTGGGAAGTTGACTTCCTAGGGCAGAAAGGCGTCAGGCAGAATATGGTGAAACTGATAGTTGTCCTATTTGGCCAGATCTTTAGTGGAGTTTGAGCCGGACTCTCCGCTATACAATTTAGGGGGCTTCTCAAGTGCCTTTTAATAAAGTTTTCTACATAAACAACTCGATTCCACTTTTTGTGCTTGCAGTGCTAGCTTCAGTCAATAGGATTTAGTCACCATCGTTAAATCAGAGTCACCAGGTCTTCGATGTCTCCGGACCCCAGGGGGACTGTAAGCCAGCTGGCATCGGCTCTTAAATCCTGCACCCCAAGTTTCCTTTTGTGGGATGGGTGGGAAGTCTGCAGCTGGAAGCTGCTAAGATCTAATTTCGTGTCTACCCTAGCCTGACCCTCATGCCAGGGCCCCACTCTGCTCCGGGGTCGGGTGGGTGGGGGGCTTGACGGAACAGAGGCCAGGAGCAGGTGGGGAGCCAGCAGGAACCTTTCCCCTGCCCGCCCCCCTTCACCTCTTCTCTCTTCGGGCTTTTCTGGATGGGCTGCGCTGAGCAGTATGGACACCAGAGGGCAGTACACGCCCAGTTTGGAGGGAAGGGTGTGGCGAGGTTTTGTTTTTTCTCTCCTCTTCTGTCGGTGAGAGAAATGACTTGGAGACAACTTACAAGTCCACCTCAGCGCTAAGGTAGCAAATGAGTGTGTGCCCCTTACAGCTGAAGAAACAGACGCAGAGAGGTGGAGAGGCGGGCCTCAGGCCACGTGGCTGGGAAGCCAGCAGGGCGGGGAGGGAGCCTAACCCAGCTCTCCCAGCCGGGCTGCGCTAACCCTGCAGCTTTCATAGGGAGGGTGGTGGAGAGGAGGGGGAAACAGAATGTGGTGCCCTGGTCTTCCTCAAAGCTACTCAGAAAGCTCCCAGTATGAACACGAGTTCGACCAGTATCTTTTGAGCCCGGGCTTGCAAACTCAGCTGTCCCTGGGGAGAGGGCAGCTCTCAGACATAAGGGAAACAGGTTGGGTGGGTAACAGGGAGTGGTGGGGACTGTGGTCAACTCGAGGGCATATATTTTCATCAAAGGGGCAGCCACACTTGGCCCGGCCAGTTGTTGCCCCTTCGGAAAGCATATCGGGGGTTTGGATTGTCCTATCTTTCGACAGAAGCCAGGCATCTAAGTGTTAGGTGAAATTTCCCAACTCTGAAATGCTGGTGACAAATTCAGACCTTTTTCAACTCATCTCTCTGAGCCTTGGTGTTCTCAGCTGTACAGTGGGGAGTCTGTCTACCCCACTGGCCTCTTCGACCTCAGCCCCATCCAGAGGGGGACCGCCCACTGACTTTGTGCAGCTCTACCCATTGGTGGGTGTAAAATGGCGGCTCTCTCGGCACCTCTGTGGCTCCACTGAGCATCCGACTCTTGGTTTCGTCTCAGATCATGATCTCAGGGTTGGTGGGTTCAAGCCACACACTGGGCTCCACACTCACAGCGTGAGCCTGCTTAGGATTCTCTCTCTCTCTTGTCCTCCCCTGCTTCCATGCTCTCTCTCTCTCTCTCAAAATAAATAAGCTTAAAAAAATTAAAACACAAAATAAAATAGCAGCTCCCTTCCTGTTCCCCTTTCCATAGCATCTCCCTGTTCACCGTAGGGACTTTTAAGCATCTGCAGATACTGACACAGCCTCACCCGGAGGAACGTTCTCAGTGTTTTGCTCTCACGGCTCCTACGTGTGGGTGTGGAGGCCATGGTAGATGGACTCCAATGTGATCTCCTGGCATTCAAGGAAAAAATGACAGGACTGCTTTATAATTCTTTATTTTTATGTTTGCATATATTGAAATTTTTAAATAATTTTGTCTCATATTTAAAAAAATCTGTGTGCATAGTTCAAAATAGGTAGCTTGGCTAGCAAAAGAGTACATATGTCTCAACAATAAGTAAATAGACTAACATATGTTGGGGTGTGGGCCCATGATGGTTTGGGGTGCCCAGCACCTGCCATAGGGTTAAGTGGATGCCTGAAAGGGGGAAATAAATGGGTGTCCAGGGCATTGTGGATGGGGAGAAGTCACTGAATCACTTCAAACAGTTAAAAAAGAAGAAGGAGAAGGAGGAGGAGGAGGAGGAGGAGGAGGAGGAGGAGGAGGAGAAGAAGAAGAAGAAGAAGAAGAAGAAGAAGAAGAAGAAGAAGAAGAAGAAGAAGAAGAAAATCTATAGAGTCATCAAATTAGTTAAATATATTCAAAGTCATTCTTTAAATGTCTGGCCCTCAATTAATCTTTGACAAAGCAAGAAAGAGTATCCAATGGAAAAAAGACAGCCTCTTTAACAGATGGTGCTGGGAGACCTGGACAGCAACATGCAGAAGAATGAACCTAGATCATTTACTCACACCATACACCAAAATAAACTCAAAATGGATAAAGGACCTGAATGTGAGACAGGAAACCATCAAAACCCTAGAGGAGAAAGCAGGAAACAACCTCCTTGACCTCCACCACAGCAATTTCTTACTCGATACATCTCCAAAGGCAAGGGAATCAAAAGCAAAAATGAACTATTGGGACCTCATCAAGATTAAAAGCTTCTGCATGGCAATGGAAACAATCAACAAAATTAATAGGCAACTGACGGAATGAGAAGAGATAGTTGCAAATGATGTATTGGATAAAGGGCTAGTATCCCAAATCTATAAGGAACTCACCAAACTCCACACCTGTAAAACAAATAACCCAGTGAAGAAATGGGCAGAAGACAGAAACAGACACTTCTCCAAGAAGACATCCAGATGGCCCACAGACACATGAAACGATGCTCAGCGTCCCTCCTCATCAGGGAAATGCAGATCAAAACCACACTGAGATACCACCTCATGCCGGTCAGAGTGGCAAAAATGAACGAATCAGAGGACTCTAGATGCTGGCGAGGATGTGGAGAAATGGGCGCCCTCCTACACTGTTGGTGGGAATGTAAGCTGGCGCAGCCCCTCTGGAAAACAGTGTGGAAGTTCCTCAAAAAATTAACACTAGAACTCCCCTAGGACCCAGCAATAGCACTGCTAGGAATTTACCCAAGGGACACAGGAGTGCTGATGCATAAGGGCACGTGGACCCCAATGTTCACAGCAGCACTCTCAACAATAGCCAAAACATGGAAAGAGCCTAAGTGTCCATCAACTGACGAATGGATCAAGAAGATGTGGTTTATCTATACGATGGAATACTACATGGCAATGAGAAAGAATGAAATCTGGCCATTTGTGGCAACGTGGATGGAACTCGAGGGTGTTATGTTGAGCGAAATAAGTCAGGCAGAGAAACATACCATGCTTTCACTCCTATGTGGAACAGGAGAAACTTAACAAAGGACTACAGGGGAGGGGAAGGGAAAAAAATAGTTAAGGAGAGGGAGGGAGGCAAACCATAAGAGACTCAAATACTGAGAACAAACTGAGGGCTGATGGGGCTGGGGGAGAAGGGGAAATGGGTGATGGGCATGGACTAGGGCACTTGTTGGGATGAGCACTGGGTGTTACATGGAAACAACTTGACAATAAACTATAATAAAAAAATAATAAATAAATGTCTGGCCCATGGTAATAGCTAACTTTAAAAAGTAAAGGCTGCTAAAAAAAAAAAAAACAAAAAACGAAGGCTGCTATTATGGCTGTCTCTTTGCTATTGGTGTTGTAACGCATGCATCACCACACTGGTTTATATGTCAGCTTCCCCACTGGGCTAAGAGCCATCAGGGCTGGGTGGCATTAACCCTCAGACTCTGAGCTGCAGCAGGGGTCTAAATGATTTTGGTCAAACAACTGAGACAGGAAGGAATCTATGGGTCAGTCTCTCAGGTGGGAAGCTGGGTCCTCCCCCAGCTACAAACCAGCTATCAAGGGCTTAGAGTTCAGATCCTCACTGAGTCCCTTGGAGAAGATAATAAAGGTCAGGGGCCCTGCTGAGCCCATTGAAATGCAGGTTTGAGACATGACTATTAGCCACTCTCTGAGGGCAGAGACTGGAACAAGACTTGAGTCAATCAAGGCTACAGCCCAGCATTCCAGGGACCAGCATCCTTTCTGCTTCTCAGGCAGGAAGCGGGGTCCCTGCAAGGCCCTGGGGGTGAGCTTGTCAACTCATTGTGGGCCTTTAGGGATAAGACTGCGCAGTGCAGTGTTGGGTGCTCAGAATCTGGATTACCTGCGCCTCAGTTTCTGCAACAGAAAACTGGGGTCAGCTTCCATCACTGACTAGTTGTATGACCTTAGGCAAATTACTTACCTTCTCAGGGGCTCCATTTGCACATCTTGGAAAGGAGCATCACAATAGATACTATGTAGCAAATAGAGGTCATTATTAAGAAGATCAAATGAGTAGTACTTTTTTTAAATGTTTTATTTATTTCTAGGAGAGAGAGAGAGAAACAGCGTGAACAGGGGAGGGTCAGAGAGAGAGGGAGTCACAGACTGAAACAGGCTCCAGGCTCTGAGCGCCAGCTCAGTCAGCACAGAGCCCGACGCGGGGCTCGAACCCACGAACTGCGAGATCATGACCTAAGCGAAAGTCGGACGCTTAACCGACTAAGCCACCCAGGCGCCCCAAATAAGTAGTATTTGAATGTACAGCTTTAAAGAAACAGTATAGGTAGTGAGGAGAGAGGTCTTAACTCTATTCTGAGGACTCTCTGAAGAAGGAAAATCCTAAATAACCCAAGTACACCAGGCTCATTGTCCGCCAGACTTCTTATTCATCTGTGCCCAAGGGGCTGTACAAGAAACATCATATACCTTTTTCTTTTAAATCAGCTAAGTCAGACGCTCAGTTTCCACCAGAGGAAATTCTCCACTTATTCTGAGGACCCACGTGGTGAGGACTGTATTTTCCAAAGATGGCTGCCACAGTATCTTCAGCTCTGCAACACAGGGGGCGACTCTGTCTCCCGTCCCCTTGAACCGGGTGACTTTGTGATTTCCTGCACTCATAGAACACAAAGGGAGTGATGGTACGTGACTTCTGGGGCTAGGTCATAAAATGCCTTGCGCTTCCACCTTGTTCTCCATTTGCTCTTGAAACCCAGCTGTCTTGCAGTGAGGAAGCCCCAGCAGCCTGCGGAGAGGCCTCGTGGAGGGGAACTGAGGCCTTGGCCCACATTCTGTTTCCAGCTAGCACCTAGCGCCAACTGGCGAGCCATGGAGCACGCCATCTTGTAAAGCATCCTCTACTTCCAATGGAAGCAGCTGATCTTGCACAGAGCAGAGACAAGCCTTCCCCCCATGAACCCACCCCCAAACTGCAGATTTATGGGCTACATAAGTGATCGGGTGGTTTGTTACAGGGCAACAGGAAACAGATACACCACCCTCACTCCTTCCCTTCCCCCAGAATTGTGTAAAAGTCTTGAGGCCTTACGTAGGCTCTGGCTCCAACCCCGATGCCTAAGTTCTTGACCATAAGGACCTTTTAAGGTCTTGACACACTGCGATCTCCCCTACCTCCACATTGGCCCTTAGGTACCTTCTCTCATCTTTCTAGAGTAGTCCTTCTTGCCCCTGTTCCCAACTCCCAAACTCCTGGCTTCACCTCTGGAAAGGACCGAAGAATTTCACAAAAGAAGGAAGTCGTCTCTCCCTAGAGGCTGCCTCTGTAAAATGCCCAGGGTAATTCATGACAAATTCTGGGTCCTGCCAAAAGGGAGGAGACATGGGAAGAACCAAGCCAATCTGATATTTTAGTAAATAGTTCAGACCCGCATCTCCTTAATGACTATTCCTTAAGCTTCTAAAACGTACCGGGCAGTGCACTTGGTAGGTGCCGTAGAGGGCCACTCACAGACCCAGGCAAGAGGGTCACCCGTCTACTCAGAACTTGTACCCCACAGCCTGATTTCATAATCATGCTACAGGTATCTAAAAGCCCTAGAAATCTCTGCCTAGGTGGTCCAACACTTCCCAAGGTCCATCCTTCTGAGGATACAACGTGCCTCATGTGCACTCTTAGAGGGGTGACTAAGCGGTGGCTGTAGGCAGGAAGTGTGGACAGGATTGGGCACGTGGGCTGAGGTGTTTGCATCCCTGGGTCCTAGGCCACTTGCACGCACAGGACAGACAGGGGGCCGGGAAGAGAATCGGAGAGGATGGGCTGAGGGCTGAGGGCTGAGGACTAATGAACCCCACGCTGCCATGTTCCTGCAGAGAATTCTAAGGAGTCCAAGACTCTACTTTTGAACGTGGCCTTCTTGGTCATTATAAGGAATATTTCTCAAGGTAGGAGCATAAACATATTTTATTTTATAGTCTGTTATGGTTGGATGTAAGGTATATGGGTCCCAATTTTTAGCATTAACATGTTAGGGCAGTTAGTTAATAGGACCAAAAAGCTCTGAGCTGCTATAGGAAGACCCTCTTCCACAGAGCTGCAGAGGGTGGGGGGAGGGGCAGATTCTAAAATCTGCCCACAGAATGCCCTCCCTCCATGTTACCACAGCTGCCCCCGTCTCTAATCTGGAGTGACAGACCCAAAGGGGTAGCAGATGGGCCGCATGCGATTGAACGTCTGTCTGGAGGGGAGGCAGGAGCTGATGTGGTCCAGCTGTTTAGCCCACTGCCAATCACCATCAAACACCACCAGCTTGAGGGGCGGGGACATGAAGCAGGGTTGAAGAGGGGGGGGGGTTACGCCCATTTTCAAGGGTTGGCTGAGAACCTGGTCTAAGATAGAACAGCACAGGGGTTCCGTAAAGGTGACCCCTGGACCAGCACCATCGACATCATCTGTGAACTCTTTCAGCTGTTGACCCCTTGCAGGAATGATGGTGTCCTTCTGTGAGAAGGACAACAGAATGGGGACATTGCCGGCCTTAAAGGTTCCCCAGCCCCACTCCCTTGACTTGGTGTGGAGATTCTACAAAGGAGGCTTTTTTACAGGAAAGAGGACATTTATTGAGCACGCACAGTGTCCACGAGTGGGCAGACATTTCGTGAACAGCAGCACATTTAATCCCCAATAGCCACCCTCAAGATTGGTCATATTATTCTTATTATTCCTCTGGTACGTGTTTTCTCCCAGAGAAGTTCGGGACCTTGCCTGGCCTTGGGTCACAAGGCTCCCAGGATGTTCCCAGGTTTTTGTGGTTCTCAGACCACCCTAATTTCTTCACCGTTATGCCCGTCAGGGATTCAGAATCCCCTGGAGGCCTTGTTGAAACAGGCCAGGCTCCTTTTCAGTAGGTTTGGGGCGGTGCTCCAAAACCCACATGGCTAACCAATTTCCAGACACCGCTGCTGTTGCCACTGCTAGTGCCTAGGTGTTCCCACCACACCACGCTTTGGGAACCGCTGTGCTGGGCTGGGATCCAGCTCCCCACCCTAACTCCGCCCAAGCAAAACCAGCATAGTCATACCCTCCCCACAATGGCGTCTTTGTGAGATGCCAATGAGATAATGGGACTTAAAGAGCTTTGTCTTCTGCAAGGTGAATGGTCCTGGTCATAAGTAGGAAACCTGCCCTAGGCTGGTCCCTGGGGTCTGGGAATGCAGAGGGCTGGCCTGCGTGCAGATCAGGGCACCATGATCATCTGGAGATCTTTGCAGCCCATCTTAATTCTGAGTCACTTCTTAAGAGAGAAAACCAGCTTCTGGGGCTCAGGCCAGGGGGGCCCCTCCTGCTACCGGCTGCCTCCTCCCTCACCTCAGGCAGCTTGCTGAGCACAGCACGGGCAGCTGGCTGACCCAGGCCACTTCTCCAGGGGCCAGTCCAGGCAAGCTGGGGCAGTATTGAACTTGTGATTCAGGGCTTGCAGCCGGATCCTGCTCACCTCCAGCGTGAGACTCAGAGGCCACGACTTCCCTTCTCTAAGCCTCAGGTCACTGACCAGTAAAATGGGCACAACAAAGAATACCATCGCATAGGGTTGTGAGAACTTAAGGGCCAGTCCTTTTAACAGGCCTTGGCATAGAGCCTGGCCCCTGGCGAGAGTCCAGTCCGTAGTAGTTGTTAGTATTTTCAAAAAGTGCCTGGGCCCAGGCCGCCCTCTGATAAAGGCTCGGACTTGGAACGCAAACCGCTCCCACGCACCCGGTCGCACCCGGATGCCCCCGCCCTGGAATGCCAGCTTGGGGGCCCGAGGCCGGCCCGCCCCAGGTTGGGGTTGGCAGGGCGGAACGGGATTAGGGAGGCGCTGAGGCGGGGAAGGGCGTGCCTGGGGATGGGGTGCCTCACCCTAGGGGGCTGGGGGGGTAGGAGGAGATCGTGACCGAGGCAGGGTGGCGGGAGGGTCTGGGGGGAGGCTGGGACGGCTGAGGAAGGCCGACTAGGTGGGGCGGGGGGCGGTGACCGTTAGGCACCGCTGTGTTGGGGCTTCCCACCAGCCGGGCTCCAGCGCCGGCCCAGCGAGGGGAGGTAGGCTTCCTCCGGCAGGGCCAGGGTACAGAAGGGGCGCAGACGACAGGGTCGAGGAGGCGGGCCCGGGGGCGGAGCTACAAGGCTGAATTAGGGAGGCCATAACGGTGAGGGGCGGGGCAAGGGGCGGGGCAAGGGGCGGGCCCACCCCGCCGCGGGGCGGGGCTGGCCGTCTTCCCCCGAGGCCCGGTGGGCGGAGCCGGATCTGGCCGGAGGAAGACTCCATTCCCGCAGGGCCCCGGAGCAGGGCAGGGGGCGGGCCCGGGGCGTGTCCTCCAGGGGGCGGGGCCTGGCCCAGCAGCAGTGTTTCCCCGACGGCCTCGGGGAGGGGGACTGCAGAGCGACTGAGCCCAGGGCTGCGCAGTCGGACAGCGACGGATTTGCGGCTTGCAGCGCCCAGCGGAAAGCAAAGCCAGCAGGTGAGAAGGGGCAGGGGGGAGGCCGGCCAGACGAACAGTAGCAAAGTTCGTTTTTATCCTTACTTCAGAGCCGCTCGGGCAGCTCTCTCGGCACGAGTGACAGACGGGGCTAAGGAGGCAGCTGTTGGGTGAAAAGGAGCGTAAGTCCCTCGAGCCCGGACCCCCAGTTCTCAGGCTCCGCCACGTACCCGCAGGGTGGCCCCGCGCTCAACCCACCCCCCACCCCCCACCCCGGTCCGGACTTCTCGGTTCCGTAAACGGAGAAGGTTGAACCAGGTGCTCCTGTTGAACTTCCTGCTCCGGTTGCCATTGCTCACAAAACCCTGGAAGGTGAGGGCTGGCAGGTGAGAGCGAACCGCAGTCCCTAGGTCAGGGAGGGTATTCACAGCACGTTGGCCAACTGCACTTTCCCTACCGAGTAGCCCTGAGCCAAGTGAACTCTCCAGGAGCCTTAAGCGAATTACTTTTAAAGATCACACGGGTTCTTCGCTCGGCCCTTGAACCCACAAGCCCTGGGAAGCAGCCTACATGGGGGAAATGTCAGTCTCCGCTTCCCTCCAACACAGATCCCAGGAAGCTTCAGACCAGAACCTCAGCGGGGCTTCTGTTGCCTTCCTGGGGCATTTCCAGGTGAGCTGGCCTGGAAGGCCCTGCTTGGAAACCAGGGACACGTTCTCAACGGGGTGAGAGGGGAAAAGAAGGGAAAACCCCACCACACTTTGGGCCCACAGTCGAGCCCAGGGCCCTTGCCACATGGTCAGGGTTAGTTCTTGGGCTGGGGCTTTCTGTTCCTGGTGGTAGTGGGTGGTCTGTGCCAGGGCCCTGGTAGTGGTCAGTGGTCAAGATCTTCGGCTCTGGGATCAAACTGACAAGGATCCCCTCTCCTCCAAGCTTCAGTTTCTTCATCTGTAAACTGCAAGCAATGACAGTAGCCACAGGCAGCGGCAAAGGCTACATAGAATAATGTGTACACAGTGTTTAGCATGGCACCAGGCACCCGGTGTGGCCTCACTATATGACAGCTGCCCTGATGCAGATGGGCAGGTGATGGGCTGGCTTCCCGCCTAGGAATGAGCCTGTTTTTGGAGGGCCGGATCCTGGCTGCAGCCCCTGCTGACCTTGTGAGAGCCAGAAATCGCCACCTGCCATCTGCACCGCTTTGTCCATTTCAGGTTTGGGGAGTGTGTCCTCTGGACCAAAGAGTTTTCTGTAACAGTGCTTGAGGTTGGTGGTTGTTTAATTCAATGCACCCCAAAATGTTTACTGAACACCTACTATATATTACATGGAGCTGGGAGATACAGAGGTGACCGAGCCAGACCTGGGCTCTGCCCTCATTTTGAGTTGCTGACAGTGAGGGCTTTCCCACCCCCAACATCCTCCTGCTGGGGAAGATAACTCACACCCAGGACTTGGGGCCAGATGAGATTTCATGAGTTTGTCTCACTCTAGTGTGTAGAATCCAGCTTTTCCATTGCACACTTGGCCTGGGGTGAGGGTGAGGGTTAGTGTGTTACCTGTTGTTGTTTTTTTAAAGATGTTTTTAAAAGTTTATTCATTTTGAGAGACAGCGAGCAGGAGAGGGGCAGAGAGGGAGAATCCCAACCAGGCTCTGCACGTACTGTTAGGCGGAGCCTGACCCTGACCCTGATGCAAGGCTCAACTCACAATCCTCAAGATCATGACCCGAGCTGAAATCAAAGTGTCAGATGCTTAACCGACTGAGCCACCCAGGCACCCCATTACCTGTTTGATCAAGGCTGGCTGCCGAAGGAGCCTGGGGGTGCTTCAGGTCGACTCCCTGAATGTCCTTGGGAGATGAGCCCTACACTTTGGAACCTGCTAGAAAGTAGTATGGGACATAGTCTGATTGAAGGCTGCACTGTGTGGAGGAGACAGTGCATGTGTCTATGGGAGAGGAAAGTGCTTAGAAGTAGGGAGACATTGGAGAAACCAGGGCAGAGGGCTGGGGGCTTCCTGGAGTTGCTGACACTTGAGCAACACTTTCTGCCTGGGCTCCCAAGTCCTGGCTGGGTTTGGATCAACTTGGGGCCACAGACCTCCCTGTCCAAGCATGTGAATGGCATAAGGTTAGAGTGTGGGGTAGGGGGGGGAGGAAGAGGGTCAGTAGGTGGGTCTCATGGCAGGAGGAGATGTTCATCTCAAACAGGACTTAGTAAGCAAATACTGGGACATCTTCCCCACCACCCCTCCAGCTCACATGACAAATGACGAAGAATGACACACTGCCCCCATCCTTAGTTGTTTACCGTCTGGGAAGGGATACCAGTGACTGATAGGAGATAAATGAAGAAAGTATTGCTGGGAAATTTCATGGAGGAGGTGGGGTTTTGGGTGGGTCTTAAGGATTGGAAGGGTTTCAGCAGCTACAATGGAAGTTTTGGGCAGAGGAAAATACCTTGGCAAAGTCCAGGAGGTCAGCGCGTTCAGGGAATTTTTAAGAAATTGCTAGGCTGGTCAGTCTGGCTGAAGAATTGGAATCACGCAGGGATGTGTAGGGAGAATGGTAGGCTGGGTCAACTCATGGAAGGCCTTCAATGCCAAGGTGAAATGTTTGGATCTGATTTGTAGAAGGTGAGAGACACTGAAGGCTTTTGAGCCAGGGAGTGACATAATCAGAGGGGCTCTTTAGGAAAGGCAATTGCTTGATGTCCTGGGGTGAGGGACCCCACTAGTCAAGAGAGAATGATCTGATGGCTGTGGTGATGGGGAAGGAGCTGGGAGTGGAGGAAGGGGCTCCGTCAAAAGGGTGGGAGGGGAGCCAGGGTGACGTGGGGAGAGCAGAAAGGGTCCCTATGTATGTCCTGTTTGGCTTTGTTTCCCCATTGAGCCTAGACCCTGGTGCATAGTAGGAGCTCAGCGGTGCTGGGGAGGGTGATAACATGCTACCGAGTGACAGGGAGGGAGCTGCCCGGGGCCGGGGGGGGGGAGGGGGCTATGCTTGCCACGAGGCATCTGGGCCAGGCAGAGCTTGCACCCCTCAGCGGTGGATGTGAGAGCATGGTGGAGGAGAAGTGCGGAGGCCCTCTCCCTCCTAGTTGCAGCCCAGGGAGGGCTGGGGTGAGAGATTAGCAGTGGGACACAAGTTTCCTGTGGGGGGGGGGTGAATTTTGGTTGGCTCTTGTGAAGTTTCTGCAACATGGGCCAGTCCCTTCTCTCGAAGCTTCAGACTTCCTGAAAGCTGCTCCCCCTCCCCCTGAGGACCAGACCCAAGCCCTGAACCGTCTTTTGGGTTTGGAGCCTCTGGGGACAGCCGGCACCCCCTGTTTTGGGCTTGGCCTTGACCCCTTGCTCCAAACCGTTAGACCCACTTCCTCCCCCCCATGGGATGCTCAGAGGGGGCGGTTATGACTTAATCAAGAGCATCAAACAGTCAGGAGTTGGCTCTGTGAAAGGTGGGAGGGAGGGAAGGGGGGGGTTTGGGACAGGATGGGGCCAGGGCTGGGGGCCTGTTTAATCTCAGCAGGAACGGCCCTGCCCACCAGCTTCCCCTGCTCTAAGCCTGGATCTGAGGAGGCAAGAGGGAAGCCCAGAGGTAAACACGGCCTGCAGTGTGCTGTGTCTTGTTCCCCTCCTCCCCTCGTCCCCATGCTGCCTGCTCATGAGCAGGCCAACTGCGGGCTCAGGGCCTCCGTAACAGGCCCAGCTGGTATGTGTGTCCGGGTGGGGGTGGGGGGTGGGGGGGTGGCGGGTTCCTGACTCACCCCAGGGGTTCCCCCTACGCTATGGGCTGTCAGCAGCTGATTCACTCTGTGCTGACGCAGAGAAGCAGCTGAGGAGAAGGAAGAGGCCCGGACTCTGGTTCTTGGATTCAGTTCCAGCCCCTTGGCGTACTGGCTGTGTGACCTCGGATAAGTTCTTTCTCATCTCTGGGCTTCCTTCTCTCTCTGCTGCGCTAGTGGCCCGTTCTTTAATTCGACTTTTAGGAAGTCCTGGAGCCTGGGGTGTGTGTTTGTAAAGTAGGGCACATGTGAGCACACGCACATGTGCACGCGCACACGCACACAGTCACAGCACAGAGTGGAACTGGGAGACTCCTCGCGCACATGCGAGAGTTGGACCCACCTCCCTCGCTCCCCCGCCTGAAGCAGCCTTACCTGCCTGTCTGCAGATTAGGGAGATGGCGGAGCATGGTGGCAAAAAGCTGGACTTGGGAGCTAGACCTGGCTCTGCCCCTTGCTAACTTTGTGACCCTTTCTGCGCCTCAGTTTCCAAATCTGTGGATTGGGTGATGGTGATGACCTCATAGCATGGCGTGAGGCCCAAAAGAAGCAATGCCTTGCCCAGCACATGTTTCCCCCCACCATGGTGACTCTAAGCTTTCTGAGGGTAAATAGATCTGAAGATGGATGGCAGAGTTTTCTCCAAACCCTTCCTTTCCCTATACCCGCCCCCACCCCGCATTGTCTACACAGAGTACTTTCCTCTTCGTGGCTGCTTTGTGGCATATGGAGTGGCTCTGTGCAGGCTCTTAGGAAGTGATGGTTGAATGAATAAGTAAGTGATTCTCCTTGGGGTGGCCCGGTGGGGCCCAGCTCAGTGCCAGATCCTTGGTGACTGCCTGGCAAAGGTGGAGCTGGGAAGCAGGCTTTGGATGCCCGCACCTTGTCCTTCAGGCCCGCCCCCTCCCCCCCCCCCCCCCCCCCCCCCGGGTCCTGGAGCCTGGGTCCAGGGAGGCGAGAACGGTTCGGTTCAGCCGGCGTGGGATTGCTTCAGTCAGGGCTCCAGCTTCCCTTCTGAGGCCTGGCCTTTCCCCTCCAGAGAGGGGAACAGCTCTACTTCCTCCAACTCTGGTAGTCAGGGGCCACTTTGGCCCTTAGTGTACCCTGACTCAGCCAGAAAAGGTGCCTTCAAGTCAGCAGTTATTTGGGGCAAGGTGCTGCTTCCCTCTGCAGGCACAGAGTCAGGGCAGGGGGAAGGAGAAGGGAGCCCTCTGGGAGGCTCATCCCTGATCATAGCTCTGCAGGCCACCAGCTCTGTAACTCTGGGAGGCCCCTCACTCTCCCCTTTGACTTCTTTCCCCACAGTGGGAGCCCCTGAGTCTTCTTTGAGTCCTGCTCCTGACTTTCCTTGCTGTGTTGAGGGGTGATCCAAGATGGAAGCTTTCGTTTCTGGACTTGGCTCATAAAGCCAATTCAGGAAAGTGGACAGAGTGTTGGAGTCTGGGCATTAGGGAGTCTGGGTTCGGGTCCGGGCTTCACTGTGAAGTTGCAGGGTGACTTTGTCCAGGAAGGTGACCTTCCAGGTAGGTTTGCTACTTCAGGCAGCAAGTGCTCCAGAAGCCTGCCTGGGGTCCACTGGGCTTGGCTCAGGGTGGGAAGGAACCATAAGCAACGTCACAAACCAAAGTGCCTGAGGATGATTCCTGGCCCTGCCACTTACCTGTTGGCCGTGACCTTGGGCAGGTGTCTTAGTCTCTATGCATCAGTTTAAACATCTAAAATGGAGATCATAATAGTACTCACTTCATAGGGTTGTTGAGAACAATTTGAATTACTGTGTGTGAAGCACTTGTGACACGTGCCTGGCACATAATAAGTGGTGTGTATGTATCAGCTGGTTTTGGTAGTGCTGCTGTTTTAATAGGAAGCAGGATTTCAGTATTCAGGCAGGGCCGAGAAAGCTTGGTGAGTAGCCTGAGTCTGGGGATCAGGAGACCCGGGTTCTGATCCCAGCCCATCCTTTACACCTGCCATTTGCCCTTGGGCAACTTACAGCCCGTCATGGGGTTCACCGTTAAATATTATTCTGCACTTGCTGTATTTGGCTTTTGCAAGCGAGGCCCACACAGTGTCACAGTGGGCAGTTGTAGGGGTTTATTCAGAAAGAGGACTCCAGGGCCCAGCCTGCTCTTCTGCACCGAGATAGACAGCCACTGAGATGGGCGGGTCCTGGGGCCATCAAGCAGGCACTGCCCACACAGAATGGCAGAGCTACCCCCACCCTCCACTGTACTCAAGGCTGAAAAGTGGATGAGTAAGTACATTTGAATACTCACATAACAACGGGATTAGACAGATCAGATTACAGCCCTTTATTTTATTTTTTATGTTTTTACTTTTCCCCATTTTCTGAATCTTCTGCAATGATCTCCATATTTTTATGCTCAAGAAAGGGGCAACACACTATACAATAAAGTTATCAAAGAACTTTACACAGTTAAACAAAAATGTATTAGTTGAACTTGGGATCATATTTAGGTCTTTGTTAATAAATGATATATATAGATATAGATCTATATATAGATAGGTCAGGGAGGTGGGTTGTCTATGCGAAACAACAGGGATCTATGTATAGATTTGTCAGGCCTCAGAAGACAGACGGACTGTCTGTGGGGAGCCCCGGAGCCCGGGAGACAAGAGTCATCTGTGGATGGGAGTGTCTTCCAACTTCCGTCGTGGGCGCTACACTCTGAGTGATGCCTGTTTAGAAAGCTTCACCAGAGAGCTTAATTTCCTCACATGTCAACTAGGGATGAAAGTTGTGATATCTACTTCAGGGCGGTGCTGTGTAAAGGAGCTTAACACATGTAGAGAGAACCCCTTTTCTGAATTTGGAATCAAATGAAAACAGATGACAAAGATGGGGCTCCAAACGGAAGTGTTATCCCTGAGAAGGCTGGCTGGAGAGCACGGCTGTAGATCCGGGGCCCAGAGGGCCTGCTAACCGTCTGCCCTCAAACTGGCAGAGTCACCTGTCCGGTCACGGACAACGCTGCGCAGGGGCCAGCCTCCTTGCCAGGAGCAGGTGATAGAGGCAGAGAGCAGCCCAGACACACGCAGGCAGCCCGCTCTGGGGGAGGAGGAACCCCACAGAGCATGCCCAGTGTGTCTCCTACACGAGCCAATCACACAAGCCACTACTGGGGTCCCGGAAATAGAGGAGGGGACGGAGCAAGACCAGAGGTGTTCCCCAGGTAGAGGACCCTCCACGGAGAAGTAGAGGGGAACGTGCCTTCCCCTGATAAGTAGAAGGCCCTTTGAATGATGCTGGGTATTCAGTTAGCACTCCATAAATGTTAATTTGTCATTGCTAATAATAATGATAGCAATGAATAATTCTACGGTGGAAAAATGACTTTCCCACTGTTTTAGGAGAGATGGTTTCTTAGAATGCTTTTGCAGTGGGACCTGTTGAGATGCCCTGGTGTAGAGAGAAAATTGAAACTCAGTGGGTGTGGGGGAGGATTGATTTGTCTGAGGTGCTTGCATACATGAGTGGGTGGCTAGTCCTTGGGTCCCTGTGGTTTTGCGTAGACAACCCACCTCCCTGACCTCTCTTGAACACCTAGCGGAGGAGTAGCTGGGGAGAGTGTGTCATCTACTTGGCGCTGGGTGTTTAGAGGCTCTCCGGAATACTCTCTGATCTCTGCCCCACCCCCACTCCTGGCACCATTGAGCATCAGGCTGCTCTTTTGCCTGGAGACTGTATAGCTTGTTTTTCAAACTGCGTATCAGATCCCTTGGAGACGAGCTGCAAGTAGGGGACTTAAGTATGGGCCAGCTCTTCTTCCCACCGTCTGCTCACCGTTGGGCAAGTTTCTCAACCGCTCGGCACTGTGGTCTCCTTATCCGTGAACCGGGTAAGGATAGAGGAACGTCTGCCATGGCTTGCCCGGGGGAGGATTAAATGAGGTAATGGACACGGGTGAAGTACTTACCAGTGGGCCCAGTGCAGAATGCACCCTCATTAAAGGCCGGAGACTGATGAAGGTGGTTATGATGCATGAAGGCTGCGCCTGCCACTCTTATTGAGAAATGACAGGGTCCTCCTCCACAGAGATGAAGATCTCCGTTCTGATGTAAAGGAGCTTTCCAGGGCTCTTTGGAGCTCTGAGGGCCATAGAGAACCTCAGCCTTCAGTGTGCTAACTCCTCCATCGGACGGTCTGAGCCCAGCTTCGACCTGACCGTTCCTGGCTTCGAGTGAAGGCACCGTTAGGGGCTTGTGCCCACACTAATGGTCTTGTGAGCATCTGTGTGGTTCACCGAGCCAGTCTACTGAACAGCATCCAGCCTTCGCTTGCATACCTCAAGGCTTGGGGAGCCCACTCTCTTTCCTCTCTGCCCAGATCTGGCTCTTAAAACACACGGTATACAATCTGAACAAACCCATCCTCCCTTAGATTCCACCCGTGGCCCTGATCGTGCTCATTGGGATGATGTCCACACGGAACATGGACACTCCCGAGGGGAGACCAAGTCCCCCTTGCGGCAGCGGCCGCCAACTGTTTAAAAAATATCGTCTCTTTCTGAACCAATGGTGCATGGGTGTGTATGCACATGCTCACACACACACTATCACTATTGAAGAAATATTTTTTGTGGAAAAATTTGGAGGTTAAGGAATAGATGCAAAGGAGGCAATAACAGCTCAGAAAGAAGGACTGTGAGCAGTTGGGTGTTTATACACACACACACACACACACACACACACACACACTCTGGGGATTATACCGCGTGACCCACGGCCTCTGCTGCCGCTTCAGGTTAACATCGTAGAGGGAGGATTTGTCCATGTTATTCAATATTCTCCCACAGCCTGTTTCCCAGCTCCATAGCGTCACACCACGTGGATCCGCCATGACCCAGTTAAGCATTCTCCTGTGGTTGCACAGTTAGGCCATTTTAAATTTTTCATTAGCTTCCACATGGCTACAGTGACCACTTCGTCCATACATATACCTTAAGCTCAAATCCATTGCTCTCCATGGAGTGAATTCCTAGAAGTTTTTAAACTCACGGTCTGAGGACCAGAAGCCCTTTCCCCAGTGCCCACCAGGATGTACCCCCCAACTTAGCTCCAGCACCACTGGAGAGAGAGGGCACCATGTCCTTAATATGCTAGGTAGAAAGTGTATAGAAGGAAGGAGGCCATGCTTCGGGGGGTGAGGAGGGGTGTGATTTTGTGTGTGTGTGTGTGTGTGTGTGTGTGTGTGTGTGTGTGTGTGTAAGAGGCAGAAAGAGAAAGATGTGGGGGAGCTTTTCGTCTTCAGTCATAGTCTGACTTTTGACCCTCTTCCTGTCTCCTTTCCAGGAGCCTGTGGTGTCATTAACTCATTAGGAGATCTCTTTACTATTTAATGACCTTTCTCCATGGTGACTCCTCCCTTCCCAACAGCCTTCTGGGAGCCCGGGAATGGGACGAGGAGTCTGTAAGAGGATGCTCGTCTGGACTAGGAGTTGGGTCGTGGAGGGGTGCAGTGGTTCTCAAACTCTGACCTGTGGCAGACCTGCCTGGAGGGTCTGTTAAGGCACAGATCATACCCCCAAGGGTTTCTGACACCATTGGCCCGAGTTGCAGCCCGGGAATGTTGCCTGGCTCATGTGTTGCTAGGGGATGCTGTCGCTGCTGGTCTGGGAAATACAGTTTAAGAATCGTGGCGTAGCGAAGAGGGCAGGGGAGGCTGTGCGGTCTCAGCTCCTGGTCCTGCTGACGGAAGAACCTTTGTCCTACTTCGTACAGGGCTTGCGTGAGGCCCGGACTTCCATTCCCCCCGCCTCCACCTCTGTGCAGGACGACAAGATGTTTATCACCATCCCCATTGTACAGAAAGGAAATCTGAGGCTCTGACAGGCAACCTAATACGTCCAAGGATGCCCTCAAAACCAGAAGGGGGACCAATGCAGGAACCCATTCCTTGCCACCTCTCCCTGCTCCCCTCCCCACCCCTCCTTGCCCCCCACACTGTATCACACACTCTAGGCTTCCCTCCTGTGGGTCTGGTGCAGAGGAAGTGGTGCCTTCTCTGAACACTACACCTGCCCCAGGGGACCCAAGTGAGGGGGCTCCGAGGGCACGTTCCCCCACACTGTCTCTGAGCCAGGGTCTTGCTCTACTTTTTATCACCCCCACCCCCCACCGCCCAGTAGCCGTTCAGTAACATGATCATCTTCTCAGGTCTAGTGTTCTCCAGCCGGTTTATGTTCCCAGTTATTGTTCCGGGCATTTTCCTGGGAAGCCGCTGCCCGGCAGGCACAGCAGAGGATGAGGAGAGAACCCTCATCCACCGAGCATCTAGTATGTGCTGGGCCCCGCCTGTGCAGCCGTGTGTCGGTCACCCTCCCACCAGCGTCCATTTTACAGATGAGGAAATGGAGGGGTCCAGAGCTGTAGCGACCTGGCCAAAGTCACAGCTGAAAGACACAGAGCTGGGCTTTTGATCCCAAACTCCAAGGCTGGGCCCCCTCGCCTTGAGTGGTGGTGCGTCCTGGACCCGTGGAGCTGGGGGGCTGCCTGTGCTCTACCCACGACTTACGCAGAGAGGGTCGGCCCAAGGGGCACAGCTGCCCTGAGATTTGGGGTCTTGCCCGGGAGGGCCCTGGCCTAGCCATCGGGAGACCCAATTCAAATGGCGCTTTGCTGCCGTCTGGCTGTGTGACCCTGGGGAAGCCGCTCCCCTCTTCAGGGTGTTGGAGTTCTCATTTCTGCTAATGATACGTTGCGCTTTATAGCTTTTAGCAGTGGACATTTTCTCACGTATTTACTCATGCAAACCTCCCAACACCCTGTGAAGTAGGCACGGAGGGTATTATTTCTGAGCCCATTTTACAGATAATGACAGGCTGTGAGTGAGAGGTCTGGGATCCTGTAGCCACGGAGGCGCTGGAGCGAAGACTTGAGCCCGCGTGGCCTTGCTCGCCATCCTGAGCCTGGTCCGTCGCTCCGAGCTGCCTCCTTCATAAGGAGGGGAAAGCCTGGCCTCCTCTTAATTCTCAGCCTCTGCATTGGGGATCCCAGGGCTCTTCCTTGGGCTGGTGGATCATAGGTGCAAGGGGCTCCAAGAAAAGACCGGACTGGGATCCTTGCTCTGGGCCAGAAGCCTGCAGAGGGAAGATAGTGGTTCGACCACCCCTGTTACTGCCTTCTGCCTGGGCATTTGGGGCCCCTGGTGATGGAGGGAGGTGGGTCCGGCCCAGCTGTCCTTCCACTTCAGCTCCTGGCTTCCCCTGGGAATTGTGCCTGCTCCCCTGTACTCTTGCACAGTACAGAATTTTCTAGACTCCCAGACCACGGTGTCCAAATGCCCTCACCTCCTCCCTTACCCCCTGACTCAAGTCTTCCTCCTCCTTCTAGGCCCGGCTCCAGCCACCTGCCTCTCTGGGGCCAGCCATGCACTCTGGCCAAGCTAGCTCAGCTGTCTGGGGTTCTGCCAGTGGGTGAGCTAATTAGTGGGTGAGCTAATTAACCAGGATAGTTAACTCCCCACCGAGGCTGTGAGACCAGGAGCTGTGGCTGCTGTCGGTCTGAGCCCCTGAGGGGCCCACCAGACTGGCAGGGCTCAGGGTCCCGGGTCTGGGTGGGCCAGGCATGGCTGATCCCCTCAGGGTCAGCCTCAGACTTGTGGCTCTCACCCTTTGTGACCCTGAGCAAGTCCCCTATCTCCTCTGACCCCTGGCTCCCTTCTCTTAAAAATAAAGCTACTTTCCTCACTGACACTTGTGAGGCTTGCATGAGATAAAAGGATGCAAAACACCTACCACTGATGTCTGGTGGGTTTGAGGCACTCAGGAAATGCCTCTTCCTCCCCTCCCCTGCAGTCAGCTCGCCTTCATTCTGCCTCCACCCACCTAACGCCTTGGTCTAAGGCCCGCTCTGTATCTGCTCTGCATGGGGGTGTTCCAGGCTGATAACAGGGGAGGGATTGGGCAGAGGAACAGAATCAGCTGCAGGCATAGATGTGGGGTTTCTAAAAAAAATTTTTTTTAACGTTTATTTTTGAGAGACAGAGCACGAGCAGGGGAGGGGCAGAGAGAGACGGAGACACAGAATCTGAAGCAGGCTCCGGGCTCTGAGCTAGCTGCCAGCAGCACAGAGCGTGATGTGGGGCTCGAACCCACGAACCGTGAGATCATGACCTGAGCCCAAGTCAGACGTTTCACCGACTGAGCCCCCTAGGCGCCCCCAAACATAAACGTGTTTAATCAGGCTCTGCCAGGTCTAAGTTGGGGCCCCCGACACAGTGCCTCCCTGAGCCTGTTTCCTGATCTAGAGAAGGGGGTACTCCTGCCTTCTGTGTTCTTGGGACCGCGCTGGGGCCTTCCTGGTAGGGTCGGGGTGGGAAGGCAGGTGACCCAGCTCGGCGTGGTTCATTAACATGTCTTTTCCTGGTGTGGCATGACCAGTCCCCTCGCCCTCGGACACCAGGAGGCTCACCAGGCCGTTGAGTCCTTGGCTCGGGGCCTGGTGCGCCAGGTTGTCTGGGGGCAATAGCGTGTCTAGGCAGCCAGGCGTGAGGCCCTGCCCGACTGTCTGAGACCGAGGTGGGTCCCCGCAGGTCCCCAAGGTCCGCCAAGCCTGGCCCCTGGGGCCCCGTGGGGACACAGATCCCTTCCTGTAGCGCCATGCGCTTTTGCTTCCCATGTCTGTCTGTCTGCACACAGAACCTTCTCACGGTGATAATAATCACACGCTTCTCTTTATTGTGCTCAAACGGTTTTATTCCTAAATCCCCCACCTCCCTGGAAGGTAGGAATGAGCTGTCCTTATCCTAGAGAAGGAAGGGGGCTTGCCAAGGCCCGCTGCTGGGACTCACGGCCTCTCGGCCTCCCCACCCAGCCCCGTCCCCCCCCAGCCCCTGTCCCCCCTCCCCACCCAGCCCCTGTTCCCCCTCCCCTCCTAGGAGGTGGTTGAGCCCTACCTAGGTCTCCAGGGCGAAGGGTCCTAGATCCCCGCCCCAGGAGACCCCCAGCATAGGGCCTACCCCAGTGCACGGATAGGGAAACTACCGTTGAGGGAAGGGCTGAGATGAGATGAGAAGATAGGTCGCCTAAGTGGAGCTCTGTTCCTTTCTTCTTCCCCTCCCCCAGGGCCCTGAGGGCTCAAGTTAGGGGACTCCGAGGGGCTGTTTGGGACCTGGGCGCTCATTTTGTCTTAGCTGCTGCAGGCTGAGGTCAAGGTCTCCCCCTGCTTCAGCAATCTTAGGGCTCTGTGAGTGCCTCCAGTACCCCTTCTGGTGATACAGACTCAGCCTGCCCAGAAGGGGCATCTCAGAGGGGGCAGTTTCCGGCCATGGCTCTGCCTGGTGCTCCCAGAATCTGGGGGAGGTCAAGGCTGAGGAGAATGTTCTGGGGAGGGGAGGGGCCATTGTTGATGGCTGGCGGGCAAGAAGATGGAGGGTGCCAGTCTCTCAGGGAGGCCACAGGGGAGGTGGCGGGCTATTGCCTGGAGAAGAAGGTGGGGAGGGGGAAGTAGGGGGGAGGCCGAGCTGGGCTGGCTCCTGGGGCTGGATCCTGCTTGGGTCAGCAGGGCCTTGTTCCTGGGTGAGTTGTGCCTTCGGCTCCCACCAGAGACCAGAGAGGGCTGGAGTCCGGGTGCACCAGAGGCTCCCTTCTCCTGGGGTCTGTCTCCATCCCTCTCCCTGTCATTCTCCGTCTCTCTTTCCTTACCTCTCCCCTACCCCACCCAACAACACCCCCCACCGTCTCCCTCTGCCTACCTGCCAAGCACCTCTGCAGCCACGCTCAGGTCCCTGGAGGTGCCGAGGCGCACAGCCACGCTCGCTGACTCTGCCCAGGCCCGGGGCTCCCTGTCCCTGGGAACAGAGCCATAACAGGCTGTGCCCTGGCCGGCAGGTGTCCGGGCTGCGTGAATGGCCACCACCTGGTCTGGGAACCTGGGGCTTGGGCTCTACCTGCCACGTGGGGCGTACAGCCCTTCATCGCAGGCTCGGAGGCCCTGGTGCCTACAGCTGACCGCGGAAATGGATTTCCCCAGGCTGCCCCTTGCTGGAGCTGGGGGCCTGTGTGCTGGCGAGGTCGCCCTGGACATTCTGGATGTCAGAGCTCTAAGGAGGCGCAAGGAGGAGACTTGAGAGCTAGTCTTGGACACAGGGAGAGACAGAGTCCAGGGCAAAGCTCATGGGTGGAAATAGGGACCAATACACAAGGGAAGAGGCAGTGGAGTGGAAGGATTGAAGGAAAAAGCAGAGAGCCCGCCTTTCCCTTCTCTCCTGGGCTGAGCTGCTTAGCTGGGTCCCAGCCGGTGAGACCTCCATCCCCGCAGAGCGCTTGGAGTTAGAGACCTGCCCCTGCTTTCCACCCTGAACTCCATCTTTTCTGTTTTCCCCCAAGGACCCATGAGAGAGATAGTTCCCATACTTGTGTGTGCAGCACTTTTCCTGGACTGTGTCTCACCCGCCCCTGTGTCTGTCCCTTGCTCTTCCCATCAGATATCTCTAGAGGCAAAATGCCTCTAAGGCCTAGAGATGCTGAAAACTATAGCCTTGGGAGGTATGAAGTATTAGCCCATTTTACAGATGAGGGAAGTGAGGCTTCGAAAAGTGTAGTGACAGGACTAGACAGAGCCAGCGTTGACCCCGTGGCTGTCTGATGGCCACCCTAACCATTCATGCCAAGATGATTAGGGCTGCCAGACAGTACTCTGAAAGAGTCTGTGCAGGAGAATGTTCTGGGAAGGCTGCCTGGAGGAGGTAGCATCTCTGCTGCTTTTTCTCTTTCTTCCTGAACCCAGTGCTTAGGGAGAGGATGCCTGATGCCACGTGGGGTCCCCGGATGAGAATCCCCTTCCTTCTCCCTAATTGCCAGCCTCAGGCTCTTAGGAACCCCAGCCCTGGCCTGGAGGTTAACCTTTTGTTAACCACCTGCCCCCAGGCTCTATGGTGGGTGTGTGGGGCGGTCCCTGGTGCTCCAGCATGGTTCCAGAATGTCTTCAGTTGGCTGGGAGGCTGGGGCCTAAAACCCAGCGAACTTGGATTGGGCCGTGGCGAAGCTATTTCAGTCGGCTGTCATTTATAACTGTTTCTGCAGGCAGCGTAGATGGCAGCAGAGGGTGGGACTGGTGGGACTTAGCTCCCAGCTTTGCGGTCTGTGTAACCTTGGGCAAGTCCCTTTCCCACCCCGAGCCTCAGTTTCTCCTCCCCCTAAAATGGCTTTAAAAGCAGAAGTCACCTCATAGGGTCAGTGCAAGGGTGAACTGAGCCATGTGAAGCGCTTAGCACACCCGCTGCTAAGTAGTAACTGCAAAAAGTGCGAGCTTGTGTGAATGTTAAATACGGGACAGTATGTTCTGAAGAGCCTGACTTTTCCCTCCAAAGGAGAGCCAGAGACCGGGTGCTGCTTTAAGATGATGTTGGTGTGTAATTGCTAATGTTCATGTCCGTGTCCCTCCAGACTGGGCACTCCCTGAGGGCAGGGGCGGGGTCTCATTCATCCTCCCGGGGTCCAGCTCAGGAACCCCGGGAGTTGGAGATTCGAGGAACCGCAGCGGGCTGGGCACAGGATGGAAACTCTGAGCAGAGGCGGCCACTTGGGGGCCCCCGGCAGGGCATCCCCTCTGGCCACAGAGGAGGCAGGACACTGGACTCCCGGGTCAGCGCGTCCGGAACACAAAGCTCATGTGACAATGGCAAGTGCCACCACCTTCCTGAGCCCTGGAGACCCTGCTTATAGCACAGGGGTGCCGAAGCCACGCTCTCCGCCTCACGGAGCGGCATGGGGGCGGTGGGCTGAAGCTAGGGGAGCACCGCTCACTCGGAGCTGCTTGCGTGAACGCTCATCTGGCTTCCCTCTGATGTCCGTCCCAGGTTCGCGGGCACCGGAACCTTCCTGGGGCGTTTTGTAGGAACCTGCGTGTGTCCTACGTCTCAAGGGACAGGCTCCATGCACACTGTCCTCCTGCCGTGTGAGTAGGGGCGTCCCTTCGCCTAACTCTTCCCGCAGCCCCCATCTCCGTGTGCTTGCATCCGAGCGTTTTGTAAGCTGACTCCACCATTTCCCTGGCCAAGCCTTGATATCCCCTTTTTCAGACGAGGACACGGAGGGTCGGGGTGGGTAGTCAACTTGCCAAGAGTCACAAGCTCTGTGAAGTGGGATTGGAATTTAGGCCTCTCTCAATTCAAATGAATTGAAATGGCCTGGTTCATTATTCAGTCCCCTGCCACGGGGATGGGGAGGGGTCCTCAGAAGGCAGCTAAATTCTGAGGGCCCATCTGGGGCTCCTGGATAGCCTCTCAGATAGTTCTAAATTTCCCTCCAACTTTGGGCTTCCCAGCCGATGTGCTGAACGTGCCCAATGTGTTGATGGTTGGTTATCTTCTTAGCCCTTGGGGACAGAGCCCTGGGCTGGTCAACTCAGACCAGGAGTACTTCTGTCTGTCCACCTCAAGACACCAAACAAATAATGTAATCTTCTCTGCATGTATCATTATGTGAAGCAGGTTGGGAAGGACTGATGGCTCTAACCAATCCCCTCCCTGCCCCCACCACACGTACTGAACACACACATTCCCCAGAAGGGTGGGGATTCATGGTCCTCTCTGGAAATGGGGACAAAGTAGGTGATGTCAAAGGCAGCCTTCTGTGATTCATAGCATATAAGCCCTGAGCCCAGCGCTGGGAGGGAGTAGGGGCTGCGTAGGGCCCAAGTAGCCTGCTAAGAAAGTAAAAGACAGTCCAGAAAGGGAGACATGGAGAGGAAGAGGTCAGAGGCTATGGTTCAGCCTCAATTTGAGGCTTTGGCTGCATGGTGCCGGGTGGGGAGGCTGGAAGGCTCAAGGTGTCTACCTTCTTGATGCTGTGCCCTCTGTCGGAGTGGCCTCCTCTTCATGCTAATGGCCTGCCAATCTCATTGCTTGCGTTTCAGAGCAGAGCTTCATAGGAAGAGCCACATCTGTCAGCCTCATCAGCGATGCTGAAAGAACATTCCGGCCAGGATTGGTGGGGCTGATCTTTTCCTTCCTGACAGGAAGCCAAGAGTCAGCCCCGGAGCTGCGGTGGGATGAGGGGCAGGCAGGCAGCGGTGTGGAAGGGTAGGATGGGCTGGCCCCACCATCCACTTCATTCACTTAGGCAGTAGGTAACAGGAGGGAGCTTAGCCACTTACCTGTGTGGCCTTGAGCAAGTCACTGACCAGCTGAGTCTCAGGTTCTTATCTATTAAGTGGGTATGACAATATCTCTGTGGGGTTTGTTATAGAGATCAAATAAAAGACAGTATGAATGGTATGATACAAACCATAAGGTTTGTGACTCCTGGGCCACAGCCCGGCCAGGCATGCTTGCTGCCTGTGTTCCTAGGGTACCCCTGGCCTTCCCCCAAATGGCAGAAATCAGTCCCAGCTGCAGGTGTTAAGGTCCTCAGGAGAGTCGGAGCCTGTCACCCGGGCTCGTGGGATATGTGGCAGAAGCTGTTTGTCACTGGGCCTTGGGTCCTGGATCTGTGAGATGAATGGGAGGGCTTGGGGCTCTAAGATCCCGTTATTCCAGGGTGGGTCTGATCTGGGTGAGTATCTTCAGACCCAGGATGGCAGAGGTGGGGGAATTTGTACCTCCGTGTTAGGGACAAGATGGGAGCTCAGAGAGCTTCAGTAGTTCCCTTGCGCAAGGTCACACAGCTAGTCGGAAGCAGAGCTGGGATTCAGACTGAGGTCTTAAAGGAAACTTGAGCCTAATCACATTCTGGGGCCTTGTGATCTTCCTGTTGCCCAGAGCAACAGCCTATTACTTTTTCTTTTCTGTTTTAACAACAACAAAAACAAAAGGTGAGATCAGGGAATGAAAACTAAGATAGTGCAGAGGTCAAAAAGCCAGCCCCTGGAGCCACCCAAGGTTTCAGGAAGCACCTCACCTGCCACAGGTGAAAACAAACACAGCCACCTGTGACCAGCCTCTCTTTGTGGATGACCAGGACAAAGTCCAGAGAACTGGAGAGCTGAGTGGCTAAGGACTAGCTTGCAGGTGGAGAGCTGGCAGGATAGGCTGGCTTCCAGAAGGGCCAGGCTTTCTCTGCTCACCAGGTGAGATCAGGTGAGATAGGTTGTCAACTCACCAAACTGGCTGGACCTCCAGGCCTCAGGCAGGCAGGCAGGCCCCCGAGGCACCACCAGAGGCTCAGAGACAGAGGCTCCGCCCACGCCCAGGGCAGAGGCCCTGTTCCTTGGCCGGCCCCGCCCTGCCCTGCCCTGCTTAACCCCTACCCTCTTGCTGGGAGCAGCAGCAGTGCCCCTCTGGCATGAGGCCTCCAGGCCAGGCATACATTTGGAGGCTGGATCCAGCCCCCCAGAGGGCTTTGGACTGTTGGTTAGGAAATCAACAACTTCAGGGTAGTAATCATCATTGTTGTAATTGATAGCATTTATGTGACACTTCCTGGGTGCCAGGCACTTTACAGATAATAGCCCATGGGAGCCTTGCCATAATCCATTAGTCAGTCCATTTTACAAGTGGGAAAGCTGAGGCCTTGGCAGAGTGATCGCTCGAGAGCACACAGTAGCCTAAGATGTGCAGATTTGCAATATTGAGGCAGGAGGGCAGGAGGAAGGGCCGGGGTGCCCAGAATGGATTGAGTCCTACTCTGCGGGAACCTGACTATGGGGCGGGTACGTTGACTATGCCCATCTGCTGATAAAGAAGAGGCTCTGTGGTGTTTCCCAAGGTGATGTGGCTGATAGGAGGCAGCCCGGGGGGTGGGAACCAAGGCCTCCGTGGGACTGTCCTATACCTGTCTAGGCGGAAGGCCAGGTGAGCTGGGACAGGCAGCAGCAGGTGGCCTGGGGATGTCCAAGTCCTCTGCGGTATGCCCTGCCTTGATCTTGCTGTGGGACTTTTGAGCTCTCGCACTTTCCATCCCCTTGGGGAAATGCGGTGATCTGGAAGCTCTTCTGCAGAACAGATACTGCCGCTGGGGTAAATGACCCCAGAGGGGATAGGGGGAGGGGTGGCATGAGCCTCTAGGAGGTTGAGGATGGAGCAGAGGGACAGGGAGCTTCATGTGAGAGTCCCCGAGGCCAGGCCTGCCTGCATCGCACTGGGAGCAGAGGGACCAGGCCATGATGGGGGCCTGGCCTAGGGCAGTGGGTCTCAACGTGTTAGAATCCCCCGGAAAACTTGAAAGACCTGATGCCTGGGCTGTACCCCAGACCCATTCCGCCAGGATCTCTGGGAGGGGGGCGCAGGCACCAGCAAGGTGTACAGCTTCCACAGTGATTCTGATGCACAGCCGAGGTTGGAGACCACTGCCCTAAGCCAGCTGGGAGATGAGGCAAGTACGAGCTCAGCTTCCCAGGGCGAGTGACCCCCTGAAACCCGGGGAAAGCACAAGCCTGCCCATCTGCGTCTAGTTATAGGGCTCACAGCTTTTCTGACCTGGAGGAGATTAAAATCCCTTCCTGGGAGCAAGTGGCCTCCCCTTCCCATAAACCAACAACGTCGTTTTTAAGGACCAGAAGCCTCCAGGTGCAAGATCAAAGCTGGTTTGTCTCATCTCCTCTGAGAAATCTTTCCTGAGCTCCCCAGACAACGCCTTCCCTTCCTTCTCCCTGCTAATACATTCCCGGCGCTTAGCTCGTGCTAGGCGCTGCTCTAGGCCCTGGGGTCCGGGGAGAATGAGACAGACACAGCCCTCCCTGAAGCAGCCACGTTCCTCTGGGGGCTCCAGAGTGAACCAATCGGCCAACCGCGACGTGCGGGCCACGTGACAGGTCCCAGTGTCCCGGGTGCTGTTCCTTACGGTCAGCAGGGGACACCCCTCACCGCCACCTGAGCCCCGGACCGCTCGGTCGGGGCAGGGACAGGGGGCTGGATGTTGGCATGTTTTGATTCTGAGGTTCAGCTGGAGGTGAGGTGTTCAGGGAAGGCCTCTGGGAGGAGGAAGTAGAGGAGCCAGCAGGGGGCTTTGAGGGAACCGCCAGCCAGCACAGAGGCTCTGGAGCGGACCAGGGCCTGGTATACACAGAAGAGAGTGGCCTTAGGAATGAGTGAAGAGGAGGGGGAAGGCGTGCGGTGCTGGGGACAGGGAAGGGGGCAGGGCAAACCAGGCGGGGGCCCCCTCTGCTCCCTAAGAGGCAGGATCTTATAGGGAACATGTTGGCTACATCACGGTTACGGGGCTGCAGGCAGGGGAGTGACAAGGTCTGGTTTACAGTTTTCAAACCCCTTCCTGCGGTGCTGGAGAGGGACTGGGGAGGACAGGCAGAGGCTGTGACCAGCAGTGGGCCGCACCGGTCCAGGCGGGGGTGGGATTTGGGCCGGGTGAGGTGTGGGACTACAGGAGACACCTTCGGGCTGTGGGATGCATAGGGAGGAGGGAGAGCAAGTGTAGGTGGGTGTGGCTTTCAGGCCTTTGGTCTGGGAAGCTGCTGGGTGGAGCCCCCCCCCCCCCCCCGCCCACGCCGTCCCCACCCGGGCCCCCGAGCCCCCCAGCACTTAGAATCCTTAGCACGGGCCCTGATCAAGAGATGTCCCCGTGTGGCCTTGAGGGCCATTAAGTGAAAAATGGTTTCAGTTCAGCAGCGTTTGCTGCCAGCAATCTCAGGGATGTTAATAGCCTCATGTGCAGTGGCTCTCGGGGAGAAGTGGCACTTTACAGACTTGGTGACAGCAAACCTTCTGTTCCTAACAGCGCGTCTCCTAGGACTCACTCTGAGGAGCCACTCCAGAAAACGCTGCTCTGGTCCCAGCCCGGCGTCAGACAGGTGAGGAGGCAGCCCCAGGGAGGGCCACCCCGCGCTCAGTCTGGTGCCTGGTGTCCCGCCAGAGCCGGCACTGACCGTGCTCTTCCTCACTCCAGGCCCGCAGGGGCCATGACATCTCGTAACACGTTTCCACAAGGCCTTTCTGGGACACGCATGTTCTAAGGTCAGGCTGGAGGGCCCCCACCCCATCCTCAGGTGAGGGACACACCAAGCCTCCTACCCTATGGGTGCAAATTCTCAGGTACCCAACCCGGACACGGTTCTCTTGAAGACACCAGCCCTTCCCCGGTCCTACTTCCTGTACCCAGGGGGCTTGAGGAAAAGTGAAGGAGCCTTGGGGTTGGGTCCTGGCACTCAGAGCTGCTATTGGAAGGAGGCAGAGAGGGAGTGTGGCTAACCAGCCTGTGTGTTGGCAGGGACTGGGTGACTGTGGTGGCAGAGACTGGCCAGCTAGAGCAGATGAGGTTTCCTGGAGGTGACTTCTGAAGTCAGTATTAAGGGTGATGAGTAGGACTTCATAGAATATAGTGTAGTCATCTCCCTGTACAAACTGATTTGGCGTAAAATTATATATTCGGTCAATTTCAATTGTGGTTGCTTAGAAATGGTCCATCTACCTGCTATAAAGTATAACATAAAACTGGCGGGTGCTCAGACACCCGTCAGCGAGCGCTCTGGAATTTTCCAATAAAATGTGCACGCATGTCATTCCCTTGTGTTATCGGCTGTCCGTGCATGCGTTCCGGAAGGCACGGGCAGGCCCTCCAGTGTTTACAGGAAGTGTGCACAAGGATCCAGACTGCAGTTCCGTCCGTTCAGCTCTTGCCACCAGCTCCCTCTTCCCCAGTAGCTGAAGCTGAAGGTGGTCCTGACCCTTGCTGCCACTTGCAGACACTTGAGTATAGGCCACTTGACCTCCTGTAGTGCTGGCTAGCAAACTTCTGCCATAAAGGGCCAGATAGTAAACCGACTCTGGGAGCTCCCTGATGTTGATGCCACACCCATCACAGGGCGACCTGGGCACATTCTCAGCCTGAGCTGTGACCCCAGATGTGGCACCCTTGGGTGTTGGCCAGTGTGCCCTGGAGCTGCCACCCCACTGTGCCACTGATCCTGGGCACCTTCTCCCTGACACGGTTCCCAGGTGGCCTCTGGGCCTGCCGGGATTGGCAAACTGCCTGCCAGTCATGGGGCTGCTTGGCTCCCTCTCCCGCCCCCAGCTGCCTCCTGGAGAGGATGGGGAGGCCTAAGGGGTGAGGTGGCCGGAGTTCTGTCCTTGCTGGTCCACATACCAGTGATTTGGGGCAGCTCCTTCACCCTTCTGTGCCTTCGTTTGCTTCTAGGACATGAAGGGCTTTGCCCAGTGTCTTGTGCAATTGCCCGAGACCGGCGAGGTTGCTCGGTCGGGGGCAGCAGCGAAGGCCAGTTTAGCGGCTCCTTCTCCTTCTTGCCCACTCGGGAGTCCCGGCCATCCCCAGAGATCCCTTTATATCCTCGAGGCCACTCTCTGACAGCACGTGCTTCACAGGGGAAAGATCTTGGGGTCTGGAACCCACCCCTGCTTGGGAGCTGTGTGGCTTGGACGAGTTACTTCACCTCTCTGAGCTGCGGCCCCCAGGGATGGGGACGCCTCCCTCCCTTTCTGGGCACACGAATCGCAGGTGGCGGCCTGGAGTCGATGCCACTCGCTGGCGGCTGCTCTTTCTCAGCAGCGGGCCCAGAATTCACTCTTGTCCACCGGCTGCCCTCTCCTGAGCCCCCACAGCCCAGTGCGGCTGCCCGGGCGCCCCAGCCCGAGCAGAGGGCGTGGAAGTGGAATGTGTGTAGAAACTCCCTTCCCGTGCTGCCTGGAAGCAGACAGACAGCGGTTGCCAAAGACCGTTTCCGTACTTCTCCAATTGCACAAGAACCCAGCGCATGCTGCTCGCGCCCTTGGCCACTGCCAGAGCGCGGTGAGAGTCTTCCCGTGGAGTGGTGGTCTGTCTGTAAACCGAGTGGGGCTCTCCTGGGTCAGCCCCTCGGGGCGTCCTGTGTCACTGACTGAGGGAGACCCAGCCAGGCAAGCAGGTCCAGGTAGGAATGCAAAACACACCCCTTGCACGAGAGATGCTTCCCTCCACTGCTGTTTCTCATTCTGTCCAAGTTCATGAAGAGCCTGTGGGCGGCCAAGCGTGGATTTGGAGGGGGCAGAAGAGAGCAGTAACGCCCCTTCGTGTGAACTGTCCCCTGCAGGTCTTCCTCAGGCCAGGCCTGGGTGCAGGATCTCAGATCTCTAGACCTCCTGACACAGGGGAGCCCCTGTTCTCCCTGCTCCGGATCTGGGATAGGCCCCTGGTGGAGGTGCCGAGGCCGGGATTTCTCTGGCTGCGAGCTCCCTGTTGTCTCAGACCCGGGCCTTGGGCCCTGGTGGCCTGGAAGGGCCATTCAGTCTCGTCTCCCCATGTCGCGCTTGAATCCCCACAAGTCCTTATGCAGACTTGGCTTCCATGCCACTTGTAACAGGGCGCTCATTACCACCCAGATAGCCTTTTCCCTCTCTGGACGGCTTCGCTTCAGGTTGTGCCCGAATCCGGCCCGCGGAAAGACAGCCAAAGAAAATGTTCTCTCATTGAGATGTGAGAAAACTGAACTGGGTCCCTTGGGAGGTGGTAGGTCTTCCCCTCTAAGCCCTCCACCCCATTACTAGAGGTGCAGAAAGGCAAAGCGGAGCTCGTACTGGGAAGGATGATAGATGATTATATCCAGAAAAGACAGAGGGGGCCTCCATATGGACAGGGGACATTCACAAGGCTTAGAGCTGCCTTTTACCCTTAGAAGAGGAGGAATGGGTGAAGCCCCCCTCGGCCCTCTTCCCCTCCGCACTGTGGCCTGTGCCCCCACCTCTGTCCACAGGGCCATGGGAACAGGCCTGGGCCCAGTGCCTGCTTCCCCGCCCCCCAGCCCAGCTGTCCTGGCCCCAGCTGCCCGGCACTGGCTCCTGCCGCCCCACAGAGCCCAATAGCTGGACTGTTGTTACTCCTGGATTGTATGGCTTCAGGGAGGGGGTGAGGGCAGCCAGCTCCCAGCTTCCCTCTCCCTCCCTGAGTCCTTCTCTGGCCTGGGTTCCATCAGTGCGGGCAGACGTGGCCAGCGTGCCCAGGCGTGGCTCGTGTTTCAGAAGCACGAGTGTATTGCCCAGGAAAACAGTGAAACAGCTGTGTGTCTGCTCATAGCGTATGGATTAAATGCTCTGTGATGTATCTGTATCTGGGACTTTAACTCTCGGAGCCTCGGGGGTTCCTGAATGAGCTTGGTGGGGCCTGTAAACCTCCAGAAATTATTTGCAAAATGCTGCCTGCGTTTGACTTTTCTGGAGAAATCCCACCCTCCAAAATGTTAAACGTCCAACAGTATGGAATCCTATACAACATGTAAAGTTGTATCGTAGAACATTTTATCAGCATGCAGAGATAGTAGATTGTGAGATGAAAAAGGCAGGTTACAAACCACTCTATACCGTATGAGCCCTGTTTTGTTTAAAACCATCTGTTAAACACACATGCTGAGAGTATAGCTCCTAAAATGAGGACAGGTTTTATCTCTGGGGTAAGAGAAAAGTTTTTGTTCCATCTGTGTTATTCTGCATTCGCCGGATACTCTACAATGCGTATTTGCTCTCTCTGTGAGGAAAAGGTGGAGGGCGCGCTCAGTCCATTTTCTGAGAAGCCAGAACTCTCCTTCAGCCCCAGCAGCCCTTGGGCCCCAGACGGGGCTGCAGATCTGTGCCGTGAGCCACGGTCTCAGCTCTGAGGCTCCACCAGCCACCTGTGGACATCCCTGCTCCTCCCTTGACCAGCGTCCATCTGGGCCTTTCCGAAGCCTGAGACGGTCCTACGTGATTTCAGCCCAGTAGAGTGGCCAGACTCTAATTGTCAGACATCAAACATGGCCCGCGGGCCTGCACTTCCTAGCTGTGTGGCTTTGGGCCAGTCCTCTAACCTCTCTGGGCCTCGGGGTGCCATAAAACAGGACCTCGTGTTAGGGCCTCCCTCTAGGATTGCCGTGAGGATGGGCCTGGTTGATCTGGGGGCCGGCGTGTCACCGAGGCCGGTCAGATTTGTTCCCTTCCTCCTGGCCATGCCTGGCCCTGACCGACATGCCTTCTCTCTTCTCCCCAGGGAGCTCCAGGACTGGCAGGATGGGGTCAGCCTGTGTCAAAGTCACCAAGTACTTTCTCTTCCTCTTCAACTTGCTCTTCTTTGTAAGTATGACCCGCACCAGACTCTCCTCCTGGGGGCAGGCCAGCCTGGGGGCCCTCCTGAGACCCCAGGCCAGGGATGGCAGTGCGACGCGGTCGGTGGGGGCCGAGGACAGACCACTGCAAATGCAACTGGGCGGGGCCCGCCAGGAGATTGCCTGCACCCCAGCTGGTTCTGTGCAGAGCACTGGGTGCCTCTCCCAGCGGTCCCCTGTCCTGCAGCACTGAGGTCCTGGCCAGTCAGGATGGGAGGTGGGTGGGGGTGGGGAAGAGCCCTCTGGGTGTCCCCTAACTCATCAGCAGGGAGTTCTCTGAAAGCTTTCTCGTCCTGTCCTGGCCCCCGCCTTCCTCTGCCCCCTCTGAAGAACTGGTGTTACAGTGGAGATGTCACCTGTCCCCCTTCCCCCTCCCCCCCATTGTGGGGGACATACCCAAGCTCCCAGAGGGGGTGCAGGAGAGATCAGGCTTGGGGCCAGAGTGGGGACACAGTCCCCCTTCCCCAGACCCACCACCCCCCAGCAGGCCTCACCAGGTCCCCATGCAACGGGGCCACCCTGGGGTTGCCGGGATGATGGTGTGTGTGTGTGTGTGTGTGTATGAGTGTGGGTGTGTGTGAGTGTGTGTGAGGATGGACGTGTGTGTGAGCAATGGGTGTGAGTGCTCGTGTGTGTGTGATGGGGCGGGGGATACTGTGATGTGTGTGTGTGTGCTTGTGCATGTGTGAGTGTGCATACGTGTGTGTGCATGAATGAATGCGTGTGATAGGCAAGGGAAGAGTGATGTGTGTATGTGCACATGTGCATGTACACGTGTGTGTGTGAGTGTGTGTGTGATGGGGCAGGGTGGGGCGGGGGCCTGAGAGGCCCTCCCGGGCCCCGGGTGGTGCTGGGGGCGGTGTCCCCTCTGTGTTTCTGGTTCACCCTATACTGTTAACTGGGCCGAAAAAGAGGATGTTTATTAGGATCCAATTTTATTTTTAAAAGCCGTGCACGTATATGAATATTTCCGAGAGGGGAAGAAAATGCGTCTGGGTGTTCATGCTGGGCTTCCTGGGAACTTGGATTTTATTCTGTGTGTTTCTGCAGTTTCCAAATGTTCCTATGATAGACGGGCGTTATTTGTGGGGAAAGGACGTTTTGTGTCAAATCACACAGGATTGTAGACGCTTTGGAAAATAAAGAGTCATTCAAAATCCCTGCTCATAACTGTAACCCAACACACAGACTTGCGAGTGTGTTCCTGGCATGTGCAAACAGACGCACGCCCTTATGTGGATGCACACACGCACACAGACGGCTGGGGGCTGCCTGCGGGCTGCCGGTCCACCCTGGCTGTAGCCCCAGCCCCCTCCTGCCTCACGGACAGTGCGAAGAGCCTGCTGTGGCCCCGCTCCCCCCGCCCCCCCCCATGACAGTGGGTCCAGAAGCCCCTGCAGGCAGGGCCGGGGCACCTGGGCTTCCCCAGCCCGGTGGTCGGGCCCCTCCTGGCTGGGCCAAGCTTCTGGAAAACAGCAGCCGTGCAGCCTGAGCCGAGCCTTCAGGGGCCAGCCGGCCAGGGCTGGGGGGCAGGAGGGCGGGGGTGCTGCAGTTCTACCCCTGGGGACTCTGGGCACTGAAGAGAGGGGTCTGGGCTACAGCCTAGGAAGTGCCTGGGCTTGGAGTGTGGGGGCACCGACGGCCTGTCCCCCCCCCCCCCCCCCCGCGCGGTGGGAGGGAAGGGGGAGAGACTTTGTGGAGAAAGGAAACAGGTTTGATGGTTTTGGCCAAGGGGCCCCTTCCCGTCCCGCTCCTAGTCTGCCCCGTGGAGCCAGAGACTGGAAAACTCGTCTCAGGCCAGAGATTTGGGGGCTGGCTGGGGCCAGGTGTTAACTCCCTGCGCGCTGGGGTCCGGAGGGCCCATCAGGACGTGAGCAGGCGTGGGCAGGGAGAGGAGAGAGGCTTTTGTCAGAGGAGGGCGAGGGGAAAGGACTGAGACTTACAGGGACAGGGCACGTTTGCTCGGCGGCTCACTCCCTCCTCCCTCGTTCACCAGGTGCGTCCTGGGCACCTGGGCATGTTTGATCCCTGTCATGGTGCCGGGTAGTCACTCAGCCACAGAAGAGCCATGATTTCTGCACTATGTTCTCGGGGGAGGGAGGCTCCAGGCAAGCATTTGTTCAAATGAGTGATGAGATGGTAGTTGTGCCACAGGGCACTTGGCCTTGTGGGGATGGCCAGCTGCAGCTACCCCAGAGTTTTGTGTGCGTGGGGAGAGAGGAGCTGGGGCTCAGCCTAAGTCCAGCATGGGGAGCGAGACAGAGTGGGGCTCTCCGGGGTGCGGGCCGTGCAGGCCTTCCGGGAAGGGTTCTGGTCTGTTTTAGGCTTGGTGGGAAGCGGTTACGTGATCAGGCTTGTGGCTTGGAAGAGGCGCTCAGGCTGCTGCGTGTCCGCAGATGCATACACGTACACGTGGACAGCCTTGCCTGCGCTCCCTCCCGGCCCCAAACTTCCCAGAAAATTGCTCAGTCAGCTTAGGCTCACACAAACCCAGGAGCTGCTTGCTGCCTCTGTACTGTCCTGGGGGAGGCTGCTGGTATAAGGGTCCCGGCTCCTGGCTGAGCCCCGACGGGAGTTTCTGGTGGGGCTGGGGGCTAGGAGGCGGGGTTAATGTGGGGGCGCCCCATGGTCTCAGTCATGGTTCCCCTGGTGCCTCCCCCATTCTGGTTGCCTGCCTGGCTGGGACTGTGACTCACAGCCTGGCGGCTGGTCCAGCCACACAGATGTCGGTCTTCGGACATCAGACCCACATGCGGCTGAATGGATTAGTGCTGGGGACTTCCTTTTTAGGTATTTTGAGGCAAGCCGAGGAGGTTAGCTGGGCAGCCCTGGATTTCGATCTACTTGGGATTATGTTCGCCCGGAGGGAATTTTCTGCCCTGCCCTGCGAGTGCAGGGAGTTAGCAGGTTGGGCTGTGCCCTGTGGGTCAGGTGCACAGGAGCAGACCCAGGGCCTGATGGCTGGCTGTATGGTGAGGGGCAGGGGGGCAGGGCCTCAGGAGCCTTTGGGAACCAAACTCCCGGGTTCTGTAAAATCTTGCTTCTCCCCAGCAAGCTGTGTAGCCGAGGCACCCCCACCTGACAGGGACCCTCCCGCTCAGCGGGGTCTTGGTAGCCTCACTGTCCCCAGAGACCAGCTTTCCAGGTGAAGACCCAGGACAGACCCCGGGTAGCCCCGCTGAGGTGCCACCAGCTGGCCTAGAGTAACAGACCTGGGTGTGAGCCGTTGATGGGCAGGATGGGAGACCTCTGGCAAATTGGGGCCTCAGTTTCCCCATCTGTAAAATGAGGATAAGAGCAGGGCCCATCTGGCAAGGAGGGAGGAGGGGACTCATGACCTGCTGGGAGACAGTGGGGGGCAAGTGTAGGGTCGCCATCAGCTGCTATTTTCTCTAAGGGGGTCGAGACTGGGGTGAGGTACTCCCTTGGGGATGAGAAACAGCCCCGCCCTGTGCCATCAGGGCTCCACTCTTTTCAGAAGGAAAAAAAAAAACAAAAAACTGATGGCTATCCTGCCTTTATTTAAAAGTTTGGTATTTTTGGGGTGCCTGGGTGGCTTAGTCGGTTGAGCGTCCGACTTTCGCTTAGGTCATGATCTCGCGGTTCGTGGGTTGGAGCCCCGCATCGGGCTCTGTGCTGACTGCCAGCTCAGAGCCTGGAGCCTGTTTCAGTCTGTGACTCCCTCTCTCTCTGACCCTCCCCTGCTCACGCTGTCTCTCTCTCTCTCTCCTAGAAATAAATAAAACACTAAAAAAAAGTTTGATATTTTGTTCATCATAGATTTTTAAAATTGATTTTGGTTTTTTAAAAGTAATTGCTGTAAATTCTTATTTTTCTTGGTTTTGGTTACTGAGGCTTTTGTTTGTTTCCTCCTAGTTTTCGCGCCTGAGGCAAGCACCCTGTGTGCCTTACTGTGGTCCTGGCTCCGGCTTTAATGACCACACAGCAAGGCTGCCCGAGCCCCTTTGGCTGGGGTGCTCACCCCACCGGGAGGGCCCAGTCGGCACCTGCTGGCCTCGCAGCTCAGGACCTGATGGCTGAGCTGGGGACCCAGGGCCCGTAGCGGAGGCGGGTAGTGACATGCTAGTACCCCGGCTCAGGCCAGACCCCGCGGAAAGGCCAGCATTGCAGGGGTGATGCAGGGTCCTCTGCTCCCCCAGGGAACCTGTGCTTTGACCCTGACCTAGGCGCTTCCCCAGCCTTCGCTGGCTTGGGGGCATGTGGGCCTCAGCTGGGGTCCTACCTGGGGAGGCAGGCTCGGGTTGGGGGCCACCCTGGCGTGAGGCAGGGGATCCCTGGGCCTATGCCAGCCGCTGGCCCCATGTTTGCCTTTCTGTTCCTGCCTTCACAGTGGGTTCACGATCTCATTCATCTCCAAGCACGAAGCACCTGGTACTAAGGAGCGCTGGGCATACAGTCCGGCCCTGCCCTCCAGGAGTGCACAGTCTAGCCAGAGGAGGACGCACACAGCACATTAAACACATTAAAGCCAGTGGAGTGGGGGGGGGGGCGCCTGGGTGGCCCAGTCCAATGGGTTGAGCTTCCTCCTTGTGATTTCCTTCAGGTCATGATCTCAGGCTCATGGTTCGTGGGATCCAGGCTCGGGTCTGTGCTGACAGTGGAGCGCCTGCTTGAGATTCTCTCTCTCTCTCTCTCTCTCTCTCTCTCCCCCCCCTCACCCCCCCCCCGTCCCTCTCCCACTCCCATGTGTAGATACACCTTCTGTCTCTCAAAATAAATTAAAAAGCATTGAAAAAAGAAAAGAAAGGAAAGCCAGGGGGCATGGCTCCTAAGAAAGGTCAAGGAGTAGTTGCCACAGAGTCAGGGCCCCTTGGTCTGCCTGTGGGGGGGTCGGGGGGAGAAGGTCAGGAGGGCTCCTGGGGAAGCCGAGCTCTGAGGGGCAAGAGAGCTTTGGCATTCCCGTCCACACAGGGTTTTCCCCAGAGCTTGTGCGGGATGGTCCCCGCCCCTGAGGAGGGCTGGAGTGGAGAGCGTGGTGGTGGGGAAGAGCCAGGGGGCAAAGCAGGAGGGCACCCCTGGGGGAGGCTGCACCCCTCAAAGCTGATGGACTTGGTTTGACCACCCGTGGGCATGGGGTGGGGGGGATGGGAGGCAGCCCCTGCTGTCTGGATGGCTGGGGTGTGCCAGGACTTGGGGTACAGGGCCTGAGGCCCCCCTGGCATCCCTGGGCTGGGGCGAAGATGGGGTGGCAGCCCCCGGGTATCCTGGCCTGGCCGCAGGGGCTGCCCATGGAGCCTTCTGAGACCCCCACTGACTGCGCCCTCTCTTTCCAGATCCTGGGCGCCGTGATCCTGGGTTTCGGGGTGTGGATCCTGGCCGACAGGAGCAGTTTCATCTCTGTGCTGCGTAAGGACCCCTCTGACCCCCCTACCCGGCCGCCCCCAGACTGGCGGGCCTGGGGCAGCAGGACTTGAGCCTCAAAGCCGGTCCCTCTTCCAGCTACCCTCAGGGCCCAGCCCGGGTCCTGTGCCGACCACTCCGCCCAGGGCCCCCTCTGCAGGGGTTTTCAGGAGGAATTTTCTCTCCCTCCCCAGACAAAGCAGCCGTTGTCTGCAGAACACTGTAGGGGTGGGGGGTGGAGGAGGCTTGCTCTCCCATCCCCGCCCTTCCCTCAGCCCTGACCTAGAGAAAGCCTCTTACAGTCTCCGCCCCTCCATTCCCGGGCTCAGCAAAATGCGGGCCACACCGTCCCTCCCCAGTCAGTTCAGGGAGATGTGGGAAAGGCTGGGAAAGACTGGGTGTCAGGGTCGATGACGAGCCTCCAGTGTGCCTGGTGCCACTCATGGGGCCCGTGGGCCGAGGGGGAAGCCACGGGGTGCAGCAGGCACTGTTCATGCTCCTCAAGTGCCAGGCACAGGACCAACTGTTTTACACATCAAAATTGCCTCAGTCCCACAACAGCCCTGGGAGGTGGGGACTCTTCTGTTCCTTCCTCACAAATGAAGACAGGAGGCTCAGAGGAGGGAAGTCCCCAGCTCAAACTCACATAGCTCCGAGTGACAGGTATGGGACTCAAACCCCGAGAGCTTAGGTCCTGAGTGCCACCCATGGTAAGGGGAACCACAGCATAGAAGCCCCTTCTCTCATTCTCGAAGCAAGAGGAGAGAAGCCCAGGCCACTCTCGCACAGCTGATGAGAGCCCTTGCAGACCTCCTCCAGGAAGCCCACCAGGCTTGCCACACCAATCTCATGGGTGCCCGGAGCAGCATAGTGATGCCACTCCCTTCAGTGAGTGCGCCCTTGGCTCACTTCCCTCCCAGCTGCTGCCTGAGGCTGCAGGTTTGGCCTCAGGCCTGAGACAGCTGCTTGATTTGAATAAAGCGGAACCAGGCTAGGATGGGTGATGGAGAGGCCACACCTGTCACTGTGGCCCCAGGGGGCTGGGCCTCCCCTCAGCCCTGGAAGGAAGCAAGGGTGATCCCAGCTGATGTGGCCTGGGGCCGCTAGTCCGGCCTCCTTCTGGGGGGTGCCACAGACTGTACTCCCATTCTGGGGCTGGGGTCTGCATTTCCCAGCTTACCGGGGTGCCCATGCTCCCCATGCCTGCCCTACATGGGCCCTGATGAGGCCCGGGCTCCCCACTTCCTGGCCATAGCCTACACCCAGCAGGCACTAGGCCATGGGGCAGAGTCTGAAGGTCCAGCTCACCCACTGCACCCCTGCCCTCTGCCCCTTGCCCAGGCCCCAGGCACCTCCTGCCGCTCCTCCCGCCTCCTCCCGGATCAGTTCTCAGCTGGAGCTGCCAGAATTTAGAAGTCCCCTAGGCACACCCAGAACGTTTTCACAAATACAAGTGCTCCAGGTCCACCCCAAGGGAGCTGACTCCACTGATGTGTGGCTAGGGGCCTGGGGCACTAAGGGTTTTAAAAACCTCCCCAGGTGAAACCCCGGCCAGGGTTCAGAAACACTGACCCACTCGAGGAAAAAGCCTTTTCTGAGAGTCACATGCGACATGAGGGTCCGAGCTGGGAGCCGGGGCTCCTGACCTGTGTCCCAGGCCTGCGTCAACGTGGCCCTTCCCCTACCCACCCCGGAGTCCATGGGGCAAGGCGTTGCATTTTGCAGTGGAGGAAACTGAGGCACAGGAGGGGGGCAGTCACCTGTCCGACGACACAGCTAGGAGGTAGAATTGGGATGTAAGCCAGGCGCACCGGTCCTGAGCTCCTGGCCCCGAGCCCCTGTCCTACAGGGTCCCACACTTCACGCCTTAACAAGAGGAAGCGAGCGCAGTGGTTACGAGCACAGACTTGGGAGCCGGGCTGCCACGGTTTGAATCCTGTCCCTGCTGCCTTCTTGCAAGCTGGGGGTCCCTGGGCAAGTTACCTCACCTCTCTGTGCCTCTTATCTGGAAACTGGGGATAATAGAATACTTTTCAAGGTTATTGTGAGAAATGAAATGAGTGGCTACACAAAAAGCATTTACAATAGCTCCTAGTGAACAGTAAACCCTGCACAAGCGATTAAGTTCATAATAACGTCTTTAAGCAATAGGATTTCGTTCCCATTCTACAGAGCAAGAAACAGAGGCTGGAAGATGGCTTGCCCAGAGCTGGGATGTGAACCCCAGTCCCTTTCGGTCCGGGCCCCTTCCTGTCTCACTGGCACCTGCCAGGCCTGGTGAGACCCAGAAGTTTCTGCTGTGCACCGTGGAGGCCACCCCAGAATGTCCACTTGTCCCCTTACTAAGTCGGGTTGCTGAGACCCTGGGTGAGGTCAGGGACTGGTGTCCACGGACTGTTCCGAGAAACTGACACCGCACATCTGGGCTGGCACCCAGCCACTGCACATCTCCTGGGGGAGAACCCGAGTTGGGGTTCAGCCCTGGGCGCCTGGGTGGCCTCTTAGCCTCGCTGGGCTTCAGGGCTCCCAGGGACAAATCAGGATGTAAATCTACCCTTGTCCGGGCCGTTGTGGAAATTAAGCAGATGATTCGGATAAAGGGCCTTGTTCTGGCTGGCACACAGGGCATTCTGGGCAGTGCCAGTTTCTTTTTTCTGGGAGGAGTCCCTAGGAGGAGCCCAAACCCAGGAAGCTTAGACACAGTGACACTGGACGGCCTCCCCTTGCCTGTGCCGATTGCCGAGAGCCTAGAAGGAAAACGGGTTCAGTGCCAGGAGCCCCTACACCCTCCACAGCAAGGGCACTGCCCGCCTGCCTGGGGGCTCCTGTGAGGACCTGGGTGGAGGCGGCCCTGCACTGGCACCCCAGGAATGGGGTGGGCTGTCCAGGGCCTTTCCGGAGCTCCAGAACACTCTGTCTGTGACCGGGAAGGGGAACTGAATCAGGCCCTCATATCCACCCACACTCCAGCTTTGTAGTTATTTCTTAAGGGCACTGCCACCCCCTTGGTGGTGAGGGGAGGATCTCAGCTTCTCCGAGGTCCCCCAGAGCCAGCCAGGGCTCTCCCTGCCGACCGTCACTGTGTCAGCCCTGGCCCGGGCTGAGTCATTAGGAGAGCACATTAAAATCCCAGATTCCAGGTGGCCCCCCGGGGAAGTCCAGCAAGTTGTGACGGACCCAGGAATCTGTGTTCCTGAGCGGTCTGACTTCCGAAGCCCCGGCAGCCCAGCTCGGTGTCTGGGACGCGGTGGGCGCCTGGTAGTGTCAGCGCGCGTGCCCCCTGCATCAGGGGAAAGAGCGTGCCACTGGCATGTGTGGCTTTCCACCTCCCAGCCCGGCGCCTGCCCCTGCGCCTCGCTGAGCCTCCGTGAAGTGGCTGTGCTGGTGCCTACCAGACAGAACGGCGTCAGAGCTGGGGGTGGCGTGTGTGAGCCCCTGGAGGGGCCGCGAGCGGGCAGGAGAGGCGGGGGATTATTAGTACGGGATAGGGCCCCGGCGGAACCTGCCAGTGCGCGGTTCATTAATTCAGCAGATATTCAGGAAGCTCCTTGCGGCGCTAGACACTGTTCGGAGTTGGTGGGGGAGGCTGGGAGTTCAGCAGGGACCAAAGCCCCTGACCCATCCAGCTCACCCCTCCGTGGAGGCAGTAGGCAAGGAGCAGGTACATCAGTAAACCATAGTCTTTGCAGTCCAAAGTGCCGAGGAGAGAATCAAAGTGGGGCTGGGGGTCAGGACAGAGAGGGGGCGGGGACATCAAGGGAGGCAGCTCCCAAAGCCCGGGAGGGAGCAGGCTCCTTGGGAGGGGGCTGATCCCCAGGAGGGAGCGGCCCTAGACCTTGGGCTTTGCTTGTGAAGGTGTGCGTAGTGAGGGTGAGGCCACCGGGCTGCACTGAGCGCCCCCTTTCCATCCGCAGAGACCTCCTCCAGCTCGCTCAAGGTGGGGGCCTCTGTCTTCATCGGCGTGGGGGCTGTCACCATGTTCATGGGCTTCCTGGGCTGCATCGGTGCCATCAAGGAGGTCCGCTGCCTGCTGGGGCTGGTGAGTGTGGCCGGCCCGCCGAGGCGGGTGCGGGGTGCGGGAGGGACCTGGAGGGGGTGCCTGGCTGACTCCGTGCTGCTCTGTGTCCCCAGTACTTTGTCTTCCTCCTCCTGATCCTCATCGTTCAGGTGGCGGCCGGAGTCGTCTTCTACTTCAACATGGGCAAGGTAGGCACGCTCCTCGCCCTGCGCTGGGCTGGGCTGGGCTGCGGGGGACTCACCCCTGGGGTGGGGGAGAGACACAAACCCGGGAGGTGCTGGCAGCCTCTCGGGGGGGGGGCCCGCGATCTGGCGAGCTGGGAGGAAGGCAGTGTCTTGGGCAGAGTCACCGCAGGGGCTGAAGGCAGTAGCTGTGCTCCCACACGTTGTAGCTGTGGTGCGGGGGGGGGGGGGGGGGGGGGGGGGGGGGGGGGGGGGGGGGGGGGGAGGGGCAAGCTGCTGGCCTCTCTGTGCCCAGGTCACCTTCCGCAAACTGGGGACTGTCATAAATTCAACTCCCAGGCGAGCATGCAGCGAGGTCACCTTAGTAAAACCCCGCATGGTGCTTGGCATGGTTGTCCGTGTGTCTAGTCAGGCCCCTCAGCACATCCTGATCCATGTCTCTCGTCCACAGATGAGGCCCAGGGAGGGGACTGTCGCTAAAAACATTTGTGTCACAGGGAAGGCACTCAGCTTTAAGGAGTAGAAAGTCAGGCTCAAACTCTAAAGACATTTGCCCATGATGTAACCAGAAGCCGGGGTTGGAGTCCCAGAGAGCATTTCAGCATTCCCATCATTCCACTCCCTGCATCACCCCCCCCCCCCCCCCCCCCCCCCCCCCCGCCTCCGGCCTCATGGTCATAAGACGGCTGCCACAGCACCAGGCACAACATTGGTGTCACTGTGGCCAGAAGAAAGGGAAAGGGACAAAGGCAAAGTAAAGTCAGTCCTCCCACAGCCTTCCCCAGAGCGGGTCACAAAGGCACCCAGGCGCAGGGCAAGGGCACCCAGCCAGCCGGTGGCCAGGCCTGGCGAGGGCACGGACTCCTGGAATCTCGTGCAGAGCTCGCCCCAGAGCCACTGCCTGTGGCCTGTGATCCAGCTGGCCCTGGGGGCCCTGCCTTCTTCCAGCACTACAGTTCTCTTTTTTTTTACATTTTTTTTAAATAGTTTATTTGTTTTTTGAGACAGAGAGAGACAGAGCGTGAGCAGGGGAGGGTCAGAGAGAGAGGGAGACACAGAATCTGAAACAGCCTCCAGGCTCTGAGCTAGCTGTCAGCACAGAGCCTGACGCGGGGCTTGAACCCACGAACCGTGAGATCATGACTTGAGCCGAAGTAGGATGCTTAACCAACTGAGCCACCCAGGCGCCCCAGCACTACAGTTCTTGTCCACCGACGGGGGGCACAGAGCTGGTGGCTAGTGAGCCCTGCACATTACCACTGGGAGTTCACGTTGCCTCAGCTTGCTCTTAGAAGGAAGGTGAGAAAGCAAGAAGCCAACATGAACAAGTAACACTTCACAGAGCCTAGGACAAGCCAGTACCTGCTGCCGCACGCACACCACAGTCACTTGTGCTTTCCCCACGCCTGGTCTGGGAGAGCGTGGGTATGATGCCCTCATCTTCAGATGTGGAAGCTGAGGCACAGAAATTAAGTGGCTTGACCAAAGGTCACACAGCTAGAAAGCGGCCGAGCCAGGATTTGAACCCAGGCAGCTCGCTTTCTGGGTCCATATTAGTGAAATTTGTGTTGCAGTGGTCCCTACCTGAGTCTGCCTTACTTATTCATAAATTACACTTAGCCTGTTGATCAGGAGAATTAGAGCTGAGTTCCAACACAGGCACGGGGTCACTAAAATCAAAAAGACTAGAAGAGGAAAAGCAGTGTCCCCGAAGCCAGGGGACAAGATGCTCATGGTAGTTGAGGGCTAACTTGAATGCTGAGCTTCCTGGCAGCCAAGGCAAAAGGGGAAATAAGCGGTTTCAGTAGATGAAAGGAAGCTTACTTGGTGATCAGACAGGATGACAGTGTTTAAGGAAGGGAAACCCTTTTCCCACTCATGAGATCTGGTCTTCTTTTCTGCCCTATATAGCACCCAGGGCTTCTTTGAGACCCAGTCAATGGTACATTATAATCAAGATGAATTAAAAACTGGGCCCCGGTGAGCTGGTTCCTATGATTCAGAAGCTTGTCAACTCTATAGGGGTTTTGAGCGGTTGGTCACCTTCTCAGCCTCTGTGTTTCCCCAACTTACATTAACAAAGATGGCGCCCATTGATTGGATGGCAAGCCCATGCCAGGAGCTGAGTAGTGACTTGGTACACATTTCAGTGTTACCAGCATTTTCCAGTTTAAGAAACTGAGGCTGAGAAAAGCAAACAAAATGCCTTTTGGCCAACAGCCCCACGTAGCTCGGATGCATCAGAGTGGAGAATTCCATCCCGACCCCTCTGACCCCAAGACCCATGCCTCCCTCTACCACAGGCTGCCCCCCTGAGGGCTGGTATCATCTCTGCCTGGCAGATGACCAGGACTTATGTCTCAGGCATCCCACAGCCCCAGTGTGAGGCCTGTTTGGAGAATCAGGACTCCTGACTCCATTGCAGACCGTCCCACCCCACTGTTCTGGCCTCTGCCTCCTGCTTCCTGCACCCCACCCTCTGAGGCTCCACACCCCATGTCTCCTGGTCCCAGCCCTCCTCAGCTTGGCCCCCCTCTTCTCCTAGAAGGCAGAGTGGTGTTTCCTGGCTCTGCTGGGGAAGTTCTGGCACTGTGCGATCGCCCGGGTTGGAATGAATGATTTATTTTTTCTTTCCCCGCACATTGTAAATCCCAGTGGAAGACTAAACATGCCCTTGATGGTGTTTATTCCTGCAGATGAGGTCCAGCTGGGGAGTTGGGCCTTGCTGAGCCTGAAGGAAGGGGCCTTTTAAAAGCAATGGGCCGTCCTTTCCCCCACTCCCCAGGCCTCCCGGGCAGGTGGGAAAGACTGAGCCACTGGGCACCCCCTGAAGTGGTCTCCCAGGGTTGCCTTTGGTCCTTCCTACCCTGAGTTCCCAGCAGCCACTGTTCCCAGGGGAGCCACAGGGGAGGCCGGGAGCCTGGGGCAAGGCACGTGGCCTCTCAGGCCCCAGGTTCCGCATCTGTAAACTGAGGGGACGCCTGCTGTGCCCCCACTCCCAGGAGTCAAGTGAGCACAGACTGTGCCTCATTGATAAAATAGAATGGGGGCCACGCCCTTGACTCCATATCCTAACTGCAGGGGCTTGAGTCCCTCCTCCGAGGCCCCGCCCCGCAAGTGATTTCGCCCACCTCTCTGTGCCTCCTTGGTCACCTTGCAAGTAACCTAACCTGAGCGGGTCCGCTCCCCATTATCCGCAATCCTGAAATCCAAAAACCACTTTGAAAAGCCATAATGCTGCTAGCAGCTCATTTGGTGGTAAAATCAAACCTAAACAGAAGCAAGGCTATTTATGGCCTCTGTTTACCCCCTTGAGGAGTTCCTGGGGAATTATGAATGGGAGAGACTGCGGGGTGTGGCACAAACCCCAGTCCCTTTCTAAAAGTGGAATGCTGCGCAGTGCTGGAGCCTTCCTGCCCCCACTGCCCCTGGAAGCGCTTGTGCTGAGGATTAAGATTGTCACCCTAAGGGAGGGACATAGCGTGGGGCCCCGCCCAGAGCAGGTACTTGCAGGGCATCCTTGCAGGGTTTACTGTGACTGTCACCATCAGTATCTTCATCAGTGCTTAGTAAGGGCTTGATAACCGCTGTTTCCATTGCCATTGGCGTTACCATGAGTGTTATTTGCAAGGACTGTGGAGACCAGGGATTTGGGGGCGAAGATTCCTCTGGCTGTTTCCTCCTCTGACTATTTCTCCAGCCTCTGTTTAGTGGACACAGCCCAGGTCTGGGCTTCAGCCCTGCATTCTAGGCTGGGCTCTCAACAGTTGCTGTGTAGGCCTGGACAACTTACCCGGCCTCTCTGAGTCTCAGCCGCCGTCTAGGGCCATTCCCAGCTCTGAACTCCGGGGTTCTGATGTGTTCTCTCCAGGCAGCGGAGAGTGGCAGAGGGTCAGGAGGAAGCAAGTGAACAAACTGTTTGCCAGGAGGCATTGGGCACAGGCCATACTGCCAACCCACCCCCCACCCCACCCCCAGCCTGCACAGGGGAGGCCTCTAGGGCTTTGGTGGCTTCCACCAGGGGCTTGAGCAGAAAGCCTAGGGGCTGAGGGCTCGCGTGGGTCGGGTGGGAGCTGGGGGATGGAGGCGGTGACGGCGGCTGGCCCACATTGCTGTATGCTCCCCAGGGAGGCCGGTCAGGAGAACCATGATGCCCTCCTCCCCCCACCACCTGGGAGGCTCCCAGGAGGCAGCGCGCACACACACCCTAACGTATAGGTGTCAAGACAGGTTCCTTGAGGACAACGCGGTTCTGTGAGATACCTGCTCACTGTGCCGGAAACTTTGGATCCACTGGCCTGGATTTTTCCCAGCCTTGGGGGTGGGCAGCTAGAGCCGGGACAGAGAGAGGTGGCCTGTCTCTAGGAAGAAGGCATCCAAGCTGCCCTTCTGGAAGGGATTCACGGAGACAGTGGGAGGGGGACGCCTGAGCACCTGCTGGGCGCTGGGGGCCTGTGTGGTTCCTGGCAGCAGCGGAGAGCAGCGCCTGCCTCAGACTCCGCCCTCAAGGAGCTACGGGAGCCTGGGGAGTTCGGGTGGCAGGTTGAGTAGCTGCCTGGCTTTCGGGAAGGACGCAGGTGGCAGTGACGAGGCATAAACATGCTACCCGCTCTGTGCTCGCTGTTGCCCTCTTTTCCCATCAGGATCCCAGGAGGATGCCTCAGATCTGCTGTGTCTGCATTCTTTTTTATTTTTTAATTTTTTTATGTTTATTTTTGAGAGAGACAGAGACAGACCGTGACTGGGGGAGGGGCAGAAAGAGGGAGACACAGAATGCAAAGCAGGCTCCAGGCTCTGAGCTGTCAGCACAGAGCCCGACACGGGGCTCGAACTCAAGAAACATGAGATCGTGATCTGAGCTGAAGTGGGATGCTTAAGCCACCCAGGCACCCCTATATCTGCATTCTGGCAAAGCACTTGGCAATGTATCCTGTGGGAGCCCTAGGAGAGGACAGGAAGATGTGGGTCCATTACATTGCAGGGGGGCACCTTGTTCCTAAGGGGCAACTGAATGCGTTAAAGAGCATGGAGAGGTCTGGACACCATCCCAGGGAGTGGTCAGAGGAGCTGGAGGGGAGGGGGTCAAGGGAGACACAGTCTGGCCTTGAGTATCTGAATGGTTCGTCCCGGGAGAGAGTGATTTGATTTGTTCCGTATGGTCCTGTCTGGGACTTGGGAGGGAGGGGGAGCATGAGAACTCGCAGGAATGGGCAGAAGTCATTTGAGCTCAACTTAAAGTGAATTGCTTGTATCAAGAGCCTCCCTGTCCCTGTGATGTGCTATTCTGTAAGGTACTGAGTTCCCCATCACAGAGAGCATTTAAGCAGAACCTGGACAAGTCTAGGAAGGACTGTTACATTTGGATGATGCGGTGGACTCAAAGGTCTCCTCTAATTCTACTTTTCTGTGAAAAGTCACTGCAGGGTGAAATAAAAGCACAGCATTGTGGCGGCGAGGAGTCACCCCAGAGGATGGTGGGATCTGGCACTGGGTGGAGACGGCTGGTGGTTGGCTGTGGCTGAGATCTCTGGCTTCTGGGGCTGCACGTATGAGGGTTATGGTCACGGCTCTGCCGCTTGCTAACTGTTTGGCCTTGAGAAGGTGGTTTCTCTTCTGGGAAATGGGGAAGGTGGTACCAGAGGGCTGGCCTCCTTGCTGGGTGACCTCAGCAGGGACACAGGGTCCTACACTTAAAAGAGTCCATGCTCGGTTTACACTCTGGTGCTGTGTTGAAATCAAAACCATTGCTAAGCAAGGGGCCCCGCCTTTGCGTTTGGCACGGGCTCTAACCATGCTGCTGGCCCCGGGCAGGACTCCCCATTGCACAGATAGTACCGCACCTTAAAGTGGCTAGAGCTGCCAGAGGCTCCGCTGGATCCAGATTTCCAGACTCTGTCCCTGCCCTTCCCCTGCTCCTGCTCCCCTCCACCGGCTCCCTTCTGAGGCAGGCTGCCCCCAGTGGAGCCCGAGCTGGCCGCCAGCAACATAGGCCCTCATTCCGCCAGATTAGTGGAAAGAGAAGGTCCCCCTGGGTAACAAGCCTGTTCTTGAACCACTCACTGTGCCCAGGGCGTGGAAAGCGCCAGGCGGCAGTCTGGGACTTGCCCCTGTCAGCGGGGGGAGGGGCAGAGCTCCCCAGCTCCGTGGACGTACTGAAGGGTGGTTACCCCTAGGGGAAGGAAGTGCTGTTTCGAGAAGGGAGAATCCGGTGCAGAGCAGACTGAAGTCACAGAGGCAGGGATGCAGTGAGCATCTTCCCACCGCCCCGCTCCCCGTTCTTTCTTGCCCCAGGAACTATCTGGTTGCCAAGGTGACCTCCCTGAGCTCCTACGTGGCCTCTTGGGCCTCAGGATCCCAAGGCATCAGCTCTGAGTGAATCAGCCCTGCAGCCGTGGCCCCCATTAGGTCTTTCAGCTACATCCTGGGCTGCGGGTGATGTGGCGTTTCCATGGAAACCACCCAGCCTCAGTGGAAACCACCCAGCTTCCATCCCTGTCTCATTTCAGGGGGCCTGCGGTAGGGAAGTCCAGGCTGCTGTGGCAACCGCTGGGGAATAAATAGAGACGAGGTTGTGGGGGAGGGCAGGTGAGGCAGCCCGCCATGCAAATACCTCTGCCCCCCCCCACCCCACCCCCGCTAGCCGTGCCTCCTAGAAGAGATGGAGCAGAGGTGGTCAGGGCAGAAAGGCAGCCAGCCCCAGCCCTGTGACAGGGGCCAGCCACCTAGCTCCTCTGGGCCCTTCTTACCATGCCTCTGTGGTAAGCTCCGGCCATGCAGGTTAAATGCTGGTAGAGCTTAATGGGTGAAAACTTCGGCTGCGCATCAGACAAGTCTGGGTCCAAACCCCAGCACTTCCTTTGTTGGCTGTGTGACCTTGGCCAAGTTATTGACCCTTTCTGGGCCTTGTCTTCTGCATCTCTGAAAATGAGGGACCTGGTCTGCCCTGAGGATTAAAATGAATTAATGCACTAAAAGTGCTTAGCACAGTGCTGGTCCAGAAGGAGCATTTGATCAGAGCTAGCCACTGTCATTGCTGTGACTAATTACCAACAGGAAAGCTCTGTAAATCCTAAAGCTCTGGGGGAGTAAATCAGAAAGTCCCATGCTGGGAGTTGTGTCCTGGGGAGGGGGCTGGTGTCCCAGGCCTAGTGAGGGGAGGGGTGGGGAGCTGCCCTGGGGAAGGGCCTGGTGTCCCAGGCAGGGAGCCAGGGCTGCGGCCCACCCGGAGGATGTGGGTTCTCTGAGCCTGCGTGAGAGCCGGCTGGGGGTGCTGGCGGAAGCCCACTCGCTGCACTGCGAGCGGGGCCCTGAAAACCCCTGCCTGGAAGCATCTGTCCCATGCCCTAAGTCCCCTTTCCCCAGAACCCAGGGGCAAGTTTGTGGCCATCCCCTTGGAGCCCTGGCCCTGCGCCCTGGGGCTCTGTGGTAGCAGGGTGACCGCGGGAGGCCTCAATCAGCCTCTGCATGCCAGTGTGCCAGGAAGGCCCCAGAGCAAAGTCTGCGGGAGAGGCCAGGCTGGGGCTGGCTCCTGGCCCCCCGCCCCCCACCTGGAGCCTGGGGCCCTGTTCTCAGTTCTCAGGCTGGTTTCGGCCCGCCTGCCTTTGCACGGCTGACTTGTTCCTGAAAAGCTGCCCGGGTGAGAGCCTCCGTTCAGAGCTCCGCTGAAGGGCCACGGGGCTGAGCCGTTTGTCCCCTGCAGTCCTCTGAGAACCACCATTTTCTTGGTGGGTTTGAGGGAAAATGGGTGCTTCTCCATCACCTAGGGACCCCGCATTCCCAAGGACAGAGGGTGGCCAGGATGGTCGGGATCTGGATTTCGTGGGGCCCTGGGGTAGGCGTGAGGGTTAGTTAGTCGGGAGAGTGTGTGAATACCCCCTTGAGGGCGGGGTATGGCACTGACTCTACCCCCATTCGCTACTCACGTACCTCTCACCTGGCCAGGCTTCAGCAGATACAGCCTTTGCTCCCTGTGAGCTGACATCCTGGTCGACGGCAGAGATAATAAGTCCTGAAAACAAATGAGCACCGAATGACGACACTATGAAGGAAAACACAGCATATGCCTACCCTTGCAGGGCGAGGGGTCCTGGGAGGGGGTGGGGAGAGGGGATAGAGAAGGGATGTGTTCTATAGGATGGTCTAGGAAGACCTTTCCAAGGAAGTGGCATTTAAGCAGAGCCCTGAAGGAGGTGGAGGAGTGAGTCGCGTTACTATTTGGGAGAAGGGGAAAAACGCAGGTGGTGGGAATAGTAAGTGCAAAGGGCCTGAGGCAGGAGTGTGCCTAGCAGGAACACAGCAAGGAGACCCGTGTGATTGAATCAGAACAAGAACAGAGAAAATGAGGTTTGGGAAGAGCAGGGGCCAAACGATGGAGGGCCGTGTGGGCCATTGAGAGGATGCTGGCGTCCTGGACGTACCAGGAAAGTGGTTGGAAGGCACAGTGACGAGAGCGCGTGCCTAGAGTTGGGGAGGGTGAGGAGAGAGCCCGTCTGAGTAGACGTGACCAAAGGTGGCACGTGGGTTTCAGGAAATGTGACCTTGGTCTCGCTCTCCGCTCTGCAGCTAAAGGAGGAAATGGGCAACATCGTGACCAAGCTCATTGAGGACTACAAAGATGGCCAGGAGGACAGGCTGCAGGACGCCTGGGACTACGTGCAGGCGCAGGTGAGGCGGGTGCGGGTGAGGCGGGCGGGGGCCACAGGGCCGGGGCGCCAGGGTCCCAGCCTGTGCGAGCCGGGGTCCACGTGTCCGTGTCCCTGACGCAGCGTGCCCATGACTCTGCGTGTGTGTGTGTCTCTGTGGAGGGCACGGGGGCCCCTGAGTACTCCCCTCCCCGCACCCCTGCACTGCAGTCCCTTGCTCAGGGGCCCAGGGTCTCGGAGGTGGCCGGGGCTCGCCACGTTCTGGTCTGCGGTCACGGCAGGCTGGGGAGCGCTGGGGGTCCGTCCCGGGCGTGAGGGGGCTGTGTGCTCACGCGGGTCTGAGTGGAGGCCCCCTCTGGGAGGGTGCTGACAGCAGAGGAGCCCGCGGGAACCTTCTGGGGCAAAAGAAAGGTTTTATCCAAGTCCTGATCTAGGTGGCAGTTAGCCAGTGTGGGTGTAAGCATCAAGCTGTTAGTGCACTTGGAGTGTGGGCACTCCACCCCAGTTATAGTGAAAGAGACCAACCGACCGACTGAATGATAGACTGACTGGCAGACAGAATGACTGGTGGGTGGATGGGTGGATGAATGGGTGGATGGATTGATGAATGAATGAATGATAGACGGACTGGCAGACAGAATGACTGGTGGGTGAGTGAGTGGGTGGATGGACAGGTAGATGAATGAATGAATGATAGACTGACTGGCAGACAGAATGACTGCATGGGTAGGTGGATGGATGGATGGGTGGATGAATGAATGAATGAATGAGTGAATGAATGAATGAGTGGATGAGTGAATGAATGATAGACTGGCTGACAGAATGAATGATGGGTGGGTGGGTGGATGGATGGATGAGTGGGTGGATGGATTGATGAATGAATGAATGATAGACGGACTGGCAGACAGAATGACTGGTGGGTGAGTGAGTGGGTGGATGGACAGGTAGATGAATGAATGAATGATAGACTGACTGGCAGACAGAATGACTGCATGGGTAGGTGGATGGATGGATGGGTGGATGAATGAATGAATGAATGAGTGGATGAGTGAATGAATGATAGACTGGCTGACAGAATGAATGATGGGTGGGTGGGTGGATGGATGGATGAGTGGGTGGATGGATTGATGAATGAATGAATGATAGACTGACTGGCAGACAGAATGACTGGTGGGTGGGTGAGTGGGTGGATGGATGGGTGGGTGGATGAATGAATGATAGACTGACTGGCAGACAGAATGACTGCATGGGTAGGTGGATGGATGGATGGGTGGATGAATGAATGAATGAATGAGTGAATGAGTGAATGAATGATAGACTGACTGGCAGACAGAATGCATGCGTGGGTGGATGGATGGATGGACGGATGACGGAACGAGGGACTTGTGCACTGGGCTCCCACCCTGCCCTGATGGTGACCCATTCACCACACCCACAGACGGACCTCAGTGATCAGGTCCCGGATGCTGGGAGCCCTCGGCTGGGGCCAGCGTCTGGGCTGCAGCCTCCTCCTGCCTCCCGCGAGGTGCTGACCACAGTGGTGGCTCTTGACCCACGGACACTGACCGACTGCCGCCTGGGCGGGGGCAGCGGGGGGGGGGGCAGTAGAGGAGCCCTGACTCTGGCACCAGGAGGGGAGGTGGGACTCTGCAGACAGCATGGGCGCGTTTTCTGGGCTGTGGCAAGGGGGCGGTGATGTTTGCTGGCCCCCGGGCCTCACCGACTTTGTGGGTGACCAGCCGGTGCCAGGCCCGGGGCCTGTGTCAGCTGGAGGGCTGGGCGCGCAGGATGTGGTTTTCACCACACGCTCAGATTGACCCACCATTGCTGAGTGTGGGGGCAGGCTGGTGTCCAAGACGAGCCGTGCCACCTTCAAGGAGCCTGGGGGAGAGGCGGGCTCCTCGAGAGAGTGCGCACCCTGTCCTGGGAGGTAGTTGACCATTTGGGGGGTTCCTGAGGCCGACAGGGCCTCTAGATCATTCTGTCAGACGCTGCTTGGATTTGGGGCTAAGAAAACAGACTGGGTCAGGTTCCCGGGGGGCTGGAATACCAACTCTGACCCTTCCTGAGCCTCAGTTTCCTCATCTATAAAATGGGGCTGTTTGCCCACAGCACTTATGCAGCACTTACTGTGTGGCACGTTGGTGGTGAGGTCTTATTGGTCATGCGTGCACAAGCCGAGACACAGGAGGGCAGTGGCTGGGGACAGATCCTGGCACCCGTCAGGGTGGGTGGGGGGCTCTGCCTGGTGTGGTAGAAGGGCCAAGGAGAGCTGTCTACCTTTGAGTGTGTGAGGGCCTGGGGTGCCCCTCAGAGGAGGCAGTCAAGTAGCTTTACAGGACGTGAAGGGGATAGTGAAGCCTGGAGGGGCAGCTGCTGGAGCCCGGACGCCTGAGCGTGCTCAGCTCGCCCCCTGCTGGCCACCCGGCTGCTCGTCAGGCACCGCCAGCCGGAGGTGGGAGCGAAGCAGGGACCAGGCAGGGTGGCACGAAGCTTGTCTGTGCAAGTCCACTTAACCCCCCCGGGGACCCTGGCAGAGTGGCTCTTGTCACCCCATTCTCCACATGAGGAAGCCAGAGCTGAGAGAAGAGTGGCGGTTTGCCCAAGCACAGGCTTGGCCCCTCAGATCCCAATCCGGCCAGGAGTTCAAGCCCCAGTGTGGTCTGAGGCCTCGCAGGATCGCCTTCTCGGGCCCCACGGAGGCTCCTTCTAGCACGGGGAGCACAGAAAGGCTTTCTTCCCCTCTGGAACCCGAACATTTTCTCTTCTAAAAGGCAGAATGGACCATATCTCCCTTTTCACCTTGGCCACCAGGAAGCTCAGCCAAATCTCACCTCCAACATGTACCCCGCACCTAAAAGTGGCGCTGGCCTGCCCCGAGCAGTTACTGTGCTCTCCGGATCGGTGCCGGACGCTGCGCCTGCCTTGTCCCATGTAGTGCTCCTCACAGCCCCGCTGGTTAGGGACCTTTGTTACCCCACTGGTGGGTGAGGAGGAAGTTGGGCCGTTGGTCAGTGGCAAAGCTGGGATTTGAGCCCAGTAGCCCGACTCTAGACCGCACACCCTTCCACTACGTGCCGTTTGCCCTTCTCGTGCCCCGTACGTCTGTGTTCTTTCAACCTGAACACCCTCCTGTACTGCTTTATATTTTTACTGCTCCCAGCTTGTTTCCCATGTTTCTGGTCTGTTTCCTGAGAGCCCCTTTACACTCCCCGCGGCTCACAGGAGCCAGAGTGAAACCTACCCTCGGATCCTGGCGGTTTGGGCCGGACCGGGGGGTGGGGGTGGGGGGCTGGCCTCCGCGTGTCCGTGCTGGGACACCCCGCCCCCTGAGGGCCGGGGGCGCAGGCGGCTCGTGTCCCCGCAGGTGAGGTGCTGCGGCTGGGCCAGCTTCTACAACTGGACGGACAACGCGGAGCTCATGAACCGCACCCGCGTCACCTACCCCTGCTCCTGCGAGGACGAGGAGGACCGCGGCGACCTGGTGAAGAAGGGCTTCTGCGAGGCCCCCGGTGGCAACTCCACCGACGGCGGGAACAACCCCGAGCTCTGGCCCGTGTACCGCGAGGTGTGTGGACGCGCTGGGCCACTCATTGCCTGGGCTATGCCCTCCTCCCTCCCTCCCTGCTTCCTCCCTCCCTCCTTTCCTTCCTTCCCTACTTCCCTTCCTCCCTCCTCCCCTTCCTCCCTCCTCCCTCCTTCCTTCTCTCCCTCCTCCCTCCCTCCCTGCTTCCTCCCTCCCTCCTTTCCTTCCTTCCCTCCTTCCCTTCCTCCCTCCTCCCCTTCCCCCCTCCTCCCTCCTTCCTTCTCTCCCTCCTCCCTCCCTCCCTGCTTCCTCCCTCCCTCCTTCCCTCCCCCCTCCCTCCTTCCCTCCCTCCTCCCTCCTTCCCTTCCTCCCTCCCCCCTCCTTCCCTTCCTCCTTCCTTCTCCTTTCCTCTTAACGCTCCTCCCTTCCCTTCCCTTTCTTTCCCTTCCCTTCCCTTCCATTTCTCCCTCCCTCCCTTCTTCCCTCCCTTTCTCCTCCCTCCCTCTTCCCCCCTTCACTTAGCTGCTCCTGCCTTTGACTCATCTGTTTGCTTGTCATTTGTACCTGCATCTCCATATTCGTTCACTTATCTGTTCAAGGAATACGCAGGCCCCTCTCTGCAGGCCCTCTGGGCTGGGGGTGGGCCCTGACCGGGCACGGAGGGGTGAGGCAGCCGGGCCTGGGTGACAGGGCAGTGTTCTCCCTGCGCAGGGCTGCATGGAGAAGGTGCAGGTGTGGCTGCAGGAGAACATGGGCATCATCCTGGGCGTGTGTGTGGGCGTGGCCGTCATTGAGGTATGAATCCCCTCCCCCGCCCCCCATCCGAGGGCCCCAGGCCTGGCCTCCTCCCTGCCCCTCCCTGGGCCCCTCCGCCTCCTCTGCATCACGGGCGGGTCACGAGCCATGTCACGAGGCTCCCGTTGTGGGCCTGCTCGGTCCCACTCTCAGCCTGCGCCCCTGGCCCACCTGGACAGCGAGCCCTGCCCCCCTCACCCTTGCCCTCCGCCCCCCCCCGCCCCAGCTCCTCGGGATGCTCCTGTCCATCTGCTTGTGCCGGCACATCCACTCCGAAGACTACAGCAAGGTGCCCAAGTACTGAGGCGGCCGCCGGGCCTCCCGCCTCTCCTCCGGGCTCACCTGCCCCCTCGCTCCCCCGGCACGTCCCGTGCTGGCTGGACGCGGGGCGCCCTCCGGGACCCCTCTGCCTACCTTTCTGCCTCCAGACTGGAGCCCGGGTGTCCTGCGGCTCCTCGGCTGACCGCCAGGGTTCTCTTAGCGATGCAGAGAAAACGCCCCGCCGCATCCCTGCGCAGGCCACCGGGTCTCTACCTGCCTTGGGCGCTGTGTCTGTCGGCCGGGGCCGTGTATTAAAAATTGAGGGTCGGGGGTGGGGGGTGGATAAGGCACCTGGGCTGCCAGGGGATGCCCACTGCGTGGGTAAACTTTTTCTTTCCACGACAATGCTTCTGTCCTTGGTTTTCACGTTTTCGCTGAAGGTAGGGGGAGAGGGGGGGCTTTCCCTGACACTGGGGGCAGCTGCCCTTCCCCAGGCCGGCCCCACCCCCACCCCCACCCAGGCCGTAGCCACGGGAGTGTGGATGCGCCCGGGCTGCTGAGGGAACCACAGGGGCGAAAGGCCTGGCATGACACAGAGCTGCCCCTGCATTCGCGGGGACCCCCGACTGTCCAGGGAAGGAGGGAGGGAGGAGACGCCGGGCTGGCCTGTCCTCGGCACCCCCTCCCCGGGAATGGGAGGGTGAGGCTGTGCCTTGTAAGGGAGTGGGGAGGGGCCCTGTGCATAGCTCTGTAAAACGTGTTCGAGATTTGACAACTAACTATTAAAGAGGATTTGTAACAATCCCGTGTGCTGCATGGAGGTCCCGCTGCCCTGCAGTGGGGCCCGGAGGGCAGCGGCCGGCAGGGCAAGGGCTGGGAGGTGTTCCCGCAGGGCCCACCAGGTGGCGCTGCTGTCCCAGCCAAGGAGCCTGGCGGAGCCCATAGCTGTTCTACGGCTGCTTCAGGCACCTCACCAGCCACAGGCTGGTGTGAGTCTTTCATTCCAGTGGCAGCACCGGTGAAAATGCAGATTCCAGGGCCCGGGGATTCTGATGCAGCAGATCTGGGTTGGAGGCAAAGAATCCGCATTTTTAGCAGCCCTCCAAGGGGATTCCTGAATCACATTGCTTTAGATCCCCAGGTCCTGATGAGACGGAGCTACAGGTGCTCCCCAAAGAGAGAGGGGTGGGGGCAGGCCAGACAGGCTTGTCTTCAGCCGGGAGGTAGGAGGGCACACTTCAGGGACAGTCTCAGTGTTGCCCTGAGCCTCATTAATTTCTTGCAAAAGACTTTCTGTGGCTGATAGGCAAGCCTGGGGGAGGCATGGGGACAGTCCTGGGGGCTGCAGAACCCTTCGGCTCCGCGGGGGGGGGTGGGGAGGGCTCTCCGCTGCAGTCAGAGGCTCTCCCTGGAGCCCCTGCCCTGCATGGAGGGAGGAGGGCTCTGAGTGACGCCGTTCCAGCTTGTTTTACTCATGACCTGCCTCATTCCACAGGGGAGTACACGTAATAAAATATAAAACATAGCCGGGAAAACGCAGAATTACGAGGAAATAGAGGCATGGGGGAAATAAGTGCGGCTAAGTTGCCCCACCTGGTGATGGCACATTCATGCCGTGCCCATCGCCTGTTCTCCGTGGCTGTCCTCGGGGCAGACATCACGAGTTGATCGCCATTCTCACTTCCTTAGCCCAGAAGCCAAGGCCATGCTCAAAGCCGGTGTTACTCAGTGCAGCCTCAGAATCCTTCTCTATTCCATATGACCCATAAATCTCGCTGGCAGGCAGAATGAAAGCAGGTGCCATTTTTGAGCTCTGGTGGTTTAACTGAACCATATCTAATTTGCCTCCGAGCTTCCTGGTGGCCAAAGCAAAAAGGGAAACTTTGTCATTTATATGGCTCTCATTTCCCAAGGTTCCCTTAGCCTAGCTACTAGGAGTAACGTGGCTGGCTGGAATCTAGAATTCAAGGCCATCCTCTAACACACAGACTTTGCTATCCTTTCGTGACTGGAGCAGAAAGCATAAATGAGCCTACGGGGCCGGACCTTATGCTGGTTATTGGCAGCAAGGACAGCCGTGTGTCTGCCAAGGAGGACCCAGGAAGACCCTGTGAATGCGCGCAAAGTGACTGGGGGACAATTTCGCATAGCAATTGGTGCTTAAATAGCATGTGCTCTGCCCTAGCCCCCTGACATGTGTTAATAGACTTGCTCACTATAATCCTAGAGGTACACGTCCGTCCTTACCCCCAGCAAGCAGATTGAGGGATGAACAAGTGAGCAAGTGACTTCATATCTGCTGTTGCCAAGGGCTGCCGGAGCCGCACCCCGGCCATCTGGCTGCACAGCCTGCAAACCCCTTCGCCCCTTGGAACCTCCCCCTCCTCATCTGAATGCTGGGATGTTGACAGTGTCATGTGAGGCTTAGGCGACAGGAAGGACACAGAGGCCTCAGCAAGGTGCCTGGCTCCCTGGGCGCCCGAACCGGAGCGGGCGGCTATATGCCTTGGCTCTGCTCACCTCACAGTGCTCCCGACTGAGCAGATGTCTTTCTGGTCTCTTTCCCAGCCCGAGACTGTAAAGGGTCAAGGGGATCCTGAAGAGGGGGAGGGTCTGCAGGAGGTGGGAGCACGGGGCCCCAGGGGGCCCCAGATGGTGCGACTTTCTGCCCTTCAGTGATGCCCGTTGTGGGGAGCTCCGGGCACGAGACTGGGGAGAAGAGGGCATGAGGGGGCTTGCGTGCTCCAGAGCAGGGTCGCTGCCCATGTGATCACTTGGGGTTCCATCAGGCCCCTGAACTCAAGAGACAATACCCAGGTGGGGCCAGCAAGCAGAAGAACGCAGAGAAACTGGGGGCCCCTTTCTTCCCCCATTTGTGTCTCCGCTCCCCACTCCCTGTAGGCCGGGGCGGTGGGGAGGAGGGGGAGCTGGGACGGCCCAGAAAGCCAGACCCCCACCCAGAGAGCGGCAGTGGACGTCAGCTGGCCGAGAACAGACCGCCACGTGAGATGTGGGTGACCCCGCTCCCGGGGGGCTGGGGCTGAGGCTGGGAGCTTTGAGAGGGTGGGCGGGGCACACGCAAGGGAGGCCTTAGGTGACCGCTGTCCCAGGCCAGCTGCTGGCCCCCACCCTAAGTGGAACCTGATGAGGGGTGTCAGCTTGGGGTGCCTCTGTGGCCTTGGCCGCCTCTCTCCTGGGCGGGCAGAGGGAAGGGGAAGATGGAAGATTCTACCTGGCCTATTCTCAAGGGCCCTGTCGTCCTAACGGGAGACCTCACATCGTCCCCCTCGGGGAGGGTACAGGGAGCTCCTCAGAAACTCCTTGCCACCAGGAGCCTAGGGACCTGGGTTTGGGTCTAGCTGTACCTCCGTCATAAAGCAGGGGTGAGCTCGAAATTGTTTGTGGAATACTCAAAAGAAGGCTGGGAGAGCGTCAGAAGTTACTACGAGGGTGGGCTGAACGCCCAGCCGCTTCCTCTGGAGGCTTGTCCCCAGGCCTCGCCGCTGGAAAGTGCCAGAGCCAGGACTCTCAGACACCCCCTGCCTCCACTGCCCCCCAGGCTTCCTGGGACGGTCCCCCAGGCCAGCTTGTGTCGTCAGAGCCTGGGCCTAACTCCCATGAGCTCTTGGCATTGTGGGCACCAAGCCCACGGGGCCCCCCTCTCTCTCTCTCTCTCTCTCTCTCTCTCTGTCTCTCACACACACACACACACACACACACACACCGGAGGACCCAGGTTCCACTGCCCTCCTTATCAGCGCCCCCCCAACCCCCCGCAGGCTCAGGAGGTCCCAGAGGGAGGGAGCACAGTCCGGCCTCGCTCACTCCTGAGCTGTCCCCAGAGCCAGCCAGCCATCCCAAGCCCACCTGGGGCTTCCGCCCTCCTTGCCTCCCTCCTTGGGCTGCTGGGCCAGCTGACGGGCACCCCCAGGCTGTCACCTCTGCCACTAAGTGCCAGGCAGAGGGACATGCTGGCCGAGAGCCCAGATGTGGCCATGGAGCCAGAGGACAGAATGACACCAGCCACCCCTGGGCGGGGCCCCGTCTCAGTCCCCTGGGATGAGGCAGCAAGTGTAGGTGGGCACCAGCCTGCTCCCCGGGTCCTCTGGGGGCCGGCTGCCGCATGCAGGAGGCGTCCAGGGAGGGTGCCGTCCAGCACAGACACTGACAGTGGGTGTGGACACCGGACGTGGCCTGGAAGAAGGCCCTTCTGTGCGGACGGCAGGCGGTGCAGGGGCCCGAGGGGCTGGCCCCAGGGGGCTGTTGTCAACCGGGAGAGAATGCCAGTTTTATAGGCTCGACTGCTGAACATTAGCCCAGCCTGTGCGTGCAGACACACACGCACACACACACGCGTGCACACACACATACACACTTGCACGCGGACCCTGCCACCCCTGAGGCTCCGCCCATCCCCATCTCCTCCTCAGACTCAGCTGTGCGGCCCGTGTAGGGCAGGCAGGAAAGGCCAAATGTCTGCCAACCTAGAATGTTCCACGCACAGACCCCAAACCTGCCTGTTTCCTAGCAGAGCCTTCTCCGGCCCCCTCCCTGGGGTCTTACAGGTGAACGGCTTTCCCAGAGAAGGAGGCTAACGTCACGAATGACCCTGAGCGTCCAGCCACCAGGGCGCCTGCCAGGCTGTAAGTGCCACCGTCCTTCCCCTGCAGAGGGACGGGACCGACTTGCCGCGCTGCCTCGGGGTGAGTTATCTGGCTGCTGTCTGGGGTTTTTGTGCTAAGCTTCCTTTGTTCATTGTTCATTTATTATCCATCCCTTCGTTCTGTCATTCATTCATTCATTCATTCATTCATTCATTCATTCCATGCATGCTTAAATGGGCACCTACTGTGTGCCAGGCACTGTTTGAGGCCATTGAGAACAGAGCAGTGAAGAAGATTCCTGACTGTACGCCACCTGCATTCCGGTAAATACAAGGGGTCCGGCACGCCCACTGGGAGCCCCCTGCGCCCCCAGGCACGTGCGCAGGCGCCGGCCCCGTGGACGGCGCAGTCCTGGCCCGACATTGCTGTGGGGTCGGGGGGCCCATCCACGGCTCTGGCATCCTGTGGAAGGAAGCGGAATAATGAACAGCAGTGGACAAACAGGAAAGAGTGAGGAAGCACTCCTACTCAGCCCCCTTCCCCCCTGCCTGCAGCCGCTCACAGGAATCGGCGCCCCAGCAGCCCCCTTCCCAGCGGAAGCAAATCTCACCAAGCAGCTCCGCGCTCAGGAACCCCGGCCCGCACAACCTCTCCCTCATCCGGGACACACAGGCTATAATTCCAAACTCCCGGAGTTACTGCAGGAGTTGCATGAGGTAACAGACACAGTGAGCTGCTGCCCAGGGCAGCCTCTCCCCTGCCTGCTTCCCCACTTCAGTGGGGCCCCCCATCCCCTGGCGTGATGGACGGGAACAGGCCAGAGGAGAACTTTGGTGCCGCCGGGGCAGGAACTGCGGTTGGGTCCCAGGGGCTGGGATGGGCCAGGAAGGGGTCTGTGCCCAGCCCCTGCCTGGTGCGGTGGGGTGGGGTCCCCTTGCTTCTGGGGAACGTGCAGCCAGCAGGTAGCTGTGAGCAGCCACCCGCACCCCCAGCAGCTGCCTTCTGGGCTGGGGGCAGCAGCCACAGGCCAGTCCCTCCCTGCCCCGCGGTGTCACCTCACATGCCTCAAGCAGGCCCCCTGGGAACAGGAACGGGCTTCCTGCAGGATGCTGCGGTGTGGAGTGGCGGAAACAGTGGGGGGCTGGAGTGCAGAGGGGCTGGAGGGGAGGAAGGATGGGAGGTGGGGGCTAGAGAGGCCCCAGCAGCCTCTCTGGGGGCTGTGGGGGGGTGGCGGGGTGCTGGTGGCGGCTGACAGAGGGAAGAGGTCTAGCCTCGGCCCCTGCAGCACGCACCGGGCGCTGGGTTATGGAGGACACTGGGCCCGGGGACCGTGAGGTACCCTGTGCCGGGTGGGATGGAGGAGAGAGGCCCTGCCTCGGAGGGGCCGGCTCCACACCTGAGGGGGAGGGGGTGCGAGAGAGGGAAGGATGCTGTGAACAGGACCCCAGCCAGAGGTGGGGCCTGGAGGAGGAGCCCATCAGGGCTGCGGGGGGAGGTGTGCCTTGGGCAGGGCAGCCGGAGGAGAGAGGCCAGGAGGCCAGCAGGCCAGGGCAGGTGGGTCTCCCTGGACCCGGCCCCCACCAGGCAGCAGCGGCAGCTCAGCAGCCCCATTGTACGTGGTGCTAACGTTCAACCTGCTCCCACCTCCAACATGGCAGACACGAACGCTACCCCCCTGCCCCCTGCTGGTTGTGAAAACCAAGTCCAGGGAAAGTGACATTGTGTGCTGCAGGCTGCCTCTCTGCACGAGTCTAGGAGTAGTCATTCACATTGTAGTCTAAACCAGTGGCTGACCTAGAGTTGGCAGTGAGCAACCAGAACAGCCACACGTGACTGCCATGTGTCTCCAGTCACACACGTTGAGATGCTGGGATTGGTCCCTGGAGCCTGTGGCTTAGCGCCCAGTGCCTTCTCCACAGGGGATGCCAATGGGAAAAGATCCCCCCCCCAACCCATTTCAGAAATGGAGCTGAGGAGGTGGTCCCTTTTCGAAGAGGCTCAGCTCGATGAAATCTGACATTTTATCCATCAATCTGTGTAGTGCCTATTGGGCACCCACTGAATGCCAGGCACTGGGGATGGAATCAGGGCTCAGCCAGGGGACCGAAGCCCCTGATGTCATGGAGCTCGCAGTCTAGAGGTAGCACACAGGCAAGAAATAAAAACCGGAAGAAGTACCCCGTGTCAGGGACAGATGATCAAGACTGGGTCCTACCACCGATAAATGCCGAGAAGCTGACAGAGGAAGCGTGTCCCTGGACTGGCTGGTGTCACCTAATGTCCTCACTGTCGGGTGTAACGTGGGGGCTGCCACTCCACCAGGAGGCTGGCGGGCCCAGAGTTCAAGAGGAGGCATAGGAGCCAATCAAAATGTGGATGTGAAGGTCACGGCCTCCCGGGGATTCCACTGGGCAGGGACACCTCTCCCAGGCAGCCGAGGAGAACCATCTGGAGCTTGTGATGGTCTAAAGGCTGCCTTGCCCGGGATAGTTTGCAGCTGGGGCTGCCCTGTGGGCAGTGCTGGGAGTACCACCTTCCTCTGGGGATGGAGGGGGTGCAGGTCATTAGGTCCCCACGACCCTCGCAGCCACCCAGCTCACCTACTGCCAGCCACAGATGCAAGAGGGACCGAAGGACCACCCAGTTGAGCCCAACCTCCATTTTTGACAGGCAGAGTCATGAGGTAAATCAATCTGGGGGTAGTTATTACCCAGCGATAGCTAGCTGATACAGCAATGACCATAGAGTATAATGACGACGACTACCATTTGCAGAGGGCTTACTGTCCGCCAGGAGATCACCTCGTGGAATCCTCCCTCAGCTCTGACAGTTGGCACTTGGATCGTCACTTTACAGATGAGAAAACAGAGGGGCAGAAAAGACCCTCTTCTATGCCCACCTGGGCAGTGAGAGGCGGAGACAAGATTGAAGCCTACGTCTGGACTCAGCTCTGAGTCACCTTCTCAGACGAGCCTCAATGTCACAGCAAGCCAGCAGCCCTGAGAGGGAGTAATGTATTCTGCACACAGGGGCTGACGTCACTTAGAATGTTCTCAGCCTTCCGCTCCCCAGGAATTATGCCGCATCTCGCCCTGCTCTTCTCTCACCCCCAGCCAAGGCCTCTGATTCCAGTGTGCTTTTAGGAAGAAAGACAAAAGCAGAGATGCTGGCATCATTTATCACTTTTTTTATTCTACCTCCTATCTAATCAGCAAATATTTATTGAGGGCCTGTCATGAGCTCATTTCCATAATGTTCTTTCTTTCGTGACATTTCCTGGCCCCCTGTTGTGTGCCAGGCCCTCACTCAGCCATACAATCCTTACAGGCGACACCGTGGCAGCTAGGATCGTCCCCCCACTTTGTAGATGGGAAAGCGGAGGTTCTAGAGAAGTGAAATGGCCACGCTGAGGCCACCTACCTGGTAAGTGGCCAGGACAGGATTCCATTCCTGGTTTGGCTGAATTCAGACAAAGCCTCTTCTTTTTCTATCACCAGAGCTGTGGCGTTTGCAAAAAGAGGTTTGAAATTGCCCCCCCCCCCCCGGGCTCTGTGTATGGGAGGGAGGGGGCTGGGAGGCTGAGAGGGGAAGCGTAGTGGGTACTGGAAACTGTGCCCTGACTCCCAGCGCTGGTGGGCTCCCCGCACGCCGCCCAGGCTCTGGGAGAGGCTGGGGGCACGCTTGGCCCGCCAGGAGGTGGCGTGTGCCGGGGGAGGGGTAGGGTGGGGGTGGGGGAACAACCACGGGCTCCATCTTGCGCCCCTGCGTCTAGCCCTCAAGTCACTTCCATCCTTCCCCCCTGTCCGCCCGCCTGCCCGACCCTCTGCTTTGCTCCTGGCTGGAAGCCATCTGTCAGCACCCCCCCCGCCCCCCTGGCACCGGGCACAGTGCCCTTCCCTCCCGGCTGACCTGTTTACAAATGGGGTATTCAGGGACAGTCCGGGCTTGTCCCTTCCTTCCAGGGCGATCCCTGGGGTCGGGGCTGAGCTGTAGGCCCCCACATTTCCCAGAGCCCAGTTCCTACGGAGGCTGCCTCCTCCAGGCAGCAGGCCCCACCTAGGTGTCCCGGTGGATCAGAATCCAGTTACTAGTGGCCCAGGAGCTCTAGTGGGGGCAGGAGGGGTACAGAGGTGAGAGGCTAGGAGGCAAGAGGGTCTCCTAGGCGGAGGGGGAATCTTATCTTCAACCGCAGCCGACTGCCCTCCCCTGGGGCAACGTGGGCGTGGAAAGACCGCTGCACTGGGGGCCCTCAGCAGTGGACAGCCCTTAGACAGGTCACCTTGGGCAAGTCTACATCTCTGGACCTCCATCTCCTCATCGTTAAGTCAGACGAGAACGCCCAGAGCCACAGACACTAGTAACTCGTGTTGAGTAAGGGCTCCCCGCTCGGCACACATTCTCTCAGCTATTCCCCCAAACAACACTGAGACCTAAGAATGCTTAGCTTCGTGCCCATTTTGCAGATGAGAAAACTGAGGAGGCTCAGAGCAGTGAAGTAGCTTGCCGGGGGTCAGGCAGCTGCTGAGTGGGTGGCCGCAGGGGATGGGAACTCAGCCCCCCTGCCTCCCAGCCCAGGGGCTCAGCCCCGCGGCCGCTGCGCCCCCTTCTTGGGGAGGTAACGTTGATAAACGCCCGGACGTCCAGCCAGAACACCAGTTGCTGGTCAGGTCCTGCTCCCACGCCTGCCTGCCTGATGGCGACGGCCCCAAACTCCGCGGGTGCCCTGAGCTCCTCGGCTGCGCCGTCCCCGCTCAGACATGAGCCCCGCTCTTCTGGCCTCAGTTCTCCTGGAACCTCCCTGTCACATCCCCTGATGACGCGGTGGCCTTGCTCTGCCCTCCGGGGCGCCTTCTCAGGAAGCAAGAAAGCACCCCCTCCTCTCTGGCCACGGGTTCGAACGCAGACTCCGCCCCCCCCAAGGGTGTGCAACCGTCAGCAAGTGGGTTGTTTCACTTCCTCCTCTCAAATAGGGGCGTAGTCGGCGCCCCCCACCCCCACCCATAGTTACTGCAGAGGCCAAGGACGGTGGCGCGTGCGCGGTAGGTGGGCCGCCCGAGCCCCACGAGCTCTGCTTTCCCAGCCCCGGGCTTTCCCGGAGCTGCTCTGCAGGGGCTGGTTCGGTGGTCTGTCCTCGCCCCAGACCCCGAGTCCTCGGGGCAGAGAGAGCGTCCGGCTACCCCCTCACCCCGCCCCGGTTCAGCACATAAAGGACATCTAAGAGATCTTTGTTGGGGCGCCTGGGTCGGCCAAGCGTCCAACTCTTGATCTCGGCTCAGGTGGTGATTTCACAGTTCGTGAGTTCGAGCCCCGCGTCAGGCTCTGTGCTGACAGCAAGGAGCCTGCCTGGGATTCTCTGCCTCCCTCTCTCTCTCTGCCCCTCCCCGACCCGTGTTCTCCCTCTGTTTCTCTCTCAAAAATAAACATTTTTTTTAAAAATGCATATTTGGGGCTCCTGGGTGGCTCAGTCGGTTAAGTGTCTGACTTCAGCTCAGGTCATGATCTCACAGTTCCTGAGTTCCAGCTCCACATTGGGCTCTGTGCTGACAGCATGGAGTCTGATTGGGATTCTGTCTGTCCCTCCCAAACTCAATCTCTTTCTCCCTCTCTCCCTCTCTCTCTCAAAATAAATAAACGTAAAAAATTTTCAAAAAGACATATTTGTTGAATGAATGAATGAATGAATGGAGAGATGGGTGGACCCCGCTCTCAGTGCCAGAATGAAATCAGGTGATGTGGAAAAGAACTCAGGCAACGGTCCTTAGAGTGGAGCCCAATATGTGCCTAGCAACCACTTGAGCCTCTTCTTAGAAATCTAGATTCCTGGGCCCCCACCCTTGGAGATTCTCATTCCTTGACTGTGAAGGACTCTGGAAACCTGTGCTTTTAAGAAGTACCTCTGACTCGTGTACACAGGCAGTTCGAGAAATGCTGGCTTAGAACGCAGCTCAGAGAGGAGATCCACAGAAGAAGGAGGGGCAGATACAGCACTAACATGGCCCAGAGGCTGGGGTCAGGGTGTCCTCCTGAGAGAATGGGTGAAGGAGAAAAGCCTGGAGGGCTTCCTGAAGGAGGCAGCGCTGGGGCCACACTCGAGGACTGGGAATGAAGACACGAGGGTCAGGGGTATCCAGCTCCCTTGCCACAGTGACCACATCTAGAAGATGGAGGAGGGTGGCAGTGGCCCCCTGCGGGCCGAGTCCGGGGTTCTGTGCCTCGGGATGTCCCAGGGAAGCATACAAATGTGACATCCTGTCTGCCCTGTTTGGGAGGGACTGGGCTCAAGGCAGCACTTTCTAAAGGAATCCCAGTCAGGAAAAAGCCTCAGGCCTGTGACTAGGCCAATGAGCCTCACCTGGAGGGGGGGGTCCCCTGGTTCTGGAAGGGCTGGGGGTGAAGGGGGGTCATGGGCGATGTTCCCCGTTTCCATCACGGCCCGTCTGGAACCGCGTAGCAGGCATTCAGACTAGAATGGGTGAAGGCACCAGGGCCAGACCCTGGAGGCCCGGGAAGGTGGAGAGAACACCAGTGTGGGGCAGGGGGGAAGGCCGCGGGTGGGGGCTTTCTACTGTGACGTGCTGGCCCCGAGGTTGGGGCTTATGGAGCCCCTGGGAAAGCCGGTGTGAACTGAGCCCTCTGTGCCTTCCTGGGTGTGCGTGTGGCCGCAGGGCCGCCGTCGGGCCCTGAGCGTATGCAGGGAGGTTACTGCTTCTTCACCACTGTATCCCACGTGTCTACCACTGCCCGGCATGCAGGCATGCCCAGTGGCCGCGTAGGTGACTTCCAGGGTGTCCACATGGACGTCCACACCGTGATCCAGGGGCAGACAGGTCCAGGGCTGTAGGACCCACCGACGGCCTCTGAGAGCTCCAGGCAGGACAGGACCTGCTCGTCTCTTTGGAGTTTAGCTGTCTGGGGAGACAGGAGGGATGGATGTGCAGGAGACAGAGAGCCTTGACAGCCAAGGGCAACACGCGCCCGGCCATGGGGGGCAGAGAGGGCAGGGGGCACAGCGTGTGCTGAGGCTGGAGGAGTGAGGTGCTCAGCCTGCACCGCCCGGGAGACTTTGAAAAGTCACTCTGATTGCTGTGTGGAGAAGGGCTTGGAGGGGCTTGAGTTGGGCGCCTCGATCTAGACCAGCGGCAGGGGGGGAGATGAGCAGGGTGACCCACCCGCCGCTGCCTGGGACTGAGGGACTCCCCGGGACGCGGGATTGTCAGCGCTGACACCGGGAAAGTCCCCGGGAAACGGATTGAGTTTGTCCCCCCCACCCAAGGGTGGTGAGTGCTCAGAGCAAGGGGCAGGCTGGGATTAGAAGGGGCTGGAGAAGGCTCTCATGTTCTGCACCGACAGCTGAGTGAGGCCGCTCTACTGGGCTTGGAGTCCTGACCCTGGAGGAGGGCCACAGCTGGGGGCAGACAAGGGGCCATGACGCAGGGACAGCCATTGTGGAAACTGCAGCCAGGAAGGGGTTAATGGCAGGCCCCTGCTGAGGGGAGAAAAGGGTTAAGTGGCTGATCTGAAGGTACGTGGATTTCCGTCCCTGTGAAGGGGCAGAGGAGGGAGTAGCACCCCTCCCCTGGGCTTGGCCAGAAGCTTCCCCGTGGGTACAGTGGGTGGGGCACACGGTGGCCTGGATATAGCTGGTTCCCACCAGGAAGATGTACAAGGACCAGACAGGGGCTGCCATCTTCTATGGATGAATGAGCAGAGATGTGTCCACAGTGGGATGGCCTCAGACGCCCGGAGCTCTTCAGAGGACACGTGTTTTCTGGGGACCGGACGCAGGCCTGGTCTGCCAAGGTGTTTCACAAGACACAGAACATTCCCTTCCTCCTCCCCTTCCTCCTCTTCCTCCTCCTCCTCCTCCTCCTCCTCCTCATAATCATCAAGGTTATGTGGTCTAGTAAATTTGGGGAACAAAACAGAATGCATGGACCTGGAAAGCCAGAGAAGATTGGGGAGCAGCCCCGTGGAGAAGGCACATGGTCTCCGCCTGGGAGGCACAGGAGAATGTTCTCGGGTGGGAAGGGGCCTCGGGACTCTCGAGTCAGCCTCGCCCTCTGCGAGGAGGCCTGGGGAGCAGAGCCAGCTCACAACAGGATGCACGAAGTAAAGCTTTCCTTCCCTCCGCCTCTCCTCCCCCCTCTCCCTCTCCAAGCAGCCTGGCAGCCTCTGACCTTGCATGGAGCAGGCCGAGGAAGAGGGACGGGGGAGCGAGGAGCCATGCAGGGGGGAAGGAAGGCCAGACCCCCGTCAGGGCTCCCTGCCTGCGGGGGGCCAGCATCACCCAAGCTCAAGGCGGGGACTATGACCCGGGACCCGATGCTTTCGGTTGTTCACCTGACCTGGTGTTTGCACCTTAAAGGGACCGAAGAGTTTTTGTCACCTAACAGAGGTCAGAAAACTTGCGGTAGCGGCCACCTGGATGGTTAACTCTGCCCTTCCTTCTGCCTGAGCCGGGGCGTTCAGAAGAGGTGACGTCAGGTCCCGGTGAGACTGAGCCCAGGTTCTCAAAGTGGTGGACAGAGATGTGGCCCCTCCCCGCTGGCATCTCCAGGTCCGTCCATCAGCTGGAGAGGAAATAAGCCGCCGGGCCAGCAGACAGCTGGGCATCCCTCGGGGAGGCTGCACGCCAGCCTGGCCTGTCAGACACACGGGCCGCCGGATGAGCGCCCTGCTCGCTAGCAGCCGTGGGCCCCGCCTTCGAGAGCCCACCCACCCCCGGGTCTCTGAGAGCCTCTCTCCTTTCCCGGTGCCGGGTGCTCCTGGCATGGTGCCTGCTCCTAATCAGGGACTTGGCAGCCTCCTGGCTGCCCCCCCGCCCCCCGCCTGCTTCCTCTCCTTCCCAAGGTGGGAGCTTCAGGCGCTGCCAAAGCATTACTAACAGCAGGGGTGACGTCACCCTCCTGGGCCCACCCTGGCCTTGGCCCCCCTCACCCTTCACCCTTGCCTGTCCCAGAGAAAATGACACATCCCGGGAGGGGGAGGGGCGTCCCCTGGGACAGAGACCCGGAGGTCCGCAGCCGCAGGCTCAGTGCGCTGGCACTGCCCTGTCTGCCCCCAGCCGCAGGCTGTTCTGTCTCCCTGGACAGCGGGATCTCCATCCCGGAGACCGAGCCAGACAGACCCGAATGTGCACTCAGGCGCCCCCAGCCCCGCCCCTGGACGAGGGCCTTTATCTCTTTGGGCCTCATCTCTAAACAAGGATGGTTATTAGACCTACCTCGGAGCAGAGGGCGAATGTGTGGCTTCAGTGAGGTCACTGGGTCCTGACCCAGAGAAGGGAACTTGGGTCCATCCTGATCGCCTGTGGGGTCTCCATTCCTAAGAGACACCTGCACACACCTCGGCTGCCACCACCACCCCAAATAAAATAACAGTAGTGAAGGTATGAGTGGAGTACGTTTGGGAAACAATGCGAAAACTCTCTCCTGTTACCCCCTTTCTGCCCAACCCGACCTCAGTTTTTCACAAGGAACACAAGGGTTTTTTGTTTTGTTTTGTTTTTTGTATTTTATAGAATTTTATTTTATTTTATTTTATTTTCTTACAAATAGTTTATTGTCAATAACTATTGTCAACAGTTACATGTTGGTTTCCATGTAACACCCGGTGCTCATCCCCACAAGTGCCCTCCTCCATGCCCATCTCCCCTCCCTCCCCCCACATCCATCAGTCCTCAGTTTGTTTCTCAGCATTCAAGAGTCTCTCATGGTTTGCCTCTCTCCCTTTCCCCCACCATTTCCCCCCTTTTTCTCCCCCAAGGTCCTCAGTTAAGAAGGAACCAAGTTTTTATTGGTGTTCTTATTATAAACATGCGTGATTAGTGTAAAAAGCCACAATGGAGGCAAATGGAAACCTGAAGATGAAGTTCCTCAGCTCACTTAAAAATATGAACAAGGAGGGCACCTGGGGGGCTCAGTCAGTTAAGCGTCTGACTCTTGATTTTGGTTCAGGTCATGATCTCCCGATTGTGAGATAGAGCCCTTCACTGTCAGCACAGAGCCTGCCTGGAATTTTCTCTTTCTCTGTCCCTCTCCTTCTAGCATTCTCTCTCTCTCTCTCTTCTCCTCCTCTCTCTCTTCCCCCCTTCCCTCTCCCTCTCCTTCCTTTCTCTCTCTCTCTCAAAATAAATAAATAAATAAATAAATAAATAAATAAATAAATAAATAAACTAAAAAATATGAATAAGCAACAAGAGCCCATACATACATAAATATATTTGGAAATAAATCAAACACAACTTCCAGAAATGAAAAATGTAACCCTTGAGATTGCAGAATTCAAGGGATGAACCAAATAGATTATGTAAAGCTGAAGGCAGAATTAGTAAAATACAAGATAGAGATTATCCTGAGCACAGCTCAAGGAAGGAAAGAGTTGAAGAATATAAAGCAGAAAGAACAGACGCAGAGGATAGAGTACGAAGGTCTAACACATGTACTTAGAATACTAGATGGAAAGGAGAGAGTGTATGGAAGAGGCCGTATTGGAAGAGACCGTAAAAACAGTTTTCAAGAACTGTGGAAAGACAGCAAACCTTCCACCCAGAAAACCCAATAATTCCTAAGCACTAAATAAACACTAAAAGTTAAAAGAAATCCACAGTGACACACATTGAAGTAAATCAGCAGAGTTAAAAGACAGAAAAAAAGGGAGATATGGTGAAAGCAGCCAGAAGAGACAATCACTTCTTTTTTTTTTTTTTTTTTTTTTTTTAATGTTTTATTTATTTCGAGGAGAGAGAGAGAGAGACAGCGTGAACAGGGGAGGGTCAGAGAGAGAGGGAGTCACAGACTGAAACAGCTCCAGGCTCTGAGCTGGCAGTCAGCACAGAGCCCGACGCGGGGCTCGAACCCACGAACCGTGAGATCATGACCTGAGCGAAAGTCGGACGCTTAACCGACTAAGCCACCCAGGCGCCCCGAGACAATCACTTCTAATGGAAGAGCATTTAAGCAGATGGGCTGACTTCTCAACAGCAACAATTCAATCCAGAAGGTAGCGAGTGGTATTTCTAGCATATTTGAAATTTATATTGCTGAAATAAAATACTTGTTTACCTAGAATTCTCCATCTAACAAATCTACTTTTCAAGAGACGTAATAAATCTGAGAGCATTTACCAACAGATTTCTAGAGACCCTCCTAAAATCAAGAATGGGAAAAGGATATCTGCTCTCACCGCTTCTATTTAACATTATCTTGGAGGCTCTTGCCAGAGCAGTTATGCAAGAAAAAGAAATTCAAGGCATCTAGTTTGGAAAGGAAGAAGGAAACCTATCTTTATTTGTAGATGACATATTTTTGAGTATTAAAAAAACCTAAAGAATCAATTCAAAAATATTAGAGCTAATAGACAAATTCAGCAAGATTTCAGGATACAAGATCTATGTGCAAGAATTCATTGTATTTCTATATATTAACAATGAATAACCCAAAAATGGCTGTAGAAAATAATTCCATTTGCAATAGCATAAAAAAAATACTTAGGATTACACTTAACAAAAGAAGGGAAACAGTTGAACTCTGAAAAACAGCAATAAATGTTGAAATAAAGTAAGGAAGGTAGAAATAAATGGGAAGGTCTCTACCATCCATGGATTAGAAGGCCTAGTATCGTTAACATGGCAAATATACCCCAACTTGATTTACAAATTCAGTGCAACCTTTATCAAAAGCACCACTGGTTGTATTATAAAAATTGACAAACTGATCCTAAAATTCATATAGAAATCTAAGGGACCTAAAGTAGCTGAAACAAAATTGAAAAAGTACAAAGTTGGGGGGCTCACACGTCCTGATTATAAAACTTCCTACAAAGCAATAGCCATCGAGACAGTGTGATATCGGTATAAGGACAGACAAGCATCGACACACCAGAGTGTGTGTCGACACACAGTTTGACAAACCAGTACATTTATGGAAAATAGTACGTAGACAACCTGATGAGAAAGAGTAGTCTTTTCTTTTTCTTTTTTTTTTTTTATTTCTAGGAGAGAGAGAGAGACAGCGTGATCAGGGGAGGGTCAGAGAGAGAGGGAGTCATCACAGACTGAAACAGGCTCCAGGCTCTGAGCTGGCAGTCAGCACAGAGCCCGACGCGGGGCTCGAACCCATGAACCGCGAGATCACGACCTAAGCGAAAGTCGGACGCTTAACCGACTAAGCCACCCAGGTGCCCCAGAGTAGTCTTTTCAACAAATGGTGTTGGGCAACTGAGTATCCACATGCCAAAGAACGAAGGTGGACCACTTCCTTATACCTTACATGAAGATGAACTTAAACTAGATCATGAAGCCACATGTCAGAACTAAAACTGTAAAAGTCTTAGGAGAAAACATTGGTATACCTCTTAGTCACTTCGGGTTAGGCAGAACCTTCTCTTGATACAAGAGCAATCGCACGAGCAACAAGGAAACATAGATAAATTTGATATCATTAAAATTTAAAACTTTTGGGGGCACCTGGGTGCCTCAGTCAGTTAAGCATCTGACTTTTGATTTCTGCTCAGGTCATGATCTCACAATTTGTGAGTTCGAACCTTGAGTCGGGCCCCATGCTGTCAGCTCCGCTTGGTATTCTCTGATTCCCTCTCTCCCCACCCCTCCCCCACAATCGCACTCTATCTCTCTCTCTCTTAAATAAACATTAAAAAAATTTTTTTTAACTCTTGGGCTTGAAAGGACACCATCAAGAAAGTGAAAAGACAAATACAGAATGGAACAACATATTTGCAAATCATACACTAAATAAAGAACTAGCGTCTAAAATATATAAAGAACTAGCACAATATTAAATATTAAATATCATAGCACGATATTAAAAAAGACACACAACCCAGTTGAAAAAACAAGAATTAACATAGACTTTTCCCCAGAAAACACATACAAATGGCCAACGAGTACATGAAAACATAAGTACATGCTCACCATAATTAACCATCAAGGAAATGCAAATCAAAACTACAATGAATACCACTTCACACACACTAAGATGGTTATAATAACATTTTTAAAAAGAAGAAAGAAAATATCAAATATTGGTGAGAACTGTGAAATGAGAAGCCTCATTCATTGCCAAGGAGAATGTAAAATGGGGCAGTCATTTTGGAAAACAATTTGGCAGTTTCTCAAAATATTATATGTAGAGTTAACATAGGACCCAGCAATTCTGCTCCTAGGTACCTACCTACCCAAGATAAATGAAAACATACATCCATGTGAAAATTATACATGCATGTTTACAGCAGCATTATTCATAATAGCTAACACTGGAAAAAACCCAAATGTCCTTTGGCTAATAAATGGATAATACATACAAATAGCATAATATGGTGGTGGGATAAATCCAAATATATCAGTAATCACAATCAATATAAATGGACTAAACGTTCTGAGATGCTATCTTTGAGCAGTAGATCATGGTATTTTGTCTTCTCGTTGATTAAGTGTTACTTTCCAACTTTTTTCCAAAGAAAGTGCTTTGTCCTTTAAATGAAGGAAATTTTAGGGGCACCTGGGTGGCTCAGTCTGTTAAGTGTCCAACTTTAGCTCAGGTCATGATCGCGCAGTTCGTGAGTTTGAGCCCTGTTTTAAGTTCTACGTTATGGTGCCTACTTCAGATCCCCTCTCTCTCTCTCTCTCTCTCTCTCTCTCTCAAAAATAAATGTTAAAAAGATAAAGTGTACAGTTCAATGGTTTTTAGCATATTCACAGAGTGTGCAACCATCAATTTCTGAACCTCTTCATCACTGCCAAAGCTACCCCAAGCTCTCTAGCAGTCACTCCCCATTTCCCTCAAAATTTTGAGCCCCAGGCAATCGTTACTTTCTGATTTTGTCTCTATTGATTTCCCTATTCTGGACCCTTCACTTTAATGGAATCACACAGTATGTGCGTTGTGACAGGCTTATCTCACTCAGCATAATCTCTCCTTTGCGCATGTTGTAGCCTGTCTAGCGCTCCATTCCTGTTTGTTGCCTAATAATATCCCACTGAATGGATACACATTATACTTGTCCATTCATCAGCCAAAGTACGTTTGGGTTGTTTCCACTTTTTGGCTATTATGAATAATGCTGCTGTGACCATCACCATCTTTTATGTTTTGTGTGGATATATGTTTTCTAGGACTGGAATTGTTGGGTCCTATGAGGAACTGACAGATTTTCCCAAAGTGGCTGCAACGTTGTACATTCCCATTAGCAATATGTGACAGTTCCAATTTCTTTTTTTTAATGTTTATTTTTGAAAGAGAGAGAGAGTGAGCGAGCACAAGCAGGTAGGGACAGAGAGAGCAGGGAATAGATCTGAAGCAGGCTTTCCACTGACAGTAGAGAGCTCAGTATGGAGCTAGAACTCACAAACCGCAAGATCATGACCTGAGCCAAAGTCGGAGGCTTAACCTACTGGGTCACCCAGGCACCCCAATCTGCCTTTTTAATTATAACCATTAAATTGATAATGCATCGTCGCCAAGTGGGATTTTACTACAGGAATGTTAAGATTGACTTAACATTAAAAAATCAATGAAAATAATTCACCATACTGACAAAAAAGAAAAGCTATTTGATCATCTGAATAGAAGCAATAAAAGCATTTGTCACATTCAATATCCATTCTTTATAAAAACTCTCAGGAATAGAATAGAATAGAATAGAATAGAATAGAATAGAATAGAATAGAATAGAACTTCCTCAACATGATAAATGGTAGCTATAAAAAAAACTTCTACAACTGGGGTGCCTGGATGGCTCAGTCGATTAAGCTTCCAACTTCAACTCAGGTCACGATCTCAGAGGTCATGGGTTCAAGCCCTGTGTCAGACTCTGTGCTGACAGCTCAGAACCTGGAACCTGCTTCAGATTCTGTCTCCCTTTCTCTCTGCCCCTCCCCACTCATGCTCTGTTTCTTTGTCTCAAAACAAAAAACAACAAAAAGCCCCCCCCCCCACCTCTACAACTAACATAAAACTGAGTATTTTTCCTCTAAGATTAGGAACAAGTCAAAGATGTCCACTCTCACCATTTTAATTCAACATGGTACTAGAGGCTCTGGCTGGTGCATTCAGGCAAGAAAAAAAAAAAAGACATCATCATTAGAAAGAAAGAAGAAAAACTGTCATTAGTTTGTAGATAGCATTATGATCTATGCATCAAATCCCCTGGAATTTACAAAAACACTGCCATAATTAAATGAATTAAGAAGAGTGGCAGATATAAGATCTATATACAAAACTCAATTCTAGTTTTAGATTCTAGTCCAATAGGCAATTGAAACAAAAAGCACCACTTACAATCATACCAAAAGATATGAAATACTTAGGGATCAATCTGAGAAAATATGTGAAAACCTATATACTGAACATTATAAAATATTGGTTAGAGATGGTAAAGAAGATCTAATTATGTGGAGAGATAAACTGTGTATGGATTGGAAGGCTCAATAGGATTGAGATGTCGGTTCTCCCCATATCGATCAAAATCCAACTCAAGTAGATTCAACTCAATCCCGATCAAAACCCTGGCAAGCTGTTTTTGTAGAAATTGCGTTGATTCTAACATTCACTTGGACACAAAAACAGCCTAGAACAACTAGAACAATTTTGAAAAATAACAAAGTTGGAGGAATTCCACTACCTCACTTCAGGTCTTAGTATAAAACTATGGGGACCAAAACAGTGTGGGATTAGCATCAGTCAGAATGAACAAATGGGTCAGTGGAACAGATAGTCTGGAACCAGACCCGCTGTAGATGGTTTGTTGATTTGGAACAAAGGTACAAGGCCGTTCACCGGAGAAGGGGAGGTGCTGAGAGTTTAACTCCACTGCTCTGCAGTTTTGCTGTCTCAGCACCGATGTCGTTTGGCCTGCGGGGACCTTATGCTGATGTTAGTCCCTTGTGTGAGTGGTGCTCTAGATAACAGCCCACAGAGTCACATGCGAGTGTGAGCTCCTGATAGGACTTTTGTGACTGTCCTTGTGATAGTCTCTCTTGCCTCCCATGGCCTTTCCCTTGTGGGGCCCCTAGATGAGTGAAGATGCCCATGGAGCTCAACCAAACACCACTATGTTGATTTGAACTGACCATCTACCTTAGCCTCCAATGCCTCCAACGCACTCTACCCACTTTCTTCAAGAAAGACAAGGGCCCCAGGTCTTGCGTTTCCCTCTCTGTCTGCACCCTGCTTGGACCTCCCATGTGGCTCCTTGGGGCATGCCACACACCTCCTCCAGGACCCGTGAATCGTACATTGTCTCTATTTCAATGTCTCCTATGGTTTGTTGCTGAATCTTAACTCCCCATCTGGCACCCTGCGCTCCACTTACGTGTTAATTTAACAAAGTCCTAACAGCAGTCTTGTCAACACGTGGTCCTGGAACAACTGAATGTCCATATGTTAGACACAAACTTTGAGGGGCACCTGGGGGGCTCAGTCAGTTAAGTGTCCGACTTCAGCTCAGGTCATGATCTCACTGTTTGTGGGTTCGAGGTCCATGTCGGGCTCTGTGCTGACGGCCAGCTCAGAGTCTAGAGATTCTGTGTCTCCCTCTCTCTCTGACCCTCCCCTGCTCACGCTGTCTCTATCTCTCTCTCAAAAATAAATAAAACTTTAAAAAAATTAAAAAAAAAGAAGTCTTAAAACTCAACAAATAAAAATTAGAAATGGGAAACAATTTGAACAGATACTTCCCCAAGGGAAATATATAATACAGATGTCAAATAGCACATGAGAAGATGCCCAATGTCATTAGTTAAATATGGAAACGTTAACCACAAGGAGACAGACTGACCATACCAAATGTTGGGGAGACTAGGTTAGAACTCTCATACACTGCTGGTGGGAAAGTAAAATGGTCCAACCACTCTGGAAAGCAATGTGACCGCTTCCTAAAAAGTTAAATATATACCAGCTGTACAACCCAGCCATCCCACTTCTATTTACCATGAGAAGTAAAGGCATATGTTTCCATCAAAGATTTATATGCCAAAGTTCATGGCAGCTTTCTTTATAGTAGCCCAAACTAGAAACAGCCTAAATGTCCACTGAAAACTGAAAAGATAAACAAATTCTGGTATGTTCATGCACTGGACTCTTACTCAGCAATAAAAAAGAATAAATATTGATACGCATAGCAAATTAGATGAACCTCAAAATAATTACACCGAGTGAAAGAAGTATGAATTGTGTGATTTCATTTTATAAAATACTAGAAAATGCAAACAAATGTATAGGGACATAAAGCAGATCGTTCATCAGCTGGAAGGAAGGTGGTGGAGGGTCAGGAAGCAATTACCAAAAGGCATGAAGTCTCTTCTGGGGAATGAGATATATGTTCACTATCATGAAAGCAGTGATGGTTTGCAAATGTATACGTATTTCAAAACTCATCAAATTGTATGTGTTGTATATGTAAAGTTAATTCATGTCAGTTATATATCAGTTAAACTGCTAAAGTGATCAGAAGATACTGTCAACTTTCTCCAAATACATGAATGAATACTTAGAAAAATAAAACTTAAAATTTTACACAGAAGAAATACGATGTAAAGTGGTGTCCTCTAAACTTCACATGGGATCACTACTTTGTTTTTTTTTGTTTTTTTTAAATGTTTATTTATTCCTGAGAGAGAGAGACCGAGTGTGAGCAGGGGAGGGGCAGAGAGAAAGAAGGAGACTCAGAATCTGAAGCAGGCTCCAGTCTCTGAGCTGTCAGCACAGAGACTGATGCGGGGCTCTAACTCATGAACCGTGAGATCATGACCTGAGCCAAAGTCAGACGCTTAACCGACTGAGCCACCCAGGCGCCCTGACCCCTAATTTGAATAGTCCTAGGACCACAAAAGAAATCAAATCCAAGGTTTCAGATTCTCCACCGTGGAAAACACTAGGCTCAGCTTTACAGGCAAGTTCTAAAAAAAGGTCAAGTTTCAGATAATTCCAGTCTTCAAAAATCAGAAAAATGAAGATAACCCCCAGCTCATGTTTATGACAGGATGAAAACCTGGACATGCGAGACAGATATAGCACAACGACAAAGGAAACTACCTCGCTCATGAACATAGAGACAAAACTCCGGATGAAATGCTAGCAAAGTGAATCTTCTCGTGAACAAAACTGACATCACATCGGGTCATGTTCAGTGTATCCCAGGAATGCAAAGTTGGTTTGACTTTGGAAGTGAGATTAATGCAGTTTAGCGCATTACGTGATGAGCCCCACAGATACAAAAACAGAACTCGGTAACTTTCAATGTCCATTTGTGAAAGAACTCAGGACACTAGGAAGAGAAGAAATTTTTCTTTAGCTTATCACAAGCCCTATCACAAACATTATAAGAAGAATCACTGAAAGGGAAGCCTGGGTGTCTCAGGCAGTTAAGCCTCTGTCTCTCGGTTTCTCAGCTCAGGTCATGATTTTGCTGTTCATGGGTTCGAGCGCTGCACAGGGCTCTGCGCCGGCAGTGTGCACCCTGCTTGGGATTCTCTCTCTCCTCTCTCTGCCCCTCCCCTGCTCGTGCTGTCTCTGTCTCTCTCAAAGTAAATAAATGAACTTAAAAAAAAAGAAGCATGATTGAAAACTTTTGCTTTAAAATCGGGCGCAAGACAAAGAGGCTTGTTGGTATCACTTTTAGTTATTACTGCATTGGAGGTCCCAGCGAGCACAGCAACATAGAAAAGAAGATAAAGTAAAAAATTTTAAAGATGAAAATATTGGAAGGAAAGAAATATAAGTATTTGCAAATGATGTGGTTATTTCATGGATAGCTCAAAGCATTCACAGATACAGTGCCCTTGGCTTTTGGACAACACAAGGCTCTGAATTCGGCTGCCCCTCCCCCACCCCGCAGTCAAAAATCTGCATATAATTTTTGACTTGCCCCCAAACTGAACTACTAATAGCCTCCTGTTTCCTGGAAGCCTTCCTGAGGACATAAACAGTCAATCAGCATATATATTTTATACGGGATATGTATCAAATCCTGCATTTCTACAATAAAGTAAGCTAGAGAACAGATTATTTTAAAAATCGCAAGGAAGAGAAAATACATTTACAGTCCTGTACTGTATTTATGGGGAAAAAAATCCACCTCGAAGTGGACCCACGTGGTTCAAACCCGTGTTGTTCAAAGGTCAACTGATTTGGGATTAACAAGAGAGTTTAGCAAGGTTGCTGGATATGAAATCAACAGAGAAAAATCCATTACGTTTTGAGTCCCAGGACTATTAGAAAGTGTAAATAATGAGAACGGCGGTCCGCCTCCCCGTGTTTGTACGAGGATTGGGGGATAAGCACAAGACAAGCAAGTGCCAAGGGACCAAATTAGTAAACGTTAAATGTCAGTTCTGGTTGCTCCTCTCCAGGCCACGGAGCTGGGACCCACCCCCCCAGGGGACCACACCGCAGGACTCGGCTTGTGACCCTCCCCCAAATATCCGTAAGGCAGAACGTTACTGGGGCCACAGGAGACGGGGTACCATGGGGCAAGAGCCTGGAGAGAGCAGCTTTCTATCCGGAAGCGCTTTATGGGGAGCCTGCAGGGGGCAGACCTGAGAAGAACCGGGAAGGGCCAGTGTGGACAACGGCTAGAGGTGGGAGCCTGGGGAGAGTGACAGGGGTCCCTGTGGGCTGTAGCCGGTGGGTGGCGGCTCCGTCCTGTGCTTGCCTCAGAGCTCAGCGTGGCCATCCACTCCATCCCCTGCTGCACCCCACCCTGGTGGCTCCCCTAGAGCTGGTGGCCTTCCCACCTGTGCCCATGAGGGTTGGAGAGAAGCCTCTGGCCTGGAGGAAACCTCTGTGAGCTGTTTACTGCAGGACCCAGGGCGGCCTCGAGCCAGGGCTGAGTGCTGACCGAGCCAGGGCTGAGTGCTGACCAGGGACTTTGGAAGGAAGAGGGAAGGAGACTGGATGTTTGAACAGCTGGGGTGGATCAGGGGCTGCTGACCGCCCCTGTTCCCCTTTCCCCTCCCCTCCCTCCCCATCCCACCCCCCTCCCCCTGTTCCCCTCTCCCCTCCCCCTTCCCCTCTCCCCTCCCCTCCTCCCGGGCTCAGATGCCCCTTCCTACCTGGGGTTCTGGCTGGCAAACAGAGAGTGGGGCTTTATGGCTGGAGGCCATTATCTGCCCTCAGCCGGCGGTGGGTCCGGGGCAGGGGTGCGTCCCAGCGCACAGGCAGAGTTGGGCTACAGAGGGCTGGGTTGGAGGCTCAGCCCAAACCAAACTCTGACAGTGAGTCCATCGGAAATCACCGCTAACATGGGAAGGATGAAGTACAAAGGACACCTTCCCAACAAGACCCGGGAGGCGGCAGGCCTCCCCTCCCAGTGCATCACGGAGCCAGGCCTGGGACCGTGGCACCTGGGCCTGGAACCCGGGGGCAGCCCCCAGGGTGGGTTTTCCTAGCCCCGAGCTCCAATCACACCTGCCCCCAGAGCCAGCCGGAACGCCTTACGGGGCTGCAGAAATGGCCTTTCGGAAGCCGCGGCTCGCGAATGTGGCCTCCGCTGAAACCTGTCACATTTATCGGGACCGCCAGCCTCCTCCTGCTCATTCTGCACACGATGCATCGCAAGGACTGGGTGCCTCCATTGGTGGGCACTCTGCAGCCACCTGCCAGTGACCGTGGCCCCGAGTTCTCTCCCGCTTTACAAAGCCTGCGAGGGGCTGACCTCATGATGTTCCACGTTGTCCACACAAAACCATGTGCTCAGAGAATCGGCTGCAGGGACCAGAGTCGCACTGAAATGGGACCGATGCACTGAAATGGGAAATTCTCCAGGAAATCTCAAAGAGGCTCCAAGAGAATCACCCGGACCTCCAGGGCAAAGGACTTTCATCGTAGGTGGTGGGGAAGAACCACAGAATCACTTACAGGGACCTTGACAGAGCGACTTACCCCTGCCCCCACCGCCGTTCCCTGCCCACACCCACCCCCGTGCCCAGCCCCTGGGTGGGAGGCTCTGGAGGAACACGCTCAGGTCCCAACTGCACAGCTCCTCGGCTGTGTAATCTTGCCGGGCCTCAGTCTTCCCGCCAGTAAAATGGGGGTTAGTGACTCCCCCTCACAGGGTTGTTGTGAAGACCAGATGAGACATTCCGGGTTTGCTGACAGCCTCCCACCCCTGGCCTGAGAGCTGGGGTTTCCTGCCTCCCAGCGGATGGCATCCCTGCCATTATTATTTTTCCAGGGCTTTCCTGCCCAGCCACTGCACGCAGCCCATGGGCTGTGGGGAGGGGGTGGCTGCAGGGCGGGGGGCGGATGGACCTGTGGATTTGCTGACTCTGCTGCCTCCTGCCTGGGTCAGCGTGGGAGGAGGCTCCAAAGGACGGAAACGGCCTCTGGCCTCTGTGTGTTGCCGGCCACAGCCCTGTTTCCTTTGTTGTTACCTGCCAGACGCCGCAAGGTCTCAGGGGGCAGAGAAGTATCTGGAGGTTGTGGGATGGAAGAAGTCATGGGTGTGAAGTTTCTGGGTCCCCCGGAAGAAACATAAATGCTGGGCTCTCTGTTCTGTTTCTCCCTGGCTGCTTCCCTCCGCTGTTACCCCATCCCCCTCAGAACTTCTTTCCTCTCCCCCTTCACGTCCGCAGATGGGCATGGGGGCAATACTTGGTTGGGCCCACTCTGGGCAGGCCCTGGGCATATGTCGGTGCCTGAGCTGGGGCTCCCGGGGTCCTTCCAGTCCTCCAGGGGAAGGCAGTCACAGAAGCATGTCACTCCGACCAAGGACTTTGGGGCCCAAAGCCTGGCAGAGATGGAAGGAGGCACAGGGAGGGGGGTGCGTGGGTGGATGGATGGAAGATGGATGGTTGATTGGATGGGTGGATGGATGGGTGGATGGATGGATGGATGGATGGGTGGGTGGATGGGTGGGTGGATGGATGGATGGGTGGGTGGATGGGTGGATGGATGGATGGGTGGGGGGGTGGGAGGAGGGAGGGGTGGAG
>NW_024080655.1:3466829-3498164 GCF_003009895.1 Hyaena hyaena | reverse complement strand
GGGTGGGTGGATGATGGATGGGTGGATGGATGGGTGGATGGATGGGTGGATGATGGATGGATGGGTGCGTGGATGGGTGGGTGGATGGATGGGAGGAAGGATGGATGGATGGGTGGATGGATGGGTGGGTGGATGGATGGGAGGAAGGATGGATGGATGGATGGGTGGATGGGTGGATGGATGGGTGGATGATGGATGGATGGGTGCATGGATGGATGGGTGGATGGATGGGAGGAAGGATGGATGGATGGGTGGATGGATGGTAGGGCAGATGAGTGATGACATGGAGGGAGAGAGGGAAAGATGACTGATCGGCTGGATGAAGGGACAATGGGGTGGAATGATGAGTGGAAGGATTGAGGAGAGAAAATGGAGAAACAGATGAATGAAGAGATGGAAGGGAGGAATGGAGGGATAGAGAGATTGAGGAGGGATGCAGAGGTGGAGAAAGAGAGGGAGAGATGAATATAGAGAAGGATGGATAAAGGGAGGGGAGAAGGAGGCAAAATGGAGAGATGGATGGATGGTGGGGGATGGGGTGGAGAAACGGATGAAGAGACAGATGTCAGGTCATCCTCTGAGGAGCTCACCTTACCGGGCCCTGCAGGTACTGATGAAGGATATGTGCCTGTCTGAGTTCTGTTTGGTTTTGGAATATGCATGTTTGCTTAATTGAAACCAATGCTTGTGGGTGTACTTTGGAAAGTCCGGGGGCCCTGCAAATGCTAGAATGTGCCATTTCATCTCCTTGGTCAAGAGCGATGGTCCTCTGAGGAAAGACAAAGAGAGGCAGGAAGTCTGCTGAGAGAAGAAGGAGGAGCCAGCTCAGCTGTTCAGTGTAAACTTCCCACCCCGGTGGCATATGGGGACCATGTGGCCCCTTCCCTCCTGGCACCAGAGAAACGTCATGCCAGGAATGCTGGCAGCCGAGGGCACAGAGCATTCCCAGAGGGAACAGTTGGCAGTTGGGCAGGAAGCAAGAGTTTGAAGCCACAGCTCAGAGCCTGGCTCGGGGGCGGGGCCTGGGAGACCGCGGGGGGAGGGGGGCGGGGGGGAGGGGGAGGGGCTGCGGAGAGGTGTACCCCGGGGCTCCCCCAGCTCCTGTCCTCCAGGGGCCAGGTGCCAGGGCCCCACTCCCCCAGGCCCTCGGAACTCACTTAGCTTTAAGCCATCCGCACTGTGGGGGTGCCTGGGTGGCTCAGTCGGTTAAGTGTCCAACTTTGGCTCAGGTCATGATCTCACAGTTCATGAGTTGGAGCCCCACATCAGTCTCTCTGCTGTGAGAACAGAGCCCACTTTGAATCCTCTGTCCTCTCTCTCTGTGTCCCTCCTCCCCCCTCAAAAACAAATAAACATTAAAAAAGAAGTCAGCCATGCGGAAAGAGCCCCAGATTTGGGGTCTGCTCTGTGACCTGCTTACCATGGGACCCTGAACTTGTCACTTCTTTGTGGGCCCCAGTTTGCACAGTTTCCACATCATTCTGAACGCCATCTTACCTACTGGAGCTGTCCGGCGAAGAGGCCTTTATTGCTGAGGAAGGAAAATAAGGTCCACTGTGGGTTGAGCTTTCCCAAGAGCACCGTGTTTCCCATGGAAAGAACTGTCCATTGTCTTGAGATCATCCCCACCTTTCCCTTGCATTTGTGGCACTAAAGAGTGCTGTTTCTTTTATGAAATAAGGCCAGTAAAGGTAATCTTGTCAGACGACCCTCCCTTTTATTGTCATATATATTACTGGGTGTACGAACCCCAGGCTGTGAGCCACGACCCTAGGTAATTCCTAACAGGCCTTCCAGAGCTGGGTACAGCTCTTAGGTGCACCCCCTCCCCACCCGGGGTTCTGATCTGGAGCCTTGATGCCTACAACTTGCCTCTTGTGACCCAGGAGGAAGTAGTGGCCTTGGGGTTCGGGTGCAGGGGGGTAGGACTGAGTCTTGTTTTCAATAAGCCATCTCAGCCCCAACATCTGATGCTCAGTACACCCTTCCCCAACCCCCAGCCCTCAACCCAACTCAAGGGAGGGAAGGAGCCATTCTCTTCTCTGCTGATTCTGTGACCAGACTCCCAAGAGGCGACTGAGAACTCCAGACAGCGCAAGTGTGGTCTGCGGCTGCTCCCTGTGAACTGCTCTGCATCTGGAAAGAGCCAAGTTCAAGTTGAGCCAGAGAGCAGCCCAGTTGGGCTGGGCGGACTGGCCCACAGAGGACAGGCCCGCAGGCTTGCTGGCCTCAGTACATGTGGACTGGCCGGCGTGGACACAGAGAGCTCGAAGGCCCGCCAGACGGAGGAGGGAGGTGCATTAGAGGCGGAGGACCCCCCCACTCTGCGTGGTCTCTCCCTCTGACAGACTGCAGGCGGCTTGGGGGCCAGGGAGGGGGCAGACAGGCAGGGCCCAGCCGCGCTCAGCTTCCTGGATCTGAGAGTCCGCGCTCATTTATTATTTAGTAAATACGTCTTAATCACTGCCAAAGGGATGTTTAAAGCACCCCAGAGGGCGGGGTGGGAGTATGTGAATGTGTCTGTGCACATCTCTGTGTCTGTGTTTTGTGTGGGCTCTGCGCACGCACGTGTCTGTATATGCGTGTGTGTCCGTATGTGCATGTCTCGTGGATGTGTGTCCATGTGGGTGAGCACATGCAGGCCTGAGGGGTTCTCAGATGAATCAAGCGGGGTCTCTGTGCTCCCAGGGGCCTGACTCCAGCAGGTGCCGGCGGGGGAGGCCGGCATATCCACGTTCACAGGAGCAGATATGCACGGTGTTAGTGGGACCCCCTGCATGTGCAGGGCCCTGGGGCAGCGTCACCCTCAAGGCGGGCCCCGGGGTAAGTCAGCGGCAGGCTCGCCGTCCCTGGAAGAAGGGACAATGCGGAAAGGCTCAATTTTTTTTTTTTTAATTTAGGTTTTTAATTGCCGGTACACACAGATACAAAACTGTGGGTGATCTGGAAGGTGCCAGTGAAAGTCGGCCTCCCGCACCCCCACTCCCCAGTTCCGCCCTCCGAAGTCACGGGCCCCCCTGAATCTGCATTCTGGGGAAAGGCCATCGTATGCTGTCCCAGGGGTGCACTTAGTGCTAAGGCATCCCATCCAGATGGGGAAACTGAGCCATCCACCCCACAGGACGTCAGAATTCTCCGGGTCAAACTCTTTCCTTCCGCAGATACGAGGCAGACAGAGGTGATGGGGCTTTGAGTCAACAAAGCTGGGGGTTGGGAGTCGAGGCTGGGACCTTGACTCATGACTCCTGCCTGGCGTTGTTTCTCCTGAGCGCACTGCTCCCCTAGCTGCTGAGCAGGGGGCAGATAGGACCCGAAAGGGCCTGGGGCACGGTCAGTGCTGGGGCCCTCCCACACCAGGGCCACACACTTAGCAAGACTTCTCATCAGTGAAGGCTTCGGGGCTGAGCCAAAGCAGGAGCCCGGGGCTGGGGCCCCCAGGCCGGGCGTCCCCGGATGCCTAGGGGAGGCCATCCCCTCACATCCGCCTCCCCATCACACCAGACTCTTTGAGAGCGGGGAGGACTGAAGGGGGCCCACTCCAGCGGACTTGGCATTGCTGGGCGTGGGGTCCCCTGTCTGGGTGTTCTCTGTGTCGTCAAGCACGAAGCCGAGACTCACAGGCCAGCATTGAGGATGGAGTGACAAGAGAGCCTGCGCGTCACTCTGCTCCGGGCTGGCACAGGTACCCCTCTCTGTCTTTGGATGAAGAGGATTCTGGGAGCCACGAGAGTGTTAGAATACTGCAGTGATTACCCCCACCTGTGCCTGGCCTTGAGCGTGTTCTTTTCGCCAAGGCACTTGTCAACGTTTGACATTTTAGATATTTTACCCGTTTCTTTATCATCTCTATCCACGAGAAAATGGGGTTTTTAATTGTCTTTGTTCACTACACCTCCCTCCCCCCCAGCACCCGGAACAGTACCTGACACGGAGAAGGTGGCCCGTGAGGATTTTACTGAATGAGTGAATGGACGAAGGGGCAAACGAAGGAAGCATTTCAACTTTGAGCTTGAATACCCTTCAGGGTCTTGGTAAGGCGCTGTGCACTGCGGTTGGGAGTAAGCGGGAGGGCAGAAGTGAGCGTGCCCTGAAGAATGGGAGGGTCTGGCCAGTCATCGGGAAGGTCTTCTGCTCCGTCAAGGACCACAGGACCCACCTGGGCAGAGCAGCTGGGGGAAGGGCTCCCAGTGTGTAGCTAGGTTTCCGGACCCTCAGGATGTGGCCGCCCCCCAGACCATTGCCTGGAAGGGTGCCCCAGAGCACATTTTCCCCAGGACCCTGGGTCCCAAAGGCTGGGACAGCCATGGGTAGGCTCTCTACCCTGTGGCCCTGGGTCCTGTTTTCTCTGTCATCTGGCTATCCCAGCGCCTGCCCCACCCCCTTCCCATGACCGCTAGCTGTGGGTCTTCCCCATTGCTTAAGGGCACGGGCAAGGGCTGATTGGTTTGCCTGGCCCTAATCCTAACACAGGGACGGGCATGTTGGAGGTGTGGGTAAAGGAACAAAGGTAGAGTCCCCGAGAAGGCAGCCTCAGCAGGGCTTACTGTCTGCCTCCTGCACCTCTGCCACCGAGGGCAGCCTCACCCGAGGGCATCCCCTGGGAAGCTCATGAAGGCCATCTATGGGCACAGACCTGCATCTTCTCCCCTCTCTTAACCCTCCCCACCCCCAGGATTGGCCTGGGCAGGTCTCCCTTCGCCTCGCATTAGAATAAACATCCATTTAATGGGGGGGGGGTTTCCTCAGGGGCCTCCCCCTCCCAGGGCAGCCCCAACCTGGGCTTGGAAAACTGCCTTCCCACCCCTGGGCTTTCTTTTAATTGTCCTTTCCCTTTGGCTGGGGGTGGGGGTGGGGGAGAAGGGGAAATACAGCTGGGCTGGCCCAGCTGTTTCCCCAGCAGCCTGTAGCTGCTTTAGAAATGCGGTGACAGCCAGCCCCCCACCCCCACCCCCAGCTGGGCGAGGATTAAGTTAACAGGCTGCCAAAAGTTCTGGAGCCACTGCCCCAGGCCCCTAGGCTGGTGCCGGCTCCCTGAAGCCTGCTGGAGGGGAAGAGAGGCCAAGAGGGGCCTGTGTGCCGGTCCAGCTCCAGCGAGGTGCTAACCCCCCCTCGGAGCCTGAGATGCTTGCTCTGCTTTCCTACTTTTCCCCACCCACCTCGCCCTTGATCTTGTTTGTGTTCCAGCTCCAGTTGCCGGAGCGGCTCTGCTGTGTGACCCAGGCAGGCCTTCTAACCTCTCTGGGTTCCCATTTTACCTTCTGAAAAGTGGGATGGAAATAAGGAGGCAGAGAGAGTGTACCATCGCAATCCCTCTGGGCTCTGGTCCATCCACCGCTCCCTGTGTTCACACATTGGTTGATTTCGCAAAGGTTTTCTGGGGCTCAGGATGTGTCGGACTAGGTGCTGGGGATAGGGGAGGGGTGGGGGGCGGAAGACAAAGCCCAGAGCCAGCCCTCAGGGAGCCGGACCAGGTGGCGAGGGGCTGGGAGAGACAAAGAAAATTGAAGTGAGCAGAGGGGAGGCAGAGCAAACAAAGGGTCTTGAGAGGCCAGGAAAGGCTGAAATTTGGAAGACAATCAGTGGTGGCAAGGAGGAGAAAGTCTGAGTCAGAACAAAGCTGCTTTGCCCTGTTCTTCATGCATCTTCTCTCTGGAGGTCTGGGCTTCCTGCTTTCCATGTGGCCTGATGAACATGTTGGATTATCCATCCGACAGCGTCATTAGGGTCTTGAGTGCCCTGCCCTCCTGAAGCAGTCAGGGATCTCTGCAGAGACAAACCAATGGAATATACACAGACAGACAGATAGACAGATAGATGATAGCATATGACATATATAGAGAGAGAGACAGGGAGAAAGAGGGAGAGTTGGTATATATAGAGAGAGATTTCTTGTTTTTAAATTTTTTTAAGTGTTTATTTTTGAGACAGAGAGAGACAGAGTGTAAGTGGAAAAGGGGCAGAGAGAGGGAGACACAGAATCCGAAGCAGGCTCCAGGCTCTGAGCTGTCAGCACAGAGCCCTACGCAGGACTCAAACTCAGAAACCACGAGATCATGACCTGAGCCGGAGTCACCACTTAACCCACTGAGCCACCCAGGCGCCCCTCTATGGAGAGATTTCTTATAGCAATTGGCTCACACAGTCATGGAGGCTGAAAAGTCTCCTAATTGGTCATCTGCAGGCTGGATACCCAAGAAAGGCCTCAGTGATTCAGTCCAGGTCTGAAACCTCAGAACCAGGGCGCCGGGGGCAGGAGAAGATGTTCCAGCTCAAGCAATCTGGCAAGGAGGGCCAGACGTGTGCCTCCTGGGTTGTTTGTTCTGTTCAAGCCCTCAGTGGATTGGTTGATGCCCACCCTCGTTGGGGAGGGCACCGCTTTACTTACTCCACTGATCCAGATGCTAATTCTACCCAGAAATACCCATATAGACTCACGCAGAAATAATGTTAGCCAAGTATTTGGACAACTTGGCTACCAGTCAAACTGACACATAAAGTCAACCCCCGCACCCCTCTATTTTCTTCCTTCCTGGTAACCACCTTCTACCTCCCTTTCCTTCTGACCCAACTTGGAATCTACCATGACCCACGATGTCAAAGACCCTCTTGCCAATTCCCGAATTCCTCTCCTCCGTCTATCTTTTGTGCTTGCCTACAAAATTCCGGTCTTGGATGAGTTAGTGCCCAGCTTTCTCTTTTACCAGCACCAGGAAGGCAGGAGATCACCTTCCAGGGGGCACTCATTCCACTGGAAATTCAGGGACCTCAATGAGGCTTGATAATACCCACAACACCCTCGTATACCTTGGGAGCTCCCAAGCCCCGCGGTGTCTATTCCATTTCCTGCTGCTGTAACAAAATGCTCACGAATCACTGGCATAAAACGATATTTAGCTCACAAATCTATAATCTAGGCTCTTCTTTGTTCCATCCGGGTGCTTGGGCAGCTCAGCTGAAGCTTGGCTGATTCACTTCCGAGGGACTCAGTCACATGCTCTTTCAGCTGAGAACTTAGAAAAAAATCGTGTGTGTGTGTGTGTGTGTGTGCGCACGCACGTTTGATGGGAGAGTTGGGGGGAATGATAAAGCAAATGAGTGTTTTTTGTACAGTTTTACATTTGCAGCTTTTTTGGTAAATTTAAAATTACTTTCAAATAAAAGTTAAGAAAATCAAGGTGTATTACATAAATTCTAAACAATGGAGGCTTTGTGATTGTTGTCATAATGAATGTCACGGTGCTCAATGCCCAGACAGGACTCTGTGTTAGTTCAATCCGTAGAAATATGTTGAAACTTATTTCATGGCCCAATAGAATCATTCTGGCAAATTCCATGTGCCCTTGAAAATAATTCTGTCATTATTTGATGTACTTTTCTGTACGTCAGGCATTGCTTATTAATCATGTTATTCATATCCCCTACGTAATTACTGGCTTGGGTTTTTATTTTTTCTTTTTTGCCACCATGTTCTAAAAGCTACTGGAGAAGGTGTGTTAAAATCTCCCGCCAAGGGACAGACACCTGGGTGGCTCAGTCAGTTGAGGGTCGGATCTTGATTTCAGCTCAGGTCATGATTCCAGGGTTGTGAGATCAAGTCCAGAATCGGACTCTGCACTTAGTGTGGAGCCTGCTTGGGATTCTCTTTCTCTCTCTCTCCCTCTCTCTCTCTCCATCTGTCCCTTTCTCCCTCTTAAATAAATTTTAAAAATATCTCTCACCAAGGTTATCGATTTGTCTTTTTATAATTTCTTTTTATAATTCTCTATTCTTTGCGTATTACTAGGCACATATAAAAAATCAAGCATCACCAGCAAAATAATCCAAACAAAGCAACTTTCCTCCATGTCCTCCCCTGCTTCCTTCCAGGCCAATCATTCTTCTCAAAACACTTGGCTACATCTGGGCAGCTCAGTGTAGTCTGAGGACCAGCAGCATGAGCTGTAGCTGGGAGTTTGGTGGAAAAGCAAGTTCTCTGCTCTACGCCAAGCCTTCTGAATTAAACCCCTGGTGGGTGGGGCTTAGAAATATGTTCAGACAAGACGATCAGTTCCTAGGCACGCTACACATTGGAGGAGCATTGACCTTCAGTGCTTGCCTTGACCCTGCCTTCGATCTGTTCCTCTATCCATCCAGTCTGGCTCCTGCCCCTCACTCTTCCAAGCGATGGCTCTCATCAGGCTCAGAAATGATTTTCTAGCTACTAAGTCCAGTAGGAATTTTATCTCTTAGTAATGTTCCACCTGTCAACCATTTTCTCCCTGGTTTTAGAGAACAATTTTTCATTTTCTGTAAAAATACTATATATGTTGATATATATGTTAATTACAGAATATGGACCCAAATAATGCACAAAAAAAGCATCCCAAATTTTACCCCCCAGCAGCAACTGTTATTAACCTTTGATTCATACAATTCCAGACATGCTTTTATGCATATACATGTATAGAAGGGTGGATAGAGAGTAGGAAAATAGAGAGGCGGGCTGTAATAACTGGGGATGACGAATGCTCTGTTTTTAAGTAACAAGTATTGAATTTAATTTTACCCGACTTTAACAGTATAAAAATGAATCCAGTAGTGGGGGGGGTGGGAGATGACCTAATTTTTAAAATAGTGTTTTGACCGGATACTAAAAAGCTAAAGAGGAAACATTATACGTAGACACTCTATTCTCATTCATTGGTTCTTCAGGGGTCCAGGTGAATCATCCTAAAACGACTTTACATGTAAACTAGAGCTGAACAAATAAGTGTATATATTTTGGATGATGAGATCCACGTTTTCCACTGCCAGGGAAAGAAGTTACAAATCAGTAAGGTGGAGGCTCGAATGAATGCTTTAATCCAGGATTCACTCAAGATGTCAGTATGAACACATGTTTATTGTATGTGCTATACACATGTAACCTGTGTACATTATATACACACGCACACAGACACAGAAATAAATATCGTCATGTGTGTATACATGTATTTCCTAGCTCTGTCTACTGAGGGGACCCAGAAGCAGTGACTCCCCAACAGCAATATGCACACCTAGCACCCAGATCTTGATTTCTAAATACCATTCTCCAGTGAAAGGAAGCAGGGATGTCTGCAGACATGGCCACTTCTAAAGTGGAAACAGATAACATAAGATGAGCCCAGAGCATCATACAGTACTAGAAGGTAAGAAAGTACTTACAGACACAAAACAAAACACCCCGAAAACCAGAAGCATGTCAAGAGGACACAGGATGTTCAATGTTACAAGTCATTAGGGAACTGAAAATTAAAACAATGATGAGATACTACGGCACACACCTATGAGAAAGGCTAAAATCTGGGCCCCTTGGATGGCTCCGTCTGTTAAGCATCCAACTTGTGACTTCAGCTCAGGTCATGGTCTCACGGTTTGTGAGATGGAACCCCATGTCAGGCTCTGTGCTGACAGCATGGAGCTTGCTTGGGATTCTCTCTCACCCTCTTCTCTGCCTCTCCCCTGCTCTCTCTCATAAATAAATAAACTAACTAACTAACTAAATTAAAAAAAAAAAAAGGGAATAACCAAAATCTAAGATGCGGTCAATACCAAATGCTGGTGAGGACGTGGGACAGCAGGGACTCTCATTCATTGCCGGTGGGAATTCACAAGTTACGACCATTTGGGAAGACACTGTCTTGTGGTTTCTAACAAAGCTAAATATAGTCTCACCATATGACCCAGCGACTGGGTTCTTAAGCATTTACCCAATTTATTTGAAAATCATGTCCACAGAAAAACCTGCACACGGATATTTAGAGCAGTTTTATTTTTAATTTGCAAAACTTGGAAACAACCGATGTGTCCTAATAGGTGATTGGATAGGTGGATGGATAAAGAAACTGTGGCACATCCAAACAATGGAATATTATTCAGTAATAAAAAAAAAAGAGAGAGATGAGCTCTCTAGCTATGAAGAGATGTACAGGAACCTTAAATGCATATCGCTAAGTGAGAGAAGCCAGTGTGAAAGGCTATACACTATAGGATTCCAGCTATATGACGTTCTGGAAAAGGCAAAACTATGGAGACAATAAAAAGGTCAGTGGTTGCCTGGGTCTGGGGGAGGGAGGGTGAATAGGTGAGGACAGGGGATCTTCGGTACCTGGATGGTACTCTAGTGGTGTCCACTTGTCATTATACATTTGTTGAAACCCATAGAATGGACAGCACCAAGACTGAACCCTAACGTGAACTATGGACTTTAGTTAATAGCAATGTGTATTGGCTCATCAGTCGTAACAAATACTAATGCAAGATATTTATAACAGAAGAAATGGAGGTGGGTTGGGGAAGAGTATTTAGTTAATAGCAATGTGTATTGGCTCATCAGTCGTAACAAATACTAATGCAAGATATTAATAACAGAAGAAATGGAGGTGGGTTGGGGAAGAGTATATGGGACCTCCACTCAGTTTTTCTGTAAAACTAATATTACTCTAAAATATCTTGTAGTCCGTAGAAGAAAGGAAAGAAGGACATTGGAGTCACCCTATTTAAGCTGCCAAATGCCAAGCCTGGAATAATTTGGGCAACAAAATAGATAATGATAGTATTGATTATAACCCAAAGAATAAAATAAATATTCATGAGTCCATACTGACATAAACAAATGATTGACTAGATAAATAAACGCAGGACAAGTGACAAATCTTCCCTAGAGAGAATGCCAAATTATAAATGTAGGATGAATGGGGGCAATTGGAAATGATCAGTTGAACACAAGGGTAATAATTACTGCAGATGAACGTCCCCAGAGTAGCTCTCGAAAAATATTTATTAACTACTGTGGTGGTTTTAGGATACTTCCACAAATTCTTCTATACTTTCTTTCCTCTAGAAAGTGGATGATAATTCCTCTCTCCTTGAGTAAGGGCTGGACTTAGTGACCCACTTCTGTCAAAATAGAGTATAGAAGGGGGAAAATAGTTTCTTTTCAGAGAAACCTGGCCGACCCCACCTTAACCAAGTGATCAGGGTAAATGTCACCAGTAATAAGTCATGTTGATATCATACACCTGCTGATATAACATGAAAAGGGCACTTGTATTTTTTTAGTATTCTTCCCCAGAACCTATAGGCTCTGTCTGATCATGAAAAAACATCAGACAAACTCAAATTGAAGGACAGTCTACAAAATACCTGAGCTTGACTCTTCAAAAGTGCCAAGGTCATGAAAGACAAGGAGGGACTGAGAAACAGTCACATATTGGAGGAGACTAAGGAGGCAAAAGAACTAAATATACTGTGCTTTTCTGGATTTAATCCTGGCGCAGAAAAAGGAGATTAGTGGGAAATTGGTGACTTCCAGATAAAATAGGTGCTTTAGTTAAGAGTCTTGTACCAATGTCAGTGTCTTAGCTTGGACAAATATGGTATGGTTATGTAAGATGTGAGCATTAAGGAAAGCTGGGGGGAAGGTATAGTGCAACTTTTCTGTGAATCTGTGATTATTTCAAAATAAAAAGCTTAAAAATAAATCATAAAATTGAAACAGAAGAAACTGCTACATTTCAGATAAAATTATTTTTCATAGCCAGTGATATTAGTTTCTATCAGGTCTTTAAAGATAAGGCACATGATTGTATAAGATATTAATTGTGAGATTAGGATAATAATATTATTTTTTAAATGTCACTTTCCCAACTTTGTTCTGAATATCTATTGATTCTTGCTGTGAAAAATGAGTAAATCAGAATATTCACACTTTATCCTACTTTCTGTCTTCCATATCCCAATTTTTGTTAGTCATATTATTATTTATTGTTGATGTTTACAACATTTACACTGTACTCAATACCCCAAATTCCCAAAGATTTTTATTTCTATATTTAAATGGATTCAATGCTTATCACCAATATGTTTACCTTGCCTTCTCCACTCTGAACTATTTATATTAAGAAATCCTTTGCTGGCTAGGTTTTATTGCTTAGTTGTCTGTTTCAAGAAAGAGTAAGAGGGGGGCACCTGGGTGGCTCCGTTGGTTAAGTGTCTGACTCTTGGTTTTGGCTCAGGTCGTGATCTCACAGTTTATGGAATGGAGCCCCAAGTCTGGCTCTATGCTGACAGTGTGGAGCCTGCTTGAAATTCTCTGCCCCACCCCTGCTCATGCTCTCTCATTTTCTCTCTCTCTCTCTCTCTCTCTCTCTCTCTCCAAAGATAAATAAACTTTAAAAAAGAAAAAAAAAAAGAAGGAATAAGAGGTACTCATTCCCAAAGCTCTTGGTTCCTTGGGAATGTCTGTCTGTAGCCTTCTTAGTTGAAGGGAAGATATCTGGATATAAATTCCTTGGGTCACAATTTCTGTCCTTCAGGACCCTGTAGATGTTGCTCACTGACCCTGGCACAGTGTATGTCTGGAGAGGCCTGCAGCCAGCCCGATTTCTCCCGTTGTGTGACTCAAGACTCAAGACAGACTTTTGCCTGGATGCTCATATAATTCTCTTTGGCCTTGAAGTTAAGGAACTTCATTTGAAGTTAGAATATCATGCTTTATATTCATGGTCCTGAATCCATTTTGTATCTCCACACTCAGATTTTTATTTCTAGAAAAATTTTCCCCATTATATCTGAATATTTTTCATCTTTCTTCTGTTTGTTCCATTTTTCTTGTTAGAAACACTGTAAGCGTTGTATCTCTCTGGTCTGTCTTCTATGTCCTTTAGTCTCTCTTATAACTACTTGTTATGGACTGAGTTGTGTCTCCCCAAAGGTATGTTGATGTCCTAACCCCTGGCACCCCAGAATGTGATCTTATTGGAAAATAGGGTTGTTGCAGATGTGATTATTTGACATGTGACCATACTGAACTAGAGCAGACCCTTCATCCAACATGATGTCCTTGTAAGAAGAGGGGACCCTGAGAGAAGAATGCATGTGACAATAGAGGCAGATGGGAGGGCTGCAGCCACAAGCCAGGGGTCACCAAGCATCACAGAAGATAGCAGAGAGCTGTGGAACAGATTCTCCTTCGGACCCCTCAGGAGGAGCCAAAACTGCTAACACCTTGACTTTGAACTTCTGGACTCCAGAACTGAGAGAGAATACATTTCTGTTGCTTTAAGACATCCAGTTTGTAGTGCTTCATTATAACAGCCCTAGGAAAAATAGTATACTACTTTTATATGTTTATTTTCTCCTTTCCACTTATTTTTGTGGGGTTTTCTGCAGGTGTTCACTACATGCCTCTCCATTCTAGGTCTCTGTTTATTCTGAGTCTGGGTTTTTTTCAATATGCTTTCTAATTTCTAAATAGCTTTCTTTGTTGCTTCCAGTTCTTTCCCGAGTGCCACATTAGTCTCTTTCTGTCCATGGCCTTGCAGTCTCTTTAAGGAACCCTGGGCATCTCTTAGCTTAGTCGGAGAGCTCAGAGCACCTGCAGTCTCCTAGAATCCATGGAGAGCTGTGCACTCGAATGCTCCCTCGGCTTTTGTTTTTGTCTTGTTTTATAATAATTCCTCCCATGATGCAAGCTAGTTTGCCTTTTGCTGATGCTCTTTGCTTCCTTTTTTTTTTTTTCCAGTCCCATGATGGTTCCTTTGTGATTGTTGTTCACCTTGGAACAAGCCCAGCCATTTGTTGGAGGATGATGTTAAGAGAATGGCGTAGGTAATCCAGGGAGTGACTGGGGTGTGTACTCACCAACACACTCCCACTAAATCCTTCATTCTCTCTGAGCACATAGCCCCCCAGTTTCCATGCTCAGCTTTCCAAGACTCTCAGCAAAAGCCTCTAGGCTGTAGGGCTCCAGAGTTGCTATCTATAATTTCTTCTTCTTTTTTTTTTTTTTTAATTCTTCTTTATTTTGGCTAGAGAGCCAGTGCAAGCAGGGAGGCGTAGAGAGAGAGAAGGAGACAAAGAATCTGAAGCGGGCTCCAGGCTCTGAGCTGTCAGCACAGAGCCTGATGTGAGTCTCAAACTCATGAACTGTGAGATCATAACCTGAGCCGAAGTTGGACGCTCAACAGTCTGAACCACCCAGGTGTCCCTGCAGTCTGCAGTTTCTACCTGTCTCCCTCCTTCTCCGCCTCGCTTCATCCCCGTCCCCATGCTGGGCAATGTGAGGGGCTGGGCAGAGAAAGAGGTGAGTCAGCAAACTCCCTCCCCACCCCCACACTGCCCTGTGGCACTGCACTGCGTCTGGATGGGGAAGTGACTGCCGCCTCCCTGGCCTGAACTCCGCCCAGACCCCTGTCATCCACAGACCTCTCCACTGTTCCATCTGGAGGGACATCGCTTCCTCCTGCGGACTGTTAACCTCTCTTGCTGGAGATCATATTTTATAGCCTTTGGCAGGAATACTTTATGGTTTAATGAAAGATGGAGGTCTCATTCTTTTTTTCTTCTCCAAATTCATCGTTGTTTTCAGTGAGCTCTGGGTTAAGGAGAGTAAATGGGCCTCCAGTCTGCTATTCTAAATTCTTGCATCTTGCAAAACTCTCTTCCCTTGGCATCTAGGACCCGAAATACATGCCTCATTTTCCTCTTCTCTTTCAGGCCACCCCTCCTCAGTGTCCCTTGCCCCATCGTCCTATACGGGGAGGTGCCCCCGTCAGCACCGCAGGCACACTGGGCACTGCTGCACATGCAGCTCACGGGACACTCTGCCCTCCTCGCCCCCCTCTGCAGGTCAGAGTCCCAGTGGTAATAACCAGGGGCTCACAACGTGAAGACATTCGTCACGCCTCCTTTCTTCAGTTGCATGGCTGGGGTGGGGTGGCTTCCAGGCATCCTGGATATTGATTCAACCTGGAACATTACAAGGTTGCAGTGAAAGGAGCCTCAGTATCGGAATATAAGCAAGAGACCATGCCTGCCGGGGCCACAATGAGAGACCCTGGACCTTCTCACTGGTGCCACACACTCAGCCAAGGAACAGATATCAGCGTCCGGTGGCAGTGAGGAGGGGGAGCGAGCCCTGTGCCTGGGACCTGCATTTAGGCCCAACTGTGCCATTCATTTCCCTTGGGGACATCACCCTTTCCAGCCTCTGTGTCTCCATTTATGCGAGGGGTGGGGTGGCCTGGAGGGATCCATGAGTCCTTGCTGGCCCTCGGGCTCCAGGGTTCCGGGCTCCTCTCCAAGCTTCCCTGGGGGCTCCCCCTGCTCCCCATTCCTCCTGTAATCCAGCCTGAGCAGCTGGGTGGGGATTATTCTGAGACTTCTTTTGGGGGAGTCTGAGAAGGCCCCTCAGAGCCTGAGGCTAGTCTCTGAGACCCTCTGGTCACCATGATCATTGACTTTCCTGTCACTGAAGGGGGAGCTCAGGGCTTCTCTTCTCCAAGGAGAAACCTTATGGCTCTGGGGGAGCCTTTGTGGCCAAAGGGAGTTTTCCGACCAGGCAGTTTGTCCTTCAGATGCTCCGAAGGAAATCTCTACTTATTTTAGGGGCATAACCTTAAGTCAGCCTGTAGGCAGCCAGTGGAAGGCTAAGTTATAAAACCTAGTTGACATTTGGGCTATGGCCAAAGGCTTGGGTAACAGGCAGACTTTGAGTCTTGCCTCTAGTCACTAAGACCTTTGGGTATTCCTGCCATTCTCTTTCTTCCTTTCTTCCATCCTTACTTATGAAAGGAGAAGATAGATCTTTCATCCATCCATACATACATACACCTATCCATCCTAATACCATCCATCCATCCATCCATCCATCCATCCATTCTAATACTATCCATCCGTCCATTCCAATATTATCCATCCATCCATCCAACCATCCATCTCTCCATTCTAAGACCACCCACATCCATCCATCCTCTATACGACTTGATCAGAGAAAGGCAGATCGTTTTCAGTGTTTGGAGCAGAGGAGCCAGGGGAGAACCTGGGCGAGATGAGATTTTCAAGAAAGGCCACCCTGAACCTAGGGCATCATTAATGATACGGCCTGAGAAATAAATGCCCCAGTGCTGCCACGCTGACATGATATATTTAGTCGGGGAAAACCACCAGATTGCAAGAGTCTGTTCATTATCATCCCATTTTATGCTATAAAGTACATGCATGTTTACAGAAAAAAGACTGAAAGGATATCTAGAATCTTAGCGATGGAGATTTCTGGATAGTGGGATTTGGATTTGTTTTTGTTTGTTTGTTTTTTCCTCTGTACTTTCTCCACAATGATCATGGTGGAAGGGTACGAGCACGGGGAGTCAGGACATGCCGGCTCCGGCTCCTTCTTGCACTTGCCTCACTGGGAGAGCCCGGGCGAGTCCCTTTGCCCCGTCCCCGGCTCTCTGCTTCCTCATCTGGAGAATGACAGTGGGCCCCGTGTGCTTCAAGGTCCCATCTGGACTGGCCGGTCCAGATCGGGCTTTCCCAGACCGGCGACTGGAAGTGCGTTCTTGGGAATCCTTGCATCCCATGAAAATTTTCAAAAAATGGCCGCATGCTTGTGTTTTGATGGTAAAATCTAAAAAATGAGTCCATACACATAACACAGTAAGGATTATGTCTGGCACGTGGTAAACCCTCCTTACATGTGAACTATTTTTAGCGAGAAAAAAAATGCTGTTGCCATTTATCACAACTGCCTCTCTTTTGTGGTGATGATTTATGATGGAAAGGCATTTTACTCGAGTAATGTTTTGGATCTTGGGCTGGAATTTCTCGAATCGGGGCCTAAAGGCCTGTGGACCTCAGAGGTTCCCAAGGCATGTTTTCTCCTATAAAAGGGGCCTACCCGCTAGTCAAATTTGAATAAGAAACACAGGCCTCAGGCCCCGAAGAGCTTGGGCGTCTCTTGTCTGTTTTCACAGCTTCCCTTCAGCCACGGTGACTTGCTTTTTCCTGACTTTGGCGGAGGCCCTGGAAACACACGTACCTTTCCCAGGAAAATGAGTCCCCGGGGAAGCCGGCCGGCCTGCAGGCACACTCTAGCACCTGTGTTCTGTAACGTAGCCCTAATTGAAATCACATTAACATTATGATTCCATTACGGGGAACAAGAGGCTGGCTGCAGGAATGCGCCCCGTGGGGCCTAATCAGCCGGACCGGATCGTTTATAAAGGACTGTGCATCTGCTTGGAGCTCAGTGTTAAGTAAGGCAGACAGGGACCTATTCATTATTAACAAGGCTTTATGCGTTTGGCCAGGAAAGAGTACAAAGCTGGCCACGAGGGGAGTCTGATGAAGGAGAGGCATTAAGGCACTGATTGCAAACACCTCATCTGCCTTGCCCATTGGTGGGGCCCAAGATGCCTCCGCCCAGGTGGTGGCAACCCTTGCCCCTGAGTCTTGCCTGTGGCAACTCCTTCTGCTAATGGGAGGGGCTCAGTGACTTGCCTGAGGTCCCGTAATCGAAATGGTAGAGTCGGAATGTGAACCCAGGTGAGCTGGGTCCGGAGCCCACATGCTGAGCCAACTTGCTGTCCACAGTCCACCCCTTGGCAGTTCACAGGGATCCAGGGTTGTACCGTTGTACCGCTCAGCGTTCCTGCCACCTCAGCTCTTTGAGGTTGTGATGTAGAGGAAAGAGCACCGGAAATCAGCAAAAGCAATTCGAGAAGGTGCCTGGATGTTCAGGTCCCCCGCTCCTAGTTTATCTCATTCATTGCTCAAAGGACTGACACTGCACTGGGCGCTGAGCTGGGTTCCACAGCTAAAGAGGCAGTTGAAACCCAGTCCCTGCTCAGAAGGAGCTCAGAGCTGTTTGGAGAGTCTCTCTGTTCTCTGTACGAACCACGTGCACTAAGCATTGTACACACAGGACCTAATGAATCCTTAACTGCAACAAACAAAGCCTTAATTACAATGTGATGGTAAGAGCCATAAATGATATATTAATGACCTACAAGCCCTCCACTATAAAATAAAAGTACATACACTTAAACACAAAATTAATTAAATAGGCAGGGGCACTGGGTAGCTCAGTCCGTTGAGTGTTGGACTTCGGTTCGGGTCATGATCTCACGGTTCGCGAGTTCGAGTCCTCCACAGGGCTGGCTGCTGTCAGCACAGAGCCCACTTCAGATCCTCTGTACCCCTCTCTCTCTCTCTGCCCCTCCCCCGCTCTCTCTCTCCCTCTCAAAAATTCATAAACATTTAAAACTATGATTGAAGGCAATATTCTATGACAGATGTTCAGGCTCTGGAATCCAACAGACCTCATTCTAATCCTGCTGCCTAACTGTCGTGTTGACCCCGGTCATGTCATTCCACCTCTCAGCGTCTACCCTTCTGCCTGGCTTTGTCCTGGGCGTGGCGTGAGGTGGCGGGACAAGCACACGGACGTCTTGGAGGAAGGGCTGCTGAGTAGTCACCAAACTGGCTTTGGAGTTGGGAAGAGAAAACAGTGGTCAGTAGAGTGTGGTGGTTGGGGCGGGTGGTCATGGTCTGAGACACTGAGTGTTCAAAAACAAAAACAAACAAAACCCACCCCGCTTCTGTTAGCATTTCAAAGGACAGGACTACCCCAGACAAGTCTCCTGGGCCACTTGAGTTGGTAAAATGGGTGTAGACTGAGGATTCAGGCTGTAGCGTTGAGAGATGATAATGGCTGTGGATGTGTTTTGTAATCGGTAATACAATGCACAAATGTGCAATAATTGTCCCACGGAGCACTGACTGTATACCAGTCCTGAACCCAGACATGGGAGGTAGGGGGAGGGAGATGTGGTCTCCCATCCCCCAGGGAGCCCTGCTGGCTGGGAGAGGCGTCATGTGACCACTCACATGGCGCCACATGTGTGTTACCAACCAGGAAGTGCAGGCTACTGGGGGACGTGGGGGGAGTGAGCTCATTCCTCCCTCCCTAAGGCATTTTGGGGCAGTCTGTTCACCGGGCCTGAGCATGACCCTTGCGTGTCATGTCTTTGACTCCCCTCTCTTTTTTTGGTGAGAATCTTTGAGTTCTAATCTCTTAGCAAGTTTCAGGTATACAACACACGGTTCTCAACTGTAGCCTCCGTGACATACGTTAGATCCTCAGACCTTACTCATTGTATAGCTGAGACTTATACCCCTGGACCAACCTCTCCCTCTCTCCCCCACCCTGCCCCGGTCCTGGCCACCACTTGTCTGCTCCCTGTTTCCAGGAGTTTAACTCTTTAAAATAGAGATTCCAGAAGGAAGTGATAACATACATATTTGTCTTTCTCCTTCCGGCGAATTTCACTCACGAGCGTGCCCTGCAGGTTCAGGCCATCACCAAAGATGGATTTCTTCCATCTTTAAGGGCTGAAAAATATTCCGCTGTGTGTGTGCGGCAGCCTCCTCCCTCGCTCAGACCTCTCTCTATACTAGTGACTCTGGTTATTTGTTCTTCGGTCCCAATGTCCTTGAGATGATGACAACAGCCACGACCCCTGCCGTCTGTCTAGCCCTTACTATGGGCCTGGCGCCACATGGACATCGTGTCACCTAACCCCCATGTCAGCCGCAGATGGCGGACACAGCCAAGCCGCGCATCTTACGGGCAAGGACAGCGAAGCCTAGACAGGCTCTGTAGAGCTAGGGTGCGGACCCAGACAGCCTTCCCCTTGAACCTCAGCTCAGCTCCCTTTCCCGTCCGTGGAGCACTTCCTCTGCAGGTACTGTGTCCTGAGCCCTGCACAGACACGGCTGTGCTGAATCTTCAGAAGTTGGTACTGCTGTTATCCCATTTCACAGATGAGGCGACTGAGGTGCTATGAACATTGAACAAGTTGCCCCCAAATACATAATTTAAGTGGCAGAGCAAGAGCTGGAACACACCTTTCTGCGATCCAGATCCGTGGACTTCACCTCTCCTGTCTACGCAGTGGGGGCTGCCGGTGACCTTTCCCATGCTGGGGCTGGAGAGGAGGGGCTCCCGGCGACAGGGCAAAAGCAGTCCCACAGGGAAGACAGAAACAGAGCCTTCTTTCCAAGCAACCCGAAGGCTGTCTCCACCCAACTGCCCCCGATTAAAAATAAAGCCGGCCCGCCAGGCTGTCCAACAACCCAGCCGAGAGCAGAAACCACTTCCGGCAAGCCTGGGTCTTTTAAGTTATTTATCTGTCTGCGTTTTTCATCGTTTGCCATTGATTTGCAAGGGCCCTTCCTGAGAACCGCGCCCCCCTTGCCTGCCTGGCAGAGTGGCTGGCTCTTTGCGTCCCTCTCGCCCCCGGGGTTCTCCCCACTTTACCGTAAGGCAGCCCAGTCCCAGATGCCCACTTGGCAGCCTCCGAACCTGGATCTTACATCATCAGAACTGCCCGGGCTCGGGGGCCTCGGTCTCCCTCGGCTCCTCACCGCGCCTCCCACAACGTGGAAGTTCTGGGGCAAGTGGATGGACTTCCTGCCCGCCGCCCCTCTCTCTGGCACCCCCCTCCACCCACGCCCTGCCCTCCATGCCCCAGGAGGTTGACCTCTAGGGGTTTCATCCCAGGCTCCCCTATTCTCGATGACGGTTGGGAGAGGCGGATAGGAGACCTGAAGGGGAGGAGAGAGGGGTAGGGGTGTTCCCGCCCGGCTTTGGCTGCTTCCTGCTACAGCAGCAGCTGCTGCATCGGTGGGGGAGGGGCCAGTCCTGGGCGGGTTCCCTCCCCTGGCGGCTTCAGGACCAGAGCGGTAATGGCCTCCTGCCTTGGCGGTTCTAGGGGGCCTCAGTGCCATTCCTTGTCTGCTCCCCTGTAAGGCCCCTTCATTCAGTCTTCCCCAAAGTCCTAGCCGATAGGATTTCTGTTTCCTTCCAAGCCCCTGAGCGATCCGCAGGGGCGTGCAGCGCGAACCACGGACAGAAATAGAAGCTCTGGGGGTAAGGCTGCCGGGGACCCAGCGCAGACTCCCGTTTGGTGCTGGTGAGAGGGCGCACGTCACGGTCCCTCCACCACTCGCCTTAGGTGGAACGTCTTTTCGTGACGGATAAACACCGAGGCTCTGTTAAAGCAACACTTTCTCGATGGCTGCTTTGTCTAGAAAGGTCCGAGGCTGGATTTGCACCTCCTGGATGGAAGAGACAGAGCCTCCTGATGGAGAGGAGGCTCGGGTCCCAGAGCAACCCTCTGGGGCAAGAGCCTTCCATGGTCTCTAGCCAGGGCGTGGCTTCACCTGCAATTGGCACAGACCAACGAAGAGTTGGAATGGCAAGAAATGCGCTGCGTCACCTGGAATGAGCAGTTGTGGCGGCGGCCGACTCAGTGGCTCTGTGGAAGCCTGGCTCTCAGCTGGCGTCCCAGCTCTCTTGGCTTTTGCCTCATGGTTGCAAGACGGCTGCCACAGCTCCAGGCATGTTTCCCTGAGCCCTGGTTTTCAGTCGTGCTCTGAGGAACCCCTGGAGGTCAGAGGTGTGGAGCCAGAGCAGCAATGCCTTTTTTACCTCACTTAACTAGGCTTCCGTTTCTGCATCTATAAATTGCCAATAATAATAGTAACACTATCCACGAGGTTATTTTTAAGGTTCAAGTGGAAGATTCACATGAAGGGCTTAACACAGAGCCTGGCACGTAGAACGTGCTCAGACCTTGTTGGCCAGTGTCCTTGTTCTTTATTATTTTATAGAAGATATTTGAAATAAGAGTTCAGTGGATAAAGCAATTTCTACTGGTGCATTAGAAAAGAGAGGGTCCAGGGGCCTGAAGACCCGGGCGATCGGGCAGCCAGGCGCCCCGGGGCAAATCTCAGCCTCTTCCTGCAGAATGGACCTGCCCACGCGGCCCCCTCATGCCAAGTAGAAAAACGCCCCTGAAGCAGAAAACCCGTGCCAGGGCCTGTGGGGGTGGGGGGTCTTGCCAGCCCGGATCTCAGCCCCGACCTGCTCCCTGCGCTGGGTGCCTCGTGCAGTACACACCCACCTTTCAGGGCCTCGGTCTCCTGTCAGGTTAGAGGGAGGCCACCCAGCATCCCACTTGTGTGGGTCACTTAATACGGCGGTGAGGGAGCCAGGGTTTGGAGCCTGTCGTGTCCTTGTGTGGAGAGTGAAACCGTAGCCACAGCGAGGTGACCGGCTGGGAGCCACGGGCAATGGGAGAGGAAGAGCTGGGCAGGGGCCAGCAGGAGCCTGGGCCGGTCAGCCCGGAAGAGCTCTTGCCTGACCCCAGGGAGAGGAGGGGGCGGGGTGCCACCCTCCACCGGGCCCCCCACCTCAGGACCCTTTACTATTTTTTAAGTTTATTTATTTATTTTGTTTTTAATGTTTTCTTTATTTCTAGGAGAGACAGAGAGAGAGAGAGAGAGACAGCGTGAGCAGGGGAGGGTCAGAGAGAGAGGGAGTCACAGACTGAAACAGGCTCCAGGCTCTGAGCTGGCAGTCAGCATAGAGCCTGACGCGGGGCTCGAACCCACGAACCACGAGATCATGACCTAAGTGAAAGTCGGACGCTTAACCAACTAAGCCACCCAGGCGCCCCTATTTATTTATTTTGAAAGAGAGAGAGAAAGTGTGAGCCAGGGAGGGGAAGAGAGAGAGGGAGACAGAGAATCCCAAGCAGGCTCTGGATTGTTAGCATAGAGCCCAACACAGGGCTCAAACCCACAAATCGACCCACGAGATCATGACCTGAGCCACCCAGGCGCCCTGTCAGGGCCTTTGAGGTGAGGACTTTGACCCTCTCCTTTCTTCCAGGCTGCTGGACGAAGGGGGCTCGGGGAAGGAAAGCAGGGACGAAAAGGCCCCCTCCCTCCACGGGCCGGGCACTGCCTCCCATCCACCCTCTCCAAGGCGTCCAGAGAGCGAGCCCTCCTCGCTCCGTTATGAGCGGAGGCTTCAGAAACCAAGTGTTGCCAATCTGGGTGCTTCCCTCCGCAGCCCTAGGGTGAGAGTTTCCAGATGGCCAGATGATGGCCAGATCACCTGGGGCGAAAACACGCTTCCAGAACCCCATCCCCCTCCCTTGCATTCTGATTTAGTGAGTCAAGGTGGGGCCCAGGAGTCTGCGTTTTTACCAGCACCTCAAATGAATTGGTGGACACCGACATTGGAGAGTTACAGAACCACTGAGGTTAAGGGAGGGGAGTGGGCTCTGGATCCCTGGATGCTGTGTGACGAGGCTAATGACTTAACCTCTCTGAGTCCGTCGGGGACAAAACAGCAACAACAGAGTCTCTGCCTCAGAGGGTTATCTGAAGCCCAAGCCCAAGCCGAGGAAACTTCCCACCTGCCCGGCAAGCATCAGGAGATGGTAGTGACCCTTACTCTTTCTATGGTACTGTCAGTATCGCAGCTGCCCCTGCCTGAACTGGGACATGTGTCGCCGAAGCAGAGGGCGTAGGGACCCACAGGGCACCCACAGCAGCCTCCAGTCCTACATTTTACCCCTGGCCACAGCCCTGTTTGCCCTTAGGGTCTCCCCACACTTGACACCTCCCTTCCCATGAGCTTCTTCAGGCAGCAGCCAGTCTGCTTCTCCCGTCAGGCTGCCCCAGTCCTGCCTCCCTGGGGGGGGTCGGGGGGGCAGCCCCACTTCAGCTGATAAGGGCAGCCCTGCCCCAGGCCCAGCGCTGGGGGCTAGGGGCTGGGGCTGCGGAGGGGCTGGGCAGGGAGGAGGTGGGCGGGGGCTCAGCTTGGCTGGACTCTGCCCCTGGTGTTGGGCTAGATGCTGAGTCCCGAACCCTGACCCAGGCTTCGCGGGGGGTTGAGACAAGGTTGCTGAGTGAGGAGAGCAAGATGGGGGCATAAAAGAATTCCCCTCCTTCCCTGGCCTGAGGGTGGAGGCGGCCCAAGATCCAGAAACTAGATGTCTCCAAGGCTCTACGCACACGCTGTGTCTTGCAAAGGAGTCGCCCCACTGGCTGACCTCCAGTAGAATCTCTACAGGGAGAGGGACAGCCCAGGGGCCGCTGGCCTCGACTTTCTCATCTGCAAAATGGGGTCACAAAGCCCCACGTCACAGATTCCGGGAGGATGAATTCTGAGGCGGGTGGTGGCTCTCTCCACACCTGTACCACACACATCAAGGTCAGTGAAAACAAAACGCAGACCCACGCCTCCCGGACCCGCCGCAGTCACCATCCTCGCTCTCCCTGACCCTTCAGTCCTTTCCTCACTCAGATATAAAGGTTCAGAGTCCCCATCTGATTTACAGTCAGTGATACACTCTGGATTTTTTTTTCCTTACTTCACCTTGTACCGTAAAAAAAAATTTTTTTTTTTAAATTTATTTCTAGGAGAGAGAGAGAGACAGCGTGAGCAGGGGAGGGTCAGAGAGAGAGGGAGACACAGACTCTGAAATAGGCTCCAGGCTCTGAGCTAGCAGTCAGCATAGAGCCCGACGCAGCGCTCGAACCCACGAACCACGAGATCATGACTTAAGCGAAAGTCGGCCGCTTAACCGACTAAGCCACCCAGGTGCCCCGTAAAAATTTTTTTTAATGTTTTATTTATTTTTGAGAGAGAGATAGAGACAGCATGAGCAGGGGAGGGTCAGAGAAAGAGGGAGACACAGAATCCGAAGCAGGCTCCAGGCTCTGAGCTAGCTGTCAGCATAGAGCCCGACGCAGGGCTTGAATCCACGAACCACGAGATCATGACCTGAGCCTAAGTCAGAGGCTTAACCGACTGAGCCACCCAGGCGTCCCCCGTAAAATGCTTTCTATTCACTGAAATATTTCATTCACTTTGTGCAATTAAAAAAAAAGTCGCGGAGTACCCTTCATGCGTGAGGCCCTGGGTTATCACCTTTATAAACCTTTACTCGTTAGCAGAGGGGTTCCTTCGAGGCGACCACCTTTATTATTCCTGTTTGGAGATGCGAGGTTAAAGGGCTCTCACGGTGATGGCAGAGTTGGGACTCGAACCCAGAACCCAGGACCGGCTGAAGCCAAAGACTGCTCCTGCCTCCCATTCTGCCCTCGTGACATTGGATGTGGTCCCTTCTGGTTTAGAACCTCAAGGGGCGCCCGGGTGTCTCAGTCGGTTGAGTTGGTTGACTCTTGATTTCAGCTCAGGTCATGATCCCAGGGTCATGGGATCGAGCCCTACATCAGGCTCTGCATTGAGTGTGGAGCCTGTCTGAGATTCTCTCTCTCCCTCTGCCCCTCTACCCCAACCTCTAATAACAAAAAAACAAAAAAAAACAAAAGCACAAAACAAACAAAAAAAAACCCCTGCAAGACTTGGATTTTTAAAAGCTACATGCACTGCCTGTGAGCTCAGACCTGACCTCACCATCGCTCCAAGAAAGGGTCTAAGGGTCCTAGCCAGATGACTTTTATTTATTATTATTATTATTATTATTTTTTTTTTTGCTACCATTATGATTTTCACGATTCTGACCTCCCACCACTTGGACCTCTTCCCTATGGTGGTGACAGGTCCTTGCATTGAGAATTTCCAGGATAAGGTGAAGGATCAGAGGGATACATCTCCTTTGCTCCCCCCCCCCGCCCCCGCCTGGAGCTCCAAGCCCCCCATAGGGACAGCAGAGAAGAAGGGGGCCAGACCTCTCTTGAGCCCACAAACCACCGTTCCTGCCGTGTTTTTAGGAGGCAGACAAGGCTGAGGGGAAGGGTGCTTGTGGGTCTGGGCCCTCAGACGTCTACGCCTCCCGTGGGACAGGGGCTAAGGGCGTGGGCGGAGCCGGCCTGCCTGGGTTCAAACCCCAGCTTCACCATTTAACTAGCCGTGTGACTTTAGGCCGGGCTTCAGTTTCCCCGTCTGTAGAATGGACAATTCAGGGGCACTCCCCTCATAAAATCCTGTGGGGCCTCATTGAACTGATGCCAAGCAAGTAGCGAATCGTGATCTGCTGCCTGGTCCAGGGACAACAGGCCCTCTGGCTTTCTCTCTCTGAGCAGAGGCTCAGCAGGTCCAGCTGACAAAAGCTGGGGGTGTCTGTGTGCCTTGTGGGGTCCCCAGGCCACCTGGAGCCTGCTGTGGCTTTGGTGACAGCTCAGTGACAGCTTCACAGCAAAAACTGTTTCTTGTGCAGGATCAGGCATTGACCAAAGCCCAGAGAATTGCTTTTCCTGCTTTTCCTCTCCGGGCTCAGATTTTGTTTCCTGCTTCCTGCCATCACCGTCGCAGTGGGAAAAAGCATCCTGGGCTTGGACTCGAATCGTGGCCTCCAACCAGACTTCCTGACACCCCAGTTGGTTAGTTTTCTTCCTTCTCCACCGTGCCGAGTCCAAACATCCGAGGCGGGGACTCCCACTTCTTACTCCCACGGGGTGGGCTTGCAGAGCCCCCTTCCCACTGCACCTTCGAGAAATACCAAACTTGTACTGCTTGCCCTTTCCCTGTGCCTCTCCTCATTCTTGGGACCCCCTTTCTCCTTTAGTGCATTGGACCTGAGCCCACTCCTCATCCTTCCAGACTTGCTCAGCTTGGGTATCACCTTCTCTTTCAAACCTTTCCTGAACTGCACCGAGAAGACATGGGCTCAAGAACTGCTCAGGATTCTGTCGCCTGCGAGTGACAGAAACGCAGCTCGAGCTGGCTGAAGCAATAACGGGCATCTCTTTACCCGTGTATTGAAAATATCAACACGTGGGGCTTCAGGCACAGCTGGACCCAGGGGCCATGGTTGTGTTCTCTGCACTCAGGTCTGGCTGTCTCTCAGTTCTGCTCCCCTCCCCCCGCCTCCTGGGTTGGGGATTCTCACCGAGAGGCCAGAGAGCCCCTGCCAGATCCAGGCTGACACCCTCTCTTCTTTGCAGTCTTGGGGGAAGTGCAGCTTCCCTTTTCTGAGTTACATCCCAGAGGGCTTTGGTTTGCTTTTTTGTTTGTTTGTTTGCTTTTTCCTACATTGGACCTAGACTCACAGGTCCAACTAGATTAGTCATATTCCTTCCTGCGTGACCCCCTCTTGTCATGGGTGCGTGAATGATTCTCCTTTGTTTGTGTATTTATTTAAAGAAACACTCAGGACATGGTCATCCAAGAGAAGAGACAGGACGTTTATTAAAACGTGCATCTGTCCTCGGGCTTCTCCCCCATTCCAGCTGTCACCCTCTAGCCCAGAAAGCCACTACTGAGAAATTCACTTTTTATTACTTTCTAAGCATAAGCATGTAGTTCTTCCATGAACGACGAAAGTTTAACAAAACAATTTAAAGCCAAGTAAACAAAGGTGCATCCACAAAGTGGCTAGCAGTCGCTCTGTGTGTGTTGCCTTGGAAAGGGGTCCCCAACACATTATCGAGCGTAAAAACAGGCCTCGGTGGCTCAGCAGGTTAGGCTCACGGTTTGTGAGTTCAAGCTCCTTTTCAGGCTCCCTGCTGTCGCACAGAGCCCACTTCGGATCCTCTGTGTCTCCTTCTCTCTCTGCCCCTCCCCAGCTTGTGTGTTCTCTTTCTTTCTCAAAAATAATAAAATAGGGACGCCTGGGTGGCTCAGTCAGTCAAGCGTCCAACTTCAGCTCAGGTCATGATCTCACAATCTGTGAGTTCAAGCCCCACACTTGGCTCTGTGCTGACAGCTCAGAGCGTGAGGCCTGCTTCAGATTCTGTGTCTCCTTCTCTCTCTGCCCCTCCTCTGCTCATGCTCTGCTTCTCTCTCCCCCTCTTTCTCAATTTAAAACAACAATAAAATAAACATTAAAAACCACAAAAAACAAAATGAAGAATAGTAGATTTAATATGATCTGGGTTTTGTAAAAGAAGAAAAATAAGCAAGTGGATTGGATGTTCAGCAAAAATGTGGAGGAAGGCACATGCTAAATTATTAACGATGCCAGCCTGCCTCTGGTTAGGAGGAGAGAACAGAGAATTCCGCACTCCGGCGCCGTTTGGAGCTCTCTTGGCAGCGTGCACTATCTATAAAGAGAAAATGTGGAAATAAGAAATAAGTGTGAGGCAGCTGTGAAGGGTTTTATTCCCAGCAGGAAGGAGTGTGACACCCAACACCTTGCTTCCCGCCCTTCCCTTCCCTTCTGCCTGGACCTGGGCAGGAATCCCCACCTGCATCCCGGGAGGTGGTGAAAGCCTGAGGAGCTGGGACAGTGGGCCTCACCCGTTTCTGGTTGGGCCACCAAATCCAAGAGGCCTCTGTTTGGGGGCCCCGAAGCCAAGTCTAAAATGATCCTTAGCAATTTCCTGACCCACAGAGAAACTGGCTCCTGGAAGCAAAAGAGCCTTGTGCTTAGCTGGCTCCATGGAAGGTTCTGGAACTGAGAGGACAGACCCAGGTGGGCCCATATGCAAGGGGCAATATGAGGGGTATCAGAGAACCTCCCTCCATAACATGTGTCTGGTCATTCATTCGTTCACTCCTCACATGTATGCTGAGCCCCTGGCAACATTGTCTAAATTCTTACAACTTCCTACAACACTGCTTCTCAATACTGACACCTTCTTTTTATGTTAAAAACATGTCATATTCTTTTTATTTATTTTTAATGTTTTATTTATTTCTGAGAGAGAGAGAGAGAGAGAGAGACAGCGTGAGCAGGGGAGGATCAGAGAGAGAGGGAGATTCAGAATCTAATGCAGGGTCCAGGCTTTGAGCTAGCTGTCAGCACAGAGCCCGACACGGGGCTCGAACCCATGAACCGTGAGGTCATGACCTGAACCGAAGTCGGAGACTTAACCGACTGAGCCACCCAGGTGCCCCTCATATCCTCTTTCTTACTCTGAAATGGCTCCCATGGATACTGTAACCTGTCTAACCTGTCTACACGCATCAGTTTTTCAATAGCCATACCTAATGCCCCAACTAGAATATAAAGAAGAAGTGTACAGAGCTTTGCACGAAATACAAGCTGCCTGACCATGTGAGTGCTCAGGCCTGGCTGCTCCGGAACACATCAGAAAGGGCTCAGGACCTCGAGGTGCCATGCAGACCATCACAAGGATGACGGGCACAGGTACACGGGAGCATGCGCCACGGAGCGGGGACCCCAGTGCTCCAATAGTGTCGCCATCCAAACCTGTGAGCAGTTTTTGGCATGTTTTGAATAAAACTACAGAGGCATCTGGGTGGCTGGGTCGGTAAAGCGTCCAACTTCAGCTCAGGCTTTGATCTCAGTTCGTGGGTTTGAGCCCCGTGTCGGGCTCTGTGCTGACAGCTCAGAGCCTGGATCCTGCTTCAGATTCTGTGTCTCCCTCTTTTTCTGCCCCTCCCCTGCTCACCCTCTCTCTCTCTCTCTCTAAAAAGTAAATAGACATACAAAAATTAAAAAAAAAAAAACAAATGCAGACTTCTCTTGTTTTTGTCTTTAGTTAGTTACACTTCTGGAAAATTCAGTGCATATTCTGACTGTTCAGGGGCACCTGACTGGCTCATTCGGAGGAGCATGTGATTGCTGATCTCAGGGTCACGAGTTTAGTCCCATGTTGGGTATAGAGATTACTTAAATTTAAGAAAATGTTTTTAATTGTGCAAAAATGTTTTTTATTCTATGTAAAGCAGAGTTAAAGTCTAGACGCCTGTCATTATAAGCATCTTTTCTCCCCTGCATGAATGCCCAGCAGGACACATGACACTCAGGTGCCTTACGGAGCTACTCCTCCCTGGGCACGGTGGCCTCGCTCTGCTCACGCCCTGCCCTCCCCCGCCCACCACAGACATTGGTGCTCCGGTCCTTGTGACAATCCAAACCGCCCCTGTCCGTGTCCAAAACGTCTCCTGGAGTAGTGCCCCCCAATTATACCTGCCATTCAGTCATCTCAACAAACCGACGTAAGAGATACTGATATCATTCCCATTTTACAGATAAAGAAACTGAGAACACCCAGGTGGGAGCAGCCGAGCCCTGACCCCTAGCTGAACTGCTCTTAAGTCCACCCAGTTTGCTACGCTGCTCTCCCTCCGTCTGTCTGGCCTGGGCGGGCTGCAAGGGCACCCAGCAGCGAGGATGCTTACCCCCTCCGTGTGTGTGCGCGTGCGCGGTGGCGGGGCCTGCAGTGCAGGCGATCGCTTCCGGCTCCAGGGGAAGTGGAGGTGGGTGAGCAACGGAGGGGGGGCGGGGGAGGAAAGGCTGGAGGGCGAGGGAGCTCAACGTGCTTCAGCTGAGGGGCAAGGGTGGTTGAAGGGACGCCGCTGGCGCAGGAGGCGGTGACGTCACTACCGCAGGATCCAAAGAGCCAGCGAAGCCCAGTGGTTCTGGCTGGGTGGGCAATGGGGAGCCATGGGTGTTTTTTGAGCAGGGTAGCGACATGAAAGTGTTGGTTCTGGAACAGTCCCTGGGATCAGGGAGGAGGACGGGGTCCCCAGCTACAGGACCAGCGGGCGCGCATCTGGCCATCCAGGCTGCGGATGCCGATGGGATGGCAGAACCATTTCAGGGGCAGACAGGCTGGGAGGCCGGGAGCAGCAGGCTCCAATGGCCTGGGGCAGCAGGAATGGCTGGAGGAGAAGCCACGTCAGGCAGACCTGGTCCAGATCTGGACATTCTGGTTGCGAACTCTTCCTCCTCACAGTGCTGTTCCACCTGGAAGGAACAGCGTCCCCATTTTCACGGTGGCCGTAAGTGTCTCCTTTTGAGAGAAGCATCCCAAGCACCCTGAGGTGGCCAGCACCTCTGCTAGTTCCTGCCCCCTGCCCTGCCGCCCCTGACCGCTGCTCCTGGCCTGCGAGAGCGAGCTCTTCCCTGTTTGGGGCCTCTGGGGACAAATCCACCCCCCTCTCCCCACCCCCGCCTAAAAGTCACCACTGGGCTCCTTCCTTGGATGTCAGCCCTGCCACCCTCCTCACCCCACGGTCCTTAAAGTCACAGACGGGTTGGTCACAGGCCCTTCCCTCCAAGGAAGGGATGTATCAGGCTCTTAGCAGAAGCCCAGGATCGGGGTGGGGGTGGGGTCTCTGCACACCTTCCCCCACCTGCTGCAAGAGGACAGTGGGGGGAGCCCCTCTATCCCCGCTCTGTGTGTGTGTGCACGCGTGTGCATGCCTGTGTGTGTGCACCTGTGTGTCCTCTGTGTGCACACCTGTGTGTGTGCATACCTGTGTGTGTTCATGCTTGTGTGCACCTGTGTGTGTTTCTGTGTTTGTGTGTGTTTCTTGTGTGTCTTTCTGTATGTGTATGTCTCTGCACGTATGCCTGTGTGTCTCTGTGTGTGTGAGTGTGTGTCTGTGTGCATGTGTGTGTCTCTGTGTGTATGTCTCTGAGTGGGTCTCTGTGTGCTGGTATCTCTGTGTGGCAGGGGGAGGCGTTAGGGGTGGGAGAGGGGAGGGAGCCCAGGTCTTTCCCGGAAGCCAGTGGCAGCAGGCCAGAGGCGGGCCTTCCCAAGCAGTTCCCAGGCCCGGGGAGGGAGTGCCAGACTGGAGCTCAGCAGGTTCTAGATGTGCCCACCATCACCCCTGCCCCAGTCCTCCCTAGTCCTGCCCCAGTCCTCCTCGTCCTCCCCCAGTCCTCCCCAGTCCTCCTCGTCCTCCCCCAGTCCTCCCCAGTCCTCCCCAGTCCTGCCCTCGTCTTCCCCAGTCCTCCACAGTCCTCCCCAGTCCTGCCCCGTCCTCCCGCATTCCTCCCCAGTCCTGCCCCC
>NW_024080655.1:3453364-3464335 GCF_003009895.1 Hyaena hyaena | reverse complement strand
GCCCCAGTCCTGCCCCCGTCCTCCCCCAGTCCTGCCCCAGTCCTGCCCCAGTCCTCCCCCAGTCCTGCCCCAGTCCTGCCCCAGTCCTCCCCCAGTCCTGCCCCAGTCTTGCAGGCCTGGCCTGCACCCCTTCTCCCCTCTCCCACGGAGCCCCTGGAAGGATCCTCAGCCTTAACAGCAGAAGCGACCCGCCCTCGCCTGCCGTGACTTCCACGGTCTCCCTTGCCCCCACACCAGCTCTGGGACCTATCTCACAGATGGGGAAACTGAGGCTGTGAGAAGCTGTGACTCACCCAGAGATGCGGACGAGGCCGAGGCAACATGCACCGTCATCACCATCTGAGTCGCACGTGCGGGGGCCCCCACCTGGCTGGTGGGGACCCTCTGCCCCCCCCCAGTCTGCCCTGCCACGGAGACCCCCCCCAGCCGCACTCCACTAACACACACCCTCCCAGGAGGGCCGGCCCTTGCTCCCTAGCTCCCTGGGCAGGAAACGGCCGGAGGGAGGGCCGGGGGGACTGGGGGCTGTGGCCTCCCCACACGCAGGGCAGAAGAATAGAGGGAAATGGCCGGGAGAGGGAGAGGCGAGTGTCCGCCTGGGGCTGAGGGCACAAAGGTTATCATCTATAAATAACCCGCTCTCCAGGCCCCCCCGGAGAGGCACCGACGGGGGTCAGGCCAAAGGGTCTGCTCTCTGCGGCCAGGGCTGGGGGCAGCGGTCATGTAGGCCTGTGACTCAGATCAAAGGGCCAGAGGATGGTGCCCTGACCCAAACCTCCCCTCCCCCGCCGTGCCTCCTGCTGGAGGTAACCTCTGACCCTATAGTGGGCCAGGCAGGTGGTGCATTCTCGAATCTTCCACGCATTCTTGGATCCTTTCATGCACTCACTCACTCAGCCATGCCCCCATTCAACCATTCATTCACCACACCCACTCTTCTATGCATCCACTCACCCTGCCTTCCCTGCCTCTGAGCCTCCCCATTGGTTGTTCCGTCTGTCCGCCACACTGTTCCTCCCCTCTCCTCCTTGCTAACTTGGCCTTCAAGTCCCAACCTAGCACAACATTCTCCAGGAAGCCTTGTCAGACACCCCGAGTCCAGGGTAAGGAATGTGCCCCAGGGACTCCCCCAGCCCTGGTCTTGCCTTTCTAGGGCACTTAGTCACAAGCACCCTTCCTAGCGGCTCTCTGAGCAAGCTGCTCATTCCGTCCTGGGGGGCACCCAGCACGAACCTGGCACATAGGAAGCACTTCATAAATTCATTTGGCATCTTTATGTTCACGTCTGTCTCCTCTCCCTCCTTCCTTCTTCCCACCTCCCTTTCAAGGCTTCCTGAACACCGACCCAAACCAGGTCTGGCGTTTGTCATTGCCCTTGAGGGTGGCTGAGCCTGGTGTGGAAGTAGATGAGGGGGAGGGGAGGGGAGGGGAGGGAAGTGCGGGCCTGTGCCCAAATCACATGACACGAGATAGGAAGACAGAGGCCAAATCCTGGGGCTTTGTGGGAGTCAGCCGTCAGTTTCAGGGGAGAGGGTGAAGAGGGAATGAGGGTGGGCTTCATGGAGGAGGGATACCTTGAGCCAGGACTTGACTGTGCGGAGATGGCGGTGGGCTGCGGGGTGGTGAGAAAGCCCAGGGCGGTGTTAAGAGGTGGGACAGGGAGCCTCCCTGAAGGCAAGGAGGGCATGGGGACAGTGATGAAGCACCAGCGAGGTGGAGGGAGACAGACAGACGGAAATGCTGAGAGGCGAGGGAGAGAGAGACACAGAGACAGAGTGAGACGTCCTGAGACACTCTGCCTGCCCGGGTGTGCGACAGGGAGGTGAGGAAAGTGCAGACGCCTGCACATGGCATGTCCTGCCTCTGAGACCGCGGCGGATGGCTGACCTGTGATGTCCTCAAGAGAAACGGTCACGGTTATAAGGCCTTTGGAGACAGTGACTCAAGCTGGAGGCTGCTTCCTGCCGGGGGGTGGGGGGGGTGGGGGGGGCAGGGGAAACCTAGGCAGGACTGCCCTGGCTCATGGACAAAAGGCAGGTGCCAGAGCCAGGAGCCCCAGGGCACACTTCCTGCCGGGACACATCTGGCACAGAGGGGCTACTCCCCAAGGGACAGGCCTGGCCGAGCCCACCCTTGAGCCTCTGGCTGCACTGCGCCCTCCTCCTCCCCATTATCCCCTTCTTCTCTGGGGTTTGGGAGGGGAGGTGCCTTCTCTAAGAAGGGTGGGCTTCTGGAGGTGAGCGGGGGAGGGGGGCAAGAAGTGCAAATCTTGAGGTCCCTCTGAAGGTGAAGCTGGTGTGCAAATGCGACCATTACTTAGCAGAGGCCCCGCCGTGTCACAGACCCCAGGATGCCCGGGGTGCCCTGCAGGGGCGGAGCGGATCATCCAGGGGCAGCCCTGACCTTGGAGCGGGGGAGGGGCAGGAGGGGGGTCCAAGCCTGGCCTTTCTAGTTCCACATCTTAACAAACCCCAGGTGCTGCTCAGACCCTGAGCACAGGGAGCACAGCCTTCCCGTTGGTCCTCGGGGAGGACTTCATTACCGCAGTGAAAACAGTTACTTTTAACACTCGTTTTGTGTCAGGCAGGAGGCTACGTGTCTTACACAAAACATTGTGTTTGGTCCCCCAAATAACTGTCGGCAGTAGGCACAAATATTGCCTTTCTTTTCTTTTTTATTTTTAATTTTTTTAAAATGTTTTTATTTATTTCTAGGAGAGAGAGAGACAGCGTGAGCAGGGGAGGGTCAGAGAGAGAGGGAGACACAGACTCCGAAACAGGCTCCGGGCTCTGAGCTGGCAGTCAGCACAGAGCCCAACACGGGGCTTGAACCCACAAACCGCGAGATCATGACCTAAGCAAAAGTCGGATGCTTAACCAACTAAGCCACCCAGGCGCCCCTCAAATATTGCCTTTCTTATTTGTTATTGATTGCTGTGTAACAAATCGCTCCAAATCTTAGCAGCTTAAGAAAACACACATTTATTGTCCGCACCTTGTGTGGGTGGGGAACCTGGGCTGGACCCTCTGCTCCAGGGCCTGTCGGGCTGCAGCTAAGCCATCTGCTGGGGCCGCAGGCTCATCTGAAAGCTCGGCTGTGCAAGACCCATGTCCCAACTCACTCGGCAGTTGCTGGCAGAGGGGAGTTCTCCGTGAGCTGTGGCCAGAGGCCACACCTCTATCTCATAGATGCCAAAAAGGAACCATGGGCAGTTAGTCACCCAAAGTCACAGGGAATAAGTGACAGGGCCGAGACCTGGATGTGAGTTTGCTGAGTCTGCCGTCCTTAGGGAGGCTGAGCTCTGGTAACAGACTGGCTCCACCGCGCACTAGGGGTTGACCTTGGGCACGTTGATTACCACTCAAAGCCTCAGTTTCTTCTTCTGTAAAATGGGTAACAACAACAATAATAACATATAGCTTCATACAGCACTTTCCGTAAGTGTTTTCAGGAAGTAAGTCACCTTGTCCTTGCAAGCTCTTGCGGTGTGAGCCCTTCTGTTCTGCCCGCAGCAGAAGCGCACCACGGCGTTCCCTTACTCAAACTTCACAGTGGTTTCCCTTCCCAGGGGAGGTGAAATCCAGAGCCGTCTTCCTGGCCTCGGAGGGCCTGCAGAATCCATCTCCCCGCTCATTCCCTTCCAGCCACGCTGGCTCCTGGTTCCTTCTCAAACACGCCAAACACATTCTTCTCTTGGGGCTCCTGTTGGCATGATTCGCGCTGCCTGGACCCCCGTCCTCAGGGACACTGCGCTGCCTCGCCTCACGCAGGTCTCTGTTCAAGTGTCGTCTCCCACAGAGGTCCTTTTGGACCTCCTGTTTTCAATTTTTGTTTAATCTTTATTTTTGAGTGGGGGGCAGCGCGATTAGGGGAGGGGCAGAGAGAGGGAGCTGCAGAATCTGAAGCAGCTCCAGGCTCTGAGCTGTCAGCACAGAGCCCGATGCAGGACTCGGACTCACAAAGCGGGAGGCCATGACCTGAGCTTAACCGATGGAGCCACGCAGGCACCCCCTGGACCCCCTGTTTAAACACTGCTCTCTCTCGTTCTTTATCCCCTTACCCTGCTTCCCTCACCATCATAGCACCTGACATTACATTCTATAAGTACTGGCTGTGTATTTATTGCCTGTCTCCCTCCCTAGATTGTAACCTCCATGAGGCTAAGGACTTTGTTTTCTTCACCACCAGGTCACTAGTACCCAGGATAATGCCTGACCTATCTAAAGGCACTCAATAAGTATTTGTTGAAAGAAAGAAAGAAAGAAAGAAAGAAAGAAAGAAAGAAAGAAAGAAAGAAAGAAAGAAAGAGAGAGAGAGAGAGAGAGAGAGAGAGAGAGGGAGGGAGGGAGGGAGGGAGGGAGAAGGAAAGAAAGAGAGAGAGAAAGAAAGAAAGAGAGAAAGAAGGAAGGAAGGAAAGAAGGAAGGAAGGAAGGAAGGAAGGAAGAGAAAGAAAGAAAGAAAAAGAAAAAAGGAAAGAAAGAAAGAAAAAAGGAAAGAAAGAAAGGAAAGAAAAGGAGAGGAGGGGAGGAAAACAGAGGAAAGGAAAGAAGTAGGAAGGGAGGGAGGGAGGGAAGGAGGGAGGAAGACTGGGTGAATGAGTGACAAACGACAGCGTTGGCCGACCAGGGTCACAGCCACGAGAGGTATCTCTGACCCTCCTGTCCATCCGCGCGGCACCTCCCCTCCACTCTGCCTTCTCCCTCTGAGACACAGATCAGGGCAGGAAGGAATCCTCTGGAAATAGCTGAAAAGAAACTCCCCTGTTGTTGCTCAGAGCAGGGACACAGCCTCCCTCACACGCCAGAAACTGCTCCGGTGCCTTCCACCCGCCAGCCGGGGGCTCGGGGGTTCGGTCCGTCCCACCAGCTTCCCTCCCCCCAGGAACTGCCAGTTCCCATGCTGCCCGTGGCCCGCCATCCAGCTGTCATCACTTCCGCTGAGTCACCACCCAGTGGGCAAGACCATAAGGCCAGGGACACTAGGGCACCACCGCCAGCTGGGCCTCCAGGCTTTAGCCAGCAAAGCAGGCAGGAGCCAGGGGCCGAAAGTACACGGCCTGTCCTCCAGAAGGTGGTCTCCTTGAGTCCTCTTAGCAGTGACTCCTCTCCGGGCTCAGATTTTGGTTTGCAAGTGACGTCTCTTCTATGATCTTCCGATTTTATGTAAGCGGTCGAGTTGGGTAGAGCAGAGACTGGCGTTTCCGTTGCAGAGGTGGGGGTGCAAGGATAAGACAACACGCACGCAAACGCAGCTGCCGGATAGCCCGTGTTTATGGACCGTCACCAGGTGTTATGAGCTGCACGTGTGTCCTCTCGACATTCATGCTGAAGTCTTGACCTCCAGTGTCTCAGGATGGCATTGTGTTTAAAGAGAGAGCCTTTAAAGCGATAACTGAGGCAGAACTAGGTTATTAGGACGGACCCCGGTCCCACAGGATTGATGTCCTTATAAGAACAGGAGATTAGGACATAGACGCGCACGGACCGTGTGAGGACACAGGGAGAGACGGCCACCAACAGGCCAAGGACAGAGGCCTCATGAGGCACGCTGCCAACACTTTGATCTTGGCAATCCCGCCTCCAGAATTGTGGGAAAGTAAATTTCTGGAGTCTGAGTCACACAGCCGACGGCGCTTAATTATGGCAGCCAAGCAAACCAAGCCACGGGGCGCGGGGCTCAGGGGCGTGCGCAATTCTGGCCAAGGGGGCGCGAGCAGAAACCTGATGGGAAGGTTCTCTCTCTTCCAACGGAACAGAAAGAGTAAGGGGGCCGCTCTCTTTCTGGACTTCTGTTGATGTGAGGAAATAAAGTTTCCCTAGACGGTAGCCACTTTCTCTTGGGCTCCCGGATTTTTGTATCCACGCGGACGCAGCGCTTGGCACCTGAGGCTCAGAGAAGCGCAGATGTTTCTTCGCTCACACAAGCCAGCGGGCTTGCTGGGACTCAGGCCCCGTCTTTCCAGTCCTAAGTTCGAGCCCTCCGTGGCCCTGACATTTTGGGTGGCACGTGATCCCTGTGACCCAAAAACCATTTGGCCCCCCGGATGCCACAGGAGGCAAGGAGGACACGGGACAGACCACAGCCCAGAAGCGTGTGCTTGCTGGAAGCCGTCGGGGCCTGACCAGAGTCAGGGGAGGCTCGCCGGGAGGGGAGAGGCTGCCCCGGGCGGCGGCGGGGCCGGGAGCCCACGGGCCTGCAGCGCACAGTAGGTCAGGTAGAGCGCCCACGGCCTTGGCTTGTTCTGAGGATGAACCCAGAGGAACACAGAACGCTTCAAGCAGTAAGGGGCACACGCTGAGCAGCACGGGTCTTAGTTGTTACTGTCATTGCTGCGACAATCGGTCTGTCTCCTCCGCGTCCTCGAGGCCTGATGTGGGCCCAGCCTCCGTCCTCTGGAACCAGCCGCTCAGTTGAAAATTGGCTTCGGAAATAGCTCTTAGTCCTTCAACGAACGATGGGAGGTTGCCTCGGGTAGCAGCAGCTCTGTGATGTTGCGGAGAGAAACCCAAGAGGCCCGGGGGCGTGATCAGAACTCAGGGGAAGGCGCCCTCTGTGTTCCCAGCACAGCCCCGGGGCCACGCACCTTGTCAGCGACAGAGGCTCCGCAGAGGTTAGAGAAGGTGCAGCTGGAGGCACAGCCTTCCTCACGGCTCCAGCTGATCCAGCGCCCGCTGCGCACCTCACCTCCTTCAGCAGCCTTCCTGAGTGGAAGGTATCCCGTCCCAGAAGAGGAAACTGAGGGTCAGAGTGGCGAGATCATTCTCCCATGGTAAGCGGCACAACCGTAAGCTGCACCCGGAACTCTCTGGATTCGGAGCCTGTCCAGTGTCCCACGCACAGGGGAGAGCCGTCACTTGGGTTCTCCTCGAAGCATCCCGTTCGCACGCCGCACACAGAAGATACTTTGGGGGCAGGTCCGTCTAGGCAAGGGGAATGTGGAGGAGAGTCTGTCTTGGGGACTTCAGAAGAGGCCCACCCAGAGGAGGCGACTGCCTGCCACAGGAGGGCCCGGAGACCCTCAGGGATGGGCGGAGAACCCAAAGGGATGGGCTCCAGAGTCTCAGGACGGTGGGAACTGCTCAGGCCCTGGGATGGTAGAGAGCAGAGGAGAGAGAAAAGCGATCACCACCCATGCTTCGAGCCGGAAGGGATTCTCCGGGCTGCGGGAGGGGGGACCAGGAAAGAGCAGTGAGGGAGACACAGGATCCGGCTGCGGGGGCTCAGGGCAGGGAGTGGAAAACTCTCCGAACCCTAAGTGGCGAGAGAATTAAACCGGGGAGTTGGGGTTTGCAGAACCGCGGGGAGGGCTGGAGCGGGGAGGGCTGGAGCGGGGAGGGCTGGAGCGGGGAGGGCTGGAGTGGGATCGGTCAGGGGCAGCTGGCACACGGGCTGGGGAGGCCATGGCATCGCTGTGATGTGGGCCTGCTGGCCGTCCCCACAGCCGCCACCCCTGTGAGGCTGGTGGCCAGTCACCCGGGTTACAGGGCTGCGGGGGGGGGGCCGCCTTTCTTCTTCCCTCCACCCCTCACGTGGGCGCGTTCCTGGGAATCCCAGCCGCAAGGGAGTCTGGAAATACTATTTTTTAAGCTTTCCAAGCTCCCTCCGAGGTGGGAGGTGGAGAGAGCCCCGCCGAGACTCTACCACGCGAGTTGACAGGAGGTTGAGCCTGCGAGGGTTTGTGCCTTTCACAGATCAGATTGTCCGGAGGGAGGGAGGGCTGGCGTCGCGCTCATGTCATGACATCACAGCATGTCACGGCATGACATCAGCCTCTCTGATCCCCTTGACCTTGGCCTAATGGTGGCAAGATGGCGACTGAGCACGATTCAGGGAAGCCAACCAACACTGCCTGCCCTAAGAACAGAGCTTAGAAAAATCTGGAATGTCCTATCTTTACCTACCCCACCCCCCAGCCTCTTTGATTCTTTAAAATCCCTTAAAGCCATCAAATTCTATGACCTCGAGCTCCAAAATATTCCCTCAGTCTACGCCCTGCTTGTCACTCCTTCCGCGTGGCCTCTGGGCTGCAAGGACCCGGGGGTCGTGACAACCTCTTGAATGGGGCCCCCCACCCGGGGTTCCCATCAGCCCCCCTTCTCCCGATCCCAGGATGTGTCCTGGGCACTTGGGAGACTTCACTGAACAGAACAAGTCCTGTGCTCACGGGCGTCTAGTGGCTTAGAGGGAGGGAAGCCACAGCCATAACGGGCACAGGTGAGTTACGGAGACCTGAGATGGTGACACACCAGTAAGACACGTATAGGGGCGCCTGGCGCTCAGTCAGCTAAGCGCCTGACTCTCGGTTTCCGCTCAGGTCACAGTCTCACGGTTTCCTGAGTTCAAGCCCCATGTCATGCTCGGAGGCGAGAGCGGGGAGCCTGCTTGGGATTCTCTCTCTCTCTCCCTCTCTCTCTGCCCGTCCCCCACTAGCACTGTCTCTGTCTCTTTCTCTCAAAATAAATAAAAAACAGACATATGTAGATTGGATTGGGGAGATCAGAGGTGGGTACAATTTTAAATTTGGGGGCTGTTACGGGTAGAGTTGTGTCTCCCCCACAAATTTCATTTGCCAGGATTTGTATATTTGTCAGAATTTGTATGTGCCCTGCCTCGTACGGCAGAATGTGACCTCGCTGTGATTCGTTTAGTTCCAACGAGGCTGTCCTGGGGCAGGGTGGGTCCCCACTGCGTCCTTATGAGAAGGAGAAATGGGGACACCAGACAGGCACGTGGGGAGGGCACCACGTGAAGAGGAAGCCCGAGAGCCACCAGCCAAGAATAGCGAACATGGCCAGCAAGGCGCCCGCAGCTAGAGATGACCGCGGAGCAGGGTTCTCCCTCCCCGCCCTCGGGAACCACTAACCCTGGCACCACGGAGAGCCTCGATCTGCAGCTCCCAGGACTGTGGGACAACAGATTCCCGTGGTTTAAGCCACCTAGTTTGTGCCACTTCTGGGGGGAGGGGGGACAGGAAACTAATACAGTGACGAGGTAGGGCTCACTGAGAAGACGACTTCTGAATGAAGATGGGCAGGAAGTGGATGTGAAGGCAGGGAGGCCATCTGGGGGAAGAGCACGCCAGGCAGTGGGAACCGCCAGTGCAAAGGCCCTGAGGCAAGCAGTTGCCTGAAGGGTTCGAAGAAGAGTGTGGAGACCAGAGTGCAGTAATGGAGAGGATGCAGACTTGTGGGAGAGGAAATCAGAGATGGGATGGGCTAGGGGGTAGATCCCGCAGGCCCTTGGGCCAGTACAGACCAGCTTTTACCCAGCCTGAGATGCAACCATCTCCGTTTTGAGCTAAAGAGTGACGAGGTCTGACTTACATGTTAACGGGTCACTCTGGCTGCTGCCTGAGAGGAGACTTAGGGGAGGGGGGAGGGGAAGGGGGGCAATATCCCAGCAAGAGGCACCGGCGTCTTGGGTGGGGATGCTGGATGCTGGTAGTGGAGGTGGGGAGAAATGGCTGGATTCCAGGCACGTTCTGAAAGTGCAGTTAACAGGATTTCCTGACACATCAGATGCAGGGGTGACAGAAAGATGTGAGTCAAGAATGACGTCAGGGTTTTTGGCTGACCAGCTGTAAGGACGGAGCTGCCATCAACAGGAGAGAGAAGGGCCCTGGTTCTTCCTGCTTCTTGCAGCTTTGGGGGGAGGGGAGCGGGGAGTGAAGAGGATCAACAATTTGGTTCCAGACGAGTTAACCTCACAGCTTCAAGCTCCGCTGCAGGAGGGATGTCTCTTTACAAAGTAAACAAACAAACGAAGCCCCTGGTTGGCGGAGGCATGAAGTCCCAACTCTTCAGCATGGGTAGAGGGTCTAATAAAACCGGCCCGGAAACATCTTTCCAGTTCTTCTCCCCCGACCCCCTCCACGTGCCTTGTGCCCCAGGCCTTCACTGAGCCTTTTGCAGCTCGCTCATTCGCTCACTCATTCATTCACTCCCTCGGGCACGGAAGCTACAGCCCTTGAGGCGCTCACTAGTACCCACACTGCAGCATTCTCCCCACCCCAGTGCCTTTGCACAGGCTGCACCATTTGTACTCAAAGCCCTGTCATTCTCTTTCTCCTAACCCCATTCACCTTCTAGGGCGAACCCTTACCCTGTCCTCCCTGGGGGACCTTTTTGATGCCCTGCACTCAGGCAGGTTGACATGCCCAGAGTCCTCTGTCCCTCTCGTCTGTATGGGCTTCTCAAAGGTAGACATCTGTCTTGATTCAGCCCTGTATCTCCAAATATTTGGATGAACAAACGCATGAGTAAATGGGCATAACAAGGATCCAGCGGCTTTGATCCCCACTTGGCTGATAGTATCCTGGTCATGAACCCCGCTGAGATGAGGGAGCTGTGGGTCTACCTTCTCTTTTTAGATGCACCGCCAGAAATGTCCTTTGGAAGGTTGTACGGCCTCCTGGAGAATTATGGTGGGTTCTCCAGGCTGGAATCCCTTGGAAACAGGGAGAGAGGCCGGCCAAGGGGGGGCACCGGAGCCCGGGGGGTGTTTCTGGTCCCAGTTAACCCAAGCCACCAGCGCCAGCCATCCCTGGTGGCCTCAGAGGAGAGCTGAGGTAACCATGGCAACCGGGCGCCCCAGCCAGGAGTGGACGGGAGCCAGGACCGCAGAGAGGCCCGCAGCCAGGCTGGGCTCAGGGGCCACTCTGTGTGCGTGTGTTGGCGTGGAGGACAGACAGCCACCGGGGGCGTCCCAGAGACCAGAGTGACCTGGCTGTGGGGAAGGGGGGGGGGGTAAGGCACAGATTCAGGGTTCTGAATTGATTAACTGTCTTTGTGCTTCACATCAGGGTTCTCTGGGCCCCAGCTCCCTTCTCCAGGATTCAGGAAAGGAAGATGGGGTGAGAGGCATGAATATAGAGACTGACACCAGTAAGAGAGGGAGATGCACAGAGCCAAAATGCTGAGGGGGGGGGAGGGAGGAGGGAAGGGGGGAGGGAGGAGGGAGGGGGGAGGAGGG